>NW_027508734.1:5117500-5207500 GCF_051911475.1 Siphateles boraxobius
TTTTTACACATGCACCACAGTAACAGCACCATGTGAATACTAAGATGCATGAATATGGTCATTTTTCAGTGTCATGGTATTTCTCGATATTAAATTGCGATGGCATTTGCCACATTGCATTATTCTGTCAGTACAAATTGTGAAAGGATTCTTGGCTTGCGGTGTCACCTCATTACCCATAATGCCACTTCACTTTTTTTATTAGATTATTTGAAGAGAGTAGTAACATGTGCCCTCCCCCACATCTCACACACATCCGCACAATAACTCCCTTCGAGACACTGAAATGTGATCACACCTATTGCCATTGTGAAGGCACTAGCAGTAGAGCACAAGAGGAACAGATTACCCATGATGCCTGAATACGCATTCACTGTTTCTGAGCAGCACCATTTTATAATACTCACACACCATTGCTCACTCTAGTCCGTTTACAGAGCAAAGTTCATGAATGGTTTATGGCTACATTTGCTTCAATCACTCTTAAAAATAAAGCTCCCATAGGGGGTTTTCACAGCAATGCCACAGAAGAACACTCGAACCCTCTGGTCAAAAATGACAGATTTTTGTTATTCATTTCAATGAAAGGAATGTACTATATTTTAGTTTGATAATGTTTTTTATTTAATATTTTGTATTTTTAGGGGACCTTATGGTACTACATTATATTTACGCAGTAGTTACAATCCATTTATTCATGTTTTGAGCATAGACCTGAAAATAACATGTAACAAAAAAAACTTTAAAAACTTCAACTGTCGTAAATCTTGAATGCTTTAAAGCACAGATTTAAGGTTGATCTCTTTTTAAAGACGACAAATCATTTAAAAAGAGTTACAGAATTTTACGTTTATTGTTATGAAAAATGCACAAAAATACCATTTTTATATGAAATCTATATTTTCAAAAACACATTTTACTCTAAAACTGCAAGAAAATCAAAGACATAAGTCTAAACAAGTTGTGATATCTAAAAAATTTAGCTTTCAGTAAGCTTGTGTTTGGCTGCAGTAACAAAAGTTCTCATAAAATTCATCTTCAATTAATTTCCAATGCGCTCATTTTTGACTGCAAAGAGACTATTTTCTATTAGAGACTAAGTGACTGTTTTTTACAGGACTATTTAACCTTTTCGAATCATATCCATGATTTTCTTGTGTGTTCACATACCAAGTGCCAAAACTTTTACCAAGTTTCGTACCATTCCATAACAAATAAAAAAGACCGAAGATCATCAGAGGATCTTTTTCCACTATAAAGAACCTTTTGTGCATCGGAAAGATTCCATGGAAGATGAAAGTTCTCAATGGAACCACAGATGCCAGTAAAGAATCTTTATTCTTTAAGGAGTGTGATGTACCTGGAAGTGGAAGATTCCCGCATAACTTCCGTCAAAGTCCTGGCCGTGCGGCACCACGCGGTGCAGGAGGTTATCGTTCAGAGTCAGAGACGCGATGGCCGCCAGCAACCAACAGTTACCTGAGGAAACACACCACACATGGACAGATGAGCTTCGTGCAGACAAGACTCGAGATGTAAACACTTCAAACAAGGTCCAATAGGATAAAGTGATGAAAACTCTGAAAATGTCTATGTGAAGTTTTTTTAAATATGCTTTAAGACAAACCATGTGCAAATTCAGTTAGTTATATTTCAGTACAGGTAATTGTGCAAGTTAAACCCAGCTGAATAAATATGTGTAGAGAACGGTGTCTAACTAACCATAATTTCACTAGAAATGGTCTTTGGTGTAATAAAACACCTGTCCAAAGCTCCGTTTACTCCTGGTATTAAGATGTGTTTTGGTCGATCGGATCACATGTAGACGAGGGAGACACATTCCCGTTTACACCTGGTGTTTTAATCCGTCTCTTCTGTCCACTTTCATCCACTTCTGTCCTGATTTCTTCCTAACCTTTCTTTCATCCTAACCTGTTTTTTTTTTTTCAGATCTTTCGATCTACTGCACAAAAAAAAGCTTGTTTACACATGAACGACGACTGAAAAACATACGGAGAGCATCAGCTTTAGTTTCTGCTCTGTAAGATCAGCCGAACACTGTGAGTGTGTGTTAGAAATCAGGAATAATGAGAGAACATTGTGTTTGGTACGTTTTTCATCCTCAAACCAAACTTGGTTCTTCAGTCGACAGAGTTTAAACCCCGTCTGTCTAGAGCTCTTCTCATAATGTTTCTCATTAGTTCAGTAGACGAAGAGAAGACGCTCTTTTGAGGCTGTTTGAACACATTCGATCTCATGAGTGTTTCCACTACGAAACCAATCCGGTCGAATGTGTGTTCAACTTCCTCTGGAAGTGGTGGAAAGTGGACGAGCTCAAAGTGTTTTAGACCCGTTTTTTTAGTGTCATTCACTTGTGATCCGATCAACCAAAACACATCTTAATACCAGGAGTAAACAGAGCCAAAATGTTCCCTCTGTATTTATTTCTTTTTACATCTTCATGCCTCAGTCTCTGTGATTCTGCAAAACATGATAATAATTGCCCCAAACAACAGGCCAACTGTTGGACGAGGACCTTTTATATTACAAACCAGAGAATTTGTAAATAACTTCCATCAGATTAAAGGAAATCTGATACAAAAGAGGGAGAGTTATTTTGTCACAATTTAAGTTTATTTAAGCTTTTAAATCACAAGACTAACAACAGAAGTCATTGTGCTCCACAAACATCCTGACCAATCACAGCTTTTCTGCATGTTTAAACACGGTATTGTAAGACTGGATAATCTGGAAGGACTTTAACAGAGGGCCACTTTCTAAGAAACAAATGAAGTTACCATTGGAACTCACTCTTGTACTAATTTACACCTCTTTCCCTCTCCCCCACTCTCTCACTCGTGGTGAGATCTCCCAAACTCACATAAGAATCTAAATGGTTGAATGTGAATGATTATCATCGAGTTTTATACATCGTTGGTATTATTTGAAATTTCTCAGTGCGACTGGTACAAATGTCTCATTCCCAAAGAAGTAAACCAAAAGGTACTAAAGTTCAGAAGAGTTTGTAAATATCTTCCACAATGGAGGGTGTGTCTTTGAGTTAACACCTTCTTCCGACCATTTGTCTGAATGGAAATTTCCACTGCCAGCAAATGGTGACTTGCAGGTAAATTTCCACTCTGGACCCATGTTTAGATTTGAAATGAGGTCTGAGAATATAATGAAACGCAGCGAGAGCTCGTGGCCTTTTCTGTATCCAGATCAGTCCTTGAGGTCGAGACCCGAGTCTCTCAGCCTCACGCATTTCTAATGTCGGGTAAACATTTTCCTCTTTGTTCTAGACCATTAGATGTTTGGCATTGATTATCTTTGAATTGATTATGAAATTGTAATGATACATTTACCTCACATATTAAATTGTGATTTTTGATTATTCTAATTGACTTTGACATTATTTTCATTCAAGAGTTTAAAAGAATATAAAACATTCGCTCACATTTAATTATGCACAGATATCATTAAAACCTTTTTCATTTATGGAGTCAGATGAAATAACGAGAAAATACATATGACAAAATGTATTGAATTTAACCAAAAATACTTTGTCCTTCCGTGCTGGTTGGATGCCGGACTTTGGGCCGATCTAGCACGATCTTACAGTATCCATTTATGATTTATCCATAATGTATTATCTGCTGGGCTGCGAGACAGCAGATCTTTATTTAATGACCGCAGAGCTTTAATTATGAACGGGGCTCTGAGTCCTGAGTAAACATTGCAGTGCTTTACTACAACTTTCTACTCCATGTGCCTTCCTCTGTGAAATACAACATTCAACACTGATGATAATCAGAAATGTTTCTTGAGCAGCAAATCATCATATTAGAATGATTTCTGAAGGATCATGTGACACTGAAGACTGGAGTAATGATGCTGAAAATTCAGATTTGATCACAGGAATAAATTACAGTTTTCTATATATTCACATAGAAACAGTTATTTTAAATTGTAATAATATTTCACAATTTTACCATATTTTTGATCAGCCATTGATCTAGTTAATGTTTGGTGTAAACAGCTGTTTGAGGTTGTAGTGACACCAGACCTTTCTCAGTTGTAACTGAGTGTTGGGGAAAGGTTCATTCGCAGCACATTTCCAACAGACGCCGCAATTGGATAGACCTAAAACCAATCAGAGCGATGAAGGAGACGACGTCACTGCGCTATCGTCATCGTGTAAAGCCCGCCTCAACGTTTGTGATTGGTGCCTCAATTTGGAAAAATTGGAAATGGGCTTGATGGGCTCTTGGCCAGACGGACTTGCAGAGCTAATCTGGGTTTTCCCAGGCTTGTAAAATCATGGTAAATTAAATTCCTCACAGACTCACCTAGAGCTCCCTGACAGATGTCAGTCCGAGACGCTCCATCCACGATGAACTGGGGATGCGTGCAAATCTCCTGAAGCACACAAACACACGTAAATTAGATTTGCATATGCACGAGGAAATGAAGCACAGCAACATTCAGCCTCACACACTCTCACACACTCACATATTCTAGCCTGTTTGTAAGCTGTGGGTGACGAGCACATGCAGCAACGTGTGAAAACACTGGATGTGGCGTTCAAAATTAAAAACTCATGTTTGGTTCATAAAGGCAGGAAGGAGATACGAATGTATAACGAGTTGCCATTTTTCCTGACAAATCGTTTCAGCTTTTGAACCGCCCATATCAACAAGCACGAGAGATGAAGTTATATAGAGCCATGCATTAACATACTGAGCAGAAGCCATGAAATCCTGCAGGACGTCAACTGTAGTGGTGTTCACCTCATGCAGAAGTGTTTATGAATGTGTTCAAAAGAGAGAGAGAGAGAGAGAGAGAGAGAGAGAGAGAGAGAGAGAGAGAGAGAGAGAGAGAGAGAGAGAGAGAGACAGAGAGGTTAGATGAGGTAATGCATGAACGCATGGGATGGCAGAGATCAAGTGTGCAGAAGAGAAGGAGACGAAGCAGTGATGGAGTATAAAGCTTTTTAAAGCTCAGATTAAAACTTCTGCTTAGAATAGCTTTTAGTAATTTGATTGTTTGATTTGATGTTTGATCTGTATGTCTGTCTTTTTGCATTTACTTTTATGTGTCCTTCCGTGCCTTTAAAGGCACCTGTAAATAAAAGGTATTACTATTATAATATTATTATAAAGGAAATAGTGTGCTAAACAAATACCCATTTGACCATTAAAGTCCTTTTCTTGACTTTCTTTTTTCTGGCGTCACGAACTACCTTGTAACCAATCAGATCAACGTGTGATCGTCAACGAGTGGATCTCTGAGCTGTGTGAGTGAGTGGAGGCGGGGCTCATTTGCATATTCATAAACCTGCGTATACTAAATGAGGCAAGGGTGTCGAATTACATTCAAGCTATTTTAAGGCATGAGGATTTTTTTATCAAGGAAAAAACTTTAAATATGTAATTTTAGTGATTATAGATGAGTTTTAAGGGATAAAATGATTGACTACAGGGGGACATTAAAATAATGAAGTTAGAAGAGAACGAGACAAACAGGAAGCAGTGGTGGCGTATAAAGGAAGTAGTGTGGAAAACAAATACAAGACAAACCCATTTGACCCTTAAGACCCCATGGGTCGGCTCACCGTTGGTCTCTTCCAGCGTAATCCCTGCGTCTTGGAGGATCGCGGGCCCAACTCGTTGAAGCCCAAAGAACAGCTGCTGGCTGGGAACAAAGGGTCTTCAAACAGGGTTCTGGTGCGCTGGCATTGGGCCCTCAGCGAGTCGTAATCTTGTCCCAGGAACTTCACGGCATTGTGGTTCTGACCCAATCCTGCATCCCGGTCCCACTGACTCCGGAGCTTCGCAGCCATTCCCGTGGCGTAAATGGGCTCCATGTTTTGGCCCGCTTTACTTTGGCACTAGAGCGCTAACAGATGAGGTTACCCCAGAGAGCCAATGAGAACAGAGGAAGGGGAAGAGATGAGCCAATCACAACCCAGGAAATGAAGAGTGGAACGAATGTCTTAACTTTGAATGAATGACATTAAATCAGAGCACACAATGAATTCTGGTCCAAGTCCTGGAAAAGAGAAGAATTTGGTTTGAATAAAATGAGCTTGTCATATGAACAATTGCATATTTCTTTATGACAAAGACAGGAATATTATCACTATTGCAAAAAAAACAAACAAAAAAAAAGTTGTGCTTTAGCTATATATATTTGTTGCATTATGCATAATATCATTCTTGTGAACTCAGAATGATGAGACAAACATAGTTTCTCTCATAGTTTCATGTTTTCCTATGAAGTAGCTATAAATGAGTCATAATTTCTAACTAGTTTCATCACTATTTTTAATCAACAGAACCGGATATCCACACAAACATTAACAATAATATCATGTTATTACATGGCTTGGTTGAATTCTAATGTTGAATGCGGTCTGTTATTTCTTGACAACAAACCACTGCTAAGTATAACACAACGTTGCCATGAAAAACAGAGCGTTGCCATGGACACAGTTCTGTTCACTCTGGTGCAATACAATCGTTTCTAAATCAATAAACTCCTTTTTAAATCAATATTTTGTGTCAAATTAATAATTTATTTGGTATGTAGCCATGTAATAACCGGGATAATGTAGAGCGAGGCGGTTGTTATAGCGAATAAACCCCTTCAGGCTGATTCAAGATCCTGATCAGCCTGTCGGGGTTGTATTCGCTATAACAACCGCCTCGCTCTACATTATCTCTTCCATCAATATCCATTCATTTCCACCATGTTCCCAACCTTGAAAGAAGTAAATTAACCACTAAATTAGGTCTCGGGTCAATCTGTCCCATTCAGATAAAAGTTAACCTATGATGCTTTTCTTGAAATTTTGCAACTTTTCCTCAGTCGGGGTCATTCACGTGCCTGTAAACTGTTGACACACCAAGGTGTTGTGGATTATGCACACAAATTTTGTATTACGACTATGGCGTTTGCGGGTCATATTGACCCGCTTATTTCATGGTCAAAGGCTGCTGTATAGTAGCCCGGCTCTGCCCTCCTATGTACTTCCGCTCAATTTTCATTTTCCTTCAGTACTAGGTCAGGGATTGTGCTGTAGTCTTTGGTTTTCTCCGATCAATTTTTTACCGGGCCAATCAGTAAACAGAGGGAGTGGCTGAGAACGATGACGTTGATGTCGTGCGTTATTTTGAGTTGTAGTTCAGTAATGGCAGCAGAGAAAGATGCGAGCGAAGCCATTCGGTCCGTTGTGGCAACGCTGCCGAATATCAAGAAGTTAAAGCCAGAGCAAGAACAATCTTTGCTTAGTTTTGTTGGTGGCCATGATTTTGTGGCCCTCCTCCCCACGGAGTTCGGGAAAAGTTTGATTTTCCAGCTCGCTGCGTTAGTCGTGAATGAGTTGGCTAAGGCGAACGCTAGGCATACGTCACGACCAGATGTTAGCGATTGGTTATGGCAGATCCAAAGTGACTCTGGGCAGGTCCAATAGTTTTAGACTTCAATAGAGTACCCGCCTACAAGGAAGTTAACGCTTGTCAATGGAGCGGTGCCAGACTCTACAAATGAAATGTACGAGAGTCTGGTGGGACCAGGCTAGCTGTATAGACCCAAAATAAAAATATTTTTTGATGTACTTTGTTATGCCAGTTTCTAAACTACCCTCAGAGAGAATTTACTTTTATGCATTTGGGAGATGCTTTTATTCGAAGTAACTCACACTGCATTGAAGGCGTATATTTGTAACAGGTCACGCATGTTCAGTTCTCTGGGAATCAAACATGATCTTGGCGTTGCGAGCGTCATGCCCTACTGTTTGAGTTTCAGGAAAGCACACAAAATATGTGCTTTTTCCACACTTCAATAACATCTCAAAGCCTATTTAAAAGAGTTGATGCAAGTATGCATGTGAATCTATACAGTAAACAAACACCCTCCCATTCCCTTCTGATTAAAAGAATAATAACTGGATTCAACTCACCAAATATCAATTATTTGCTGAATTGAATTCAATTCAGGTCAATTTAACCCACGCCGTAACGACTGTACCCAGATTTTGAACCTAAGAAAATTTCCCACAGGAAACTTTGCCTACGTGGTGCCTAAATATAATGATTCTGACAAGCCTCTGAATGCAGAATAAACTAGCATTCATTTAAAACAAAGCCTTAGATCTGCTGTCACAACCTTCATAAGCCTGACCTGTCTGCACGCTCAGCTTTAACCTCCATAACAGTGACTCACTAGCGTGATGTCAACTGGCGTAGACATACCTGACAGTTACAGAAAGAACTGTTAATCCTACAGCAAACTGTAGACATTCACATACTGTCCCATACATGCTCCACACACAGAACAAAACATGATGAACTAGGTTTTCCACAATGATTTAAGATGTTTCAAAGATCATCTCGAGCTTCAACAACAGCTAAATCATCTGAATGCGATACAGTAATCGAACACCCTCCTATGAGTCAAACCTGTTTTAATTTACCCTCATCCTCCTCCTTAAACCTTTATCCTTGTTTGGTAAACAATAGACTTCTATTAGTCTAGTCTTAGGGCTGAAGCTGCATTTAATTTGTTTTGTTGATGTTAAAGGCGCTCTAAGCGATGTCAACTCATTTTTTAGGCCGAAAAATTTTGTCATACACAGCAAACATCTACTCACTATCCGCTAGCTGCCTGTCCCCTGAACACACTGGAAAAAACGCGGTCTCTGCAGACACCCAAGGCTCCACACAGGGCAACAAAAACAAACTGGGCTAACCTGCACCACGAAACATAACAGACTGTTCCAGCCAATAACCGACAAGAAGGATTTGGGGGGTTAGCTAGTGCGTGGATGAGGAGGAGGGAGGGTCGAGCTAGCCTCCGTTTTGTTTGACAATAGAGAGCCTAAGTCCCTCCCCTTCCGGTGGACCACCATGGGACCTTATTTCGGAAAAATATTGTATGGTAGCCAATGGCGAGAGACAACAAATATTTGGATCCTGTTTGAATTGTGCCCTGAATTACACATATGATGTTTGTCAATTTAAAAGATACATTTTAAAGTCAAGAAAGTCGCAGTTTGATGTAAAACTGTTGAGGTATAAGAAAATGCGTAATTACAAAGACTACAAACCCAATAGGCGCGCATGTGACGTCATACCTTTTCTCTAAATGAATGAAGCTAACTTTACTGAAGCTAACGTCTGTCATTTTTTTCTATAGTTTAACGTTATAATCGTGACGTTACGCCGTCATGCCTGTGTGTTTTGTACCAGACTGCACACACACGAGCTTGGTGACGTACATAGTGCGAGACGAAAGATGTAATTCATTGAGCGATTTTCACATAAAACTGTCACTCTTCTGTTTTTATGACAAACTGTGACTTTCTTGACTTTCATAATTATCTTTTAAATTGACAAACATCATATGTGTAATTCAGGGCACAGTTCAGACGGAATAAAAAGATAAGTTATCTCTCACCATTGACTACCATACTGTCATCAAGAAGTGACCTTACCCGACATCGCTTAGAGCAGGGGTGTCAAACTCAATTCCTAGAAGGCCCCAGCACTGCATAGTTTAGCTTCAACTCTAATTAAACACACCTGATCCAGCTAATCAAGTTCTTCAGGCTTATTTAAAAACTACAGGTATGTGTGTTGGAGCTGGTTGGAACTAAACTCTGCAGGGCTGTGGCTTTCCAGGAATTGAGTTTGACACCCCTGGCTTAGAGCATCTTTAATGTTTTTCATTTAAATGCAGTCGACCCATCTTGCTTCTGTCATTTGTTGTTGTTTATTATAGTAGTTCAGAAGCGGAATAGGCAAATGCTGGGTCATACCGAATTCACATGACGCATGAACAATGTGCATTATAGCTTGCCATAGATAGCATGCAATGTTTAAAAAGAAGACCAAAGACCTCTGGTGCTCATGGAAGAAAAAGATAAAGACAGAGGTAATGAACAGTTTATCTAGTAGTTAGACAAGAGTAACGTTTGTTATTCTGAAAGCTATATAGCCAGAGTTAACCTCAGTTATTTTAACCCTAAAATAGCAACATTTTATGTCAAATTCAGAGTAAAAAATATCTGCTTTTCTCTGTTTTTTTATTTGATTTGTGCTTATAACATGAAAAATGTGCCATAGTTTAGAAAGATTGCTGCCATCTACTGGAAAACAAACAGTATGCTAGAGAGGTACACAATGAATACGTGTTAGCATGAATGCTAGTAGATATAATTGCTAATTACTCTTGCTCTTGAGTTCAAGCTATGACTATTTTCGTATAGTTCACCATCATCAGCTTTTTTATATATATATATATAATATAATGTAACACCCAATGGTCTCTCTCATTCTCCAGTATGCAGTTTCTGTGTAAGTGCATAAACACAAGGATCGGTTGCTGATGCAAGCAGTAAAATCTTGCCTAGGGCAACAAATTAGTCATGATCATGAAAGCAGTCCCAATAAACTTAATGAAAGAACTCAAACTCATCTAAACAAATGAGAGAAAGTAGAGCAGTGGAAGGGTGTGGTGTGTATAATCCGTGGAGAGAAGAAAGACACGCTGCCAAGAGTCTATTAAACTGCAGGCGTGTGTGTGTGTGTGTGTGTGTGTGTGTGTGTGTGTGTGTGTGTGTGTGTGTGTGTGTGTGTGTGTGTGTGTGTGTGTGTGTTTGCCATGAGTACAGATGCAGCATTCAGCACTCGAACAATGACTTCGCATAAACACACTTCAGCTAAGAACAGGAAACCCTTTTCAATTTTGCCTTCAGCGATGCTTTTCTCTAAAGCGAGTTTCTTTCTTTATTTTGTGAAGACCAGTTCTTGCTATTTGTCTCATGTCAGACACTCATGTCAAATCTCCATTAAACCACCCTCATAAAACATGTTCATGTTATCCTCGAGTTCTGGTGGTGGAGGTGCTGAAGCTCACAAACATGCTCAAATAAATATTGAGTTTGTCTCTTGTGGAGGGCGGGAACCTCTATTTTGTAGCTCTCTGAAAAAAGGACAAAGACGACAAAAGAAAAACAAGTAAAGACACATCATGAAACCTCAGATGCTGTCGACCAATCAGAGAGAGCTGTATTATATAATCGGTGTCATTTAATTCACACTGTTGAGCCAAAAATGTATGACCACTCACAGGTGAAGTGAAAAATGTCGATCATCTCCTAACAAGACATGTCAAGTTCTCAGTAGATTAGATCAGTGGTTCTCAAACCCTCGCCACTGCACATTTTGCATGTCTCCCTCACCTAACACAACTGATTCAACTTATCAGCTCATTAGTACAGACTGCAAGACTTGAATTAGGTGTGTCTGATGAGGGAGACATACAAAATGTGCAGTGGTGAGGGCTCCATAGGACAGGTTTGACAACCACTGGATTAGATGATACGTGAAAAATCAGTTCTTGTAGTGTTGAAATGAGCAGAAATAAAGATCTGAGTGACTTTGACAAGGGCCAAATTGTAATGGCAAGGCGACTGGGTTAGAGTATCTGAGACGACAAGGTTTGTGTGTTGCTCCCTGTCAGCAATGGTGAGAATTTACCAACAGTGTCTGAGAGGGACAAACCACAAACCTGCAACAGGGTGTTGGCCATCAAGGCTCAATGATGCACGAGGGCAACAAAAGCTCTTCCATCTAGTCCAAGCCAACAGAAGATTCACTGTGGCACAAGTCAAGCAAATTATTAATGATGGTTATGGAAGGAATCAACACAATGCATCGCACTCTTTCTGCATATGGGGCTTATAATCAGAGAGCCTATAATGCATGACCGTCGGAAGCGCGTATAATGGGCAAACGAGCGTCGTAACTGGACCTTGAAGCAGTGGAAGAAGTTCTCCTGGTCTGTGGGTCCCGTGTTCTTTTACATCACATGGATGTACGTGTGCGCCGTTTACCTGGAAGTGATGTCACCACCAGGATGCACTAGAGTGATGCTCTCCTGGGAAACCCTAAGTGCGATGTGGATGTAAATTTGACACGTGTTCCCTGGTGGATAATCCCACTGGACACGCTGTTCAGGAATGGTTTGAGGAACATGGTGAAGAGTTCAAGGTGTTGTCCTGGCCTCCAAATTCTCCAAATCTCAATCCAATTCACCTTTCACAGGGAGTTTGATTGACAGGCGATCTGACCAATCATAATCCGCCATCCACCGTTTCCGCCTTTTTGTCCGACAAAGCGTTCATGAGAGTTCGTAGATTAACGTCGGTGGACTTGAACTTGAAAAACGGTGTGTATTGATGTTTTTCCGCGGTTGAAACAACATTCCTTCTGATGTTCATTCATGTTTATTTGATGCTATAAATGAACTAGAAGGAAGTTGATCGGTTCACGAGCAGCTTTAACTGAGGCGCTAAAGCGATCGGTCACGACACATTAGACATTAAAGAGCCATAAAACGGTATTTATTGTTTCAATTTCTTTTAAAAAAAGATCAAATTTGAAAGTTGTGACTTTGTTTCATATCAAAAGTAACCTGCTCTGTCCTGACTCCTGTCTGTCAGCGCATTGCGTGAGAACATGAGTGGCGTGAGAGGCTTCATAGCAACAGTAACTAAAGGGGGCGGGTCTTTGCGAACGGTCAATTGAGCATCTGTGGATGTGGTGGACCGACAGGTTCAATCCTTTACCTCGCAGGATCCAGTGCCAGAGACCACAGGACACCTTCAGCGCTCTATAGAGTACATCTCTGCGGGACGGTGGTGTTTTGGTTCTACATGAAGGCATATTAAGTGCTCATAATGTTTTGGCTCATCAATATATAATTTTTTATTAATAAAATTACAAAACACAGATTTTTTTCAATTATGTTTGGTGTCATTTGTGGTGCAGAAATCCTAATTAAGTAAATGTTTGCATTGCTCAATAGTAAGCACCAAGTACACATTGTATTCTTTTTTTTATAATCTGAGAAAACCGCAGGTGTTGAGAGAAAAAAAAAATAAAAAAATAAATCTATTATAAAAAAAATTACATTACAATTATTTATTTATTTATAAAATAATTAAATAACTAAAGAACAAAAAAAACAAATAAATAAACAAACAACCAAAGTAAAAATTAAAAAATTAAAAATAAATAGATTAAAATTAAAACTAGATTTAAATATATTTGTATTTAATACAATAATGTAACTTAATAGATATTAAATATTTTCTAAATAATATTTAAGAAATATTTATAGCATTCATTTTTCTGAGTATAAATTGGGTCTTTATTCAAGAACCTATATAGACAACATTTTAGGATGGGGTGACACAAGTTTGATCATAATTGGGACTACGTGGCATATAAACGATTGAAACCTCCTGTCTTATTAAAGTGTAAGTTCTCCAATGGTATTATTTAACAACTAACAGTACTACCAACGTGGATTTTAGACAAGATATAATGAGGCTTCGCCTTCATCACTTCCTGTGTCATTGAAGAAACCCACACTGACACAACAGCTGACCATGTGTGTGTCGTTTGAAAAGCTTTTAATAGTCAGGCCATGCATGCATTCAGCATCAAACAATTCATGTGTTCTTATGGAGTAGCGAAACACATATTGTCCACAATTCCACCTGAATGTAAACAGAAAGTCTCAGCTCTCAGAACCATCTCTCACAACTACACACACATTCACAACCACTAAACATTGGTTTACCAGTTTATGACGTCAATGCATGCATGCAAACGAGTATTTGAGAGTTTCTAATGGTCATTACCAGGCAAGCTTTAAAAACTGCAAAACAAGGAAATGAAGTTTATTCACCTTTGGACGTTTTAAAGTCTAAAAATGTTTTACTTTTGGCTGACAATCAATTATCTTATAACACAACCTTCACGAAAAGCATATTTGATATCAACAACACGCAACTAAAACTAAAAGTGCAACAAAGTGTCAAAGTCTCACTTGCGTGGATGGAGAGAAACCGATGATTTCAGACTTAACGTTACTTACCTCGTGTCTTGATGTCCACTTCTAAGTATGAGCAATTATTATATAATCCAGACCTTTTGGTTATTGTTTGGTCCTTTAAACATCTGGAGTTCATCTAGTTTAACGTCTTGTCACTGATTTTGCACTGCAGCACAAAACGCCCAGCGGATCCTGGGCGCGTGCGCAATGTGTGGAAACGCGACGCGATGGGGTCGTGACGTTGCATTACGCAGACCAATCAAAGACTGCGTTTAAGCGTTAATCCGCGACGCGACAAAACTAAAACGCTCCCGTTAGATAAATAGGAGAACATAACCACAAGAAATGTTTATATAAATACAATAGCTCGTTTAAACAAAAAAAAATCTCATAGTATAAACTGTAAGACCACAGTCCTGACACCATGGTTGGACTTGTTTGATATAATTTGCATTTCGATATGATTTGGCACGCGTAATGTCAAAGGCTGGTAGGCTATTAATTTGCAGGAAGTATTGTTTTATTTCACAGTTCCCCCCCCCCCCCCCCCCCAGGTATTAAATACCACCACCTTGTGGCAGAACATGGTAAACGTATCCTAGAAAAATAGCCCAGACGAGAAGCCAAACATTTCACCTGAAGTGTTCGTCTTAATCATTTCAATGCTGTAACGAAAGCCATACAAATATGTTAGTTACTTGAACTAAAATAAGCGTTAACCCCTTCAGACCTGAATTATGTTTCAAGGTTCTGAAAAATATAAAAGTAAATTTTTCCAGCTCATGAGCTCTATAAATAAATAATCTCATTCAGCTCTATAAATGAGACCAAATGAAAAAAAAAAAATTATATATATTGTCTTTCATTGAAAATTTTTTGTCCATTCCAATGGGCGTCAGGTCAAAACAGGTGTACTTCCCAAAAATGTACCAACATGAAATAAATTAATAAACATAAAAATTGTTGGTCTATACTTTAAGCTTTTTCTCAAGGTCAAAAACTTTTCAGCAGTATACCATTTCAACTTTAATTTTGAGGTTTTTGTTTTACAGATTGCACATTGTTTGTAACAAACTAAATATCTTCAAAACAATCAACATGGTCATATTAGAGTAATTTTCTGTGTGCATCTTTCTTTTTTTAGATCAAAAACTTGAACATTATAACATTTAAAATTTAATTGTAAGGTTTTTGCTTTATAGATCGCACATTTGTTTATTCATAACAAAATAAACATATGAATCAATCAATGCATTCACGTTAGATTCATTTCCTGTGTGCATCTTTGAAACAATTTCTGTTACATTACTAACAGCACGGTTGCCAGCAAGTTACTGTATTTCGATAACTGTAGTGTAATTCACTTTATAGTACACAAGATCAGTACTGTAAACTACAAAATACTACTTACTGTATTTTTACTGTATTTCGTAATTTGGTCTGCTTCTGCTGTAATTAATTATACGGCATTGTACTGTAATATCTATATTGATACATTACTGCTAAATATTATTGTAATTTTCAAAATAATTACTAATAATGATAATATTATATTATAAAATGTAGTTATTAGGAAAATATATAGTAGGAAAAAAATACTATGAAAGTCAATGGCTACTGTCAACTGTCTTGTTATTGACATTCTTTAAAATATCTTATTTTGTGTTCAGCAGAAACTCATACAGGTTTGGAACAACATGAGGGTGAGTAAGTGACGACAAATATAATTTTTGGGTGAACTATGCCTTTAAAGGGATAGTTCACCCAAAAATTAAAATTAGCCCATTATTTACTCACCCTCAACCCATCCTAGGTTTATATGACATTCTTCTTTCAGACGAATACAATCAGCGTTATATTAAAAAATGTCCTGGCTCTTCCAAGCTTTATAAAGGCTGTGAATGGTTGTTTCTGTTTTGAAAGTCCATAAAAGTGCATCTATCCATCATACAAGTGAATCTATCCATCATAAAAGTGCATCTATCCATCATAAAAGTGCATCTATCCATCATACAAGTGAATCTATCCATCATAAAAGTGCATCTATCCATCATAAAAGTCCATCTATCCATCATAAAAGTGGGTCTTTCCATCATAAAAGTGCATCTATCCATCATAAAAGTCCATCTATCCATCATAAAAGTGGGTCTTTCCATCATAAAAGTGCATCTATCCATCATAAAAGTGGGTCTTTCCATCATAAAAGTGCATCTATCCATCATAAAAGTTAATCTATCCATCATAAAAGTTAATCTATCCATCATAAAAGTGCATCTATCCATCATAAAAGTTAATCTATCCATCATAAAAGTGCATCTATCCATCATAAAAGTTAATCTATCCATCATAAAAGTTAATCTATCCATCATAAAAGTGCATCTATCCATCATAAAAGTGCATCTATCCATCATAAAAGTGCATCTATCCATCATAAAAGTGCATCTATCCATCATAAAAGTGCATCTATCCATCATAAAAGTGCATCTATCCATCATAAAAGTGCATCTATCCATCATAAAAGTGCATCTATCCATCATACAAGTGAATCTATCCATCATAAAAGTGCATCTATCCATCATTAAAGTGGGTCTTTCCATCATAAAAGTGCATCTATCCATCATAAAAGTGGGTCTTTCCATCATACAAGTGAATCTATCCATCATAAAAGTGCATCTATCCATAAAAAAATTAATATAAAACTAAATATGAAAAATATTAATATTAAGTTGCGCTTTAGATTTAAGTCAAATCCGTATGTTCGTTTGTCTAGAAGCTAGTTATTTTACTTTATAAAGTTTTAAATGGATATTTTTCTTACATCTCCATCTTCCTCATAACTCCACATACAGTCAACATCTGAGATATTTCCATCATCTATATGTTCAAGCACTTCATGAACTGTATATTCTGCATATTAAAAAGTTTCAAAAATGTATCGGTACTGTGATATAGATTTTTTTTTATATAAGAAATTTCAAGCAGCATTACTGGACATATGATTTCAATAACAGGCTTTTGAACCCACTGTCCATTCTAACAGACACATTTGAAAAAATCCTGATTTAAAACGTGCAATTCTACAATCGATTTTTAGCTTTAATTAATAAATTCAACCTTTCTATTTTACATACAAACTATGAAATACTGGCAAAAATGTACAAAAAAATGTAAATAAAACCATAGAAAATGTTGCTTGCTTCTGTGTTTGGAGTGAAGTGCTGTCATGCTTCTCTTCAATGTAGTGTTTTTTTTTTATAATTACAACATGCAGAGCTTTACTGCCATTTGATTGGATGACAAACGTCCAATCTCATGGACTGCAGGCTTTAAACCAACTAGGTGAAATGCTCCAGAAGTAAAAAAAAAAAGGGGGGCTGACATGTGATGTCCATTGTAATGGACGCAGGGTCCGAATGCTTTATTTGCGTTTATTATTGAAGTACTAAAAAACTGGTGCTGCGCGAAAAAAAGAACAACAAATCCCATAATGCAGTGCGTCGCGTTCCCGTGATCCCTCGCGCCTGAACGCGTTTGTGCCGTAGAGCTTCAATCATGGCTAGTGACGGGCCGCCGGGCGCTGAATCAAATTTAGATTTTAACAAATGGAACCACGGCGAGTTGCAGGCCAAACTGGCCGAGTTTGGTGCTCCTAATATGGGTGAGATTAAAACGTTGTAATAAGAGCGCTGTGGCGAAGCTTAGCTCAGGTTTTCCTCCGTTAGCTTAATTTGCGTTAGCCTGTTAGCCTGCTATTTCCCTGTGTGATGCCCTGCAGGCCTTTAGTGCACGAAACTTCGCGCTAACGTGTGCAGTACACGTAAATATTTCTAATGGAAAGTTTTATTTGCGTTTATTCTGGTAGTTAAAACACATTTGAGCCGTGAATGTCATTAAATACCTAAATTAATTCGTAGTGTGTGTGAATGTTTGTGCGTAAACGAGAACTGTGATGGTATTTAAATACACAAACACTGCAGTTATAACCCAGCTCATATTAAACTAATATAAAACCATGTTTATTTCAGTCCAGTAATATTTCTCAATTATGTTTTTTTTGTTTGTTTGTTCTTCAGGTCCCAGAGAGGAGCTCATAGACAGGCTCAAATCGTTTGCACAGGTAAGCTATTATTTTTTTATTATTATTATTTTAAACTGCAAATATTATCATAACTTATATTTCTTTGCCTGAGTGTAACATTAATTTTGTCTGCAGTCTGGGATGATCTTAAACAAGCCGAGCATGTCAGGAGGAGATGACAAGGTCATGACTACGGTACTGCAATGTGTCCTTTATTCTGTTTATTCATGTTTTTGTTGTCTAAATAGGACTAGGCTTGACATGCTTGAGAATAAAAGTGTTAAAGGTTGTGCTGTGTGTGTCAGATGCCAGGTCTGCCGCCCATGCCCCCGATGCCCTCAATGCCCCTTCCGCCGGGCATGAACATGATGCAGGCCATGAATATGATGGGCGGCCCTCCGCCGATCCACATGGGCATGGAGCCGCCCGGTATGATGCCACAGGACGACAGAGCCGCGCAGGTGAGAGACGCTCTGTGTGAAACCCTTTGCAAGCTGTGGTAGATGATGGATGACTTTACTGTCAAACTCCACTACTGTTGCACTCGCTAACTACTGCCAAACTTTCTTAGTAATGCTTGATGTACTTTAGGCATAAAATTGAGCGCAGACATGCACAATGATGTGGTATTATGTTTGACTTAAAAGAGCGAAGCATTTTTATTTAGATATGAGTTAAATGCTGAACAACGTACATGATCAAACTCTATTAAAGGGATAGTTCACCCAAAAATGATGTTTCTGTCAGTAATTACTCACCCTTATTTCGTTCCAAACCTGTAAGACCTTTGTTCATCTTCAGAACACAAATGAAGATATTTTTGATGAATATTTTCATTTTCCAAAAGCTTCTGACCCCACATAGTCATTAACGTCATTACAACTTTCAAGGCCCAGAAAGGTAGTAAAGACATCGTTAAAATAGTCCATGTGACTACAGTATTTCAACCTTAATCTTATGAAATACTTCAAAAAAACAAAATAATTATGACTTTTCTCTTCCACGTAAGTCTCCTCCGCTGTTGACGTAGTGAACAGTATAGTGCTTCCAGGTTCGACGTACATCCCACGCATGCCATGGTGGTCACGTGACCAGCGTCAGCCAAAAGCGAGGCGGCTTTATGATGTAGAAACAGGAAGTGTTTTACTGCGTTTACTATGCGAATAGCGGAGATCTGAGACAGATGAGAAGAAATCGTTGAACAAAGACATCATTTTTGGGGGGTTTTGTGGACAAAGTATTCTCGTCGCTTCATAACATTAAGGTTGAAACACTGGAGTCGCATGGACTATTTAAATGATGTCTTTACTACTTTTCTGGGCCTTGAAAGTGGTCATTGTATTGCTGTCTATGGAAGGGTCAGAAAGCTCTCAGATTTCATCAAAAATATCTTCATTTGTGTTCTCAAGATGAACGAAGGTCTTGTGGGTTTGGAACGAAGTGAGAGGGTGAGTAATTACTGACAGAACTTTCCTTTTTGGGTGAACTGATCCTTTAAGATTACAATGAAATAAAGGGTCACATGACTGCAGTTTATAACTGTATGTGTGTTTAGGGTGATTCTCGGGGGATGGACGAGCAGATGAAGGAACAGGAACTTCTAGAGCAGCAGAAACGGGTGAATGTGATGCTGTCTTCAAAAGAATTTGTCATATAACGCAAACATTAACGGCTAATGAATGTGAATAATTCGATATGCTCTACCCTTCAAAAATGTTTGGGGTCATATATTTATATATGTTTTTGTTTTTTAAAGAAATTAATCTTTAGCGAGGATGCTAATATAATAAAGTTGCAAGATTTCTATTTTAAATAAACGCTGTTCTTTTCAACTTTCTATTTATCAAATAACCATGAAAAAGTATTACGTTTTCCACACAAATATGAATCAGCACGACTGTTTTCAACATTGATAATAATCAGATGCGTTTCCTGAGCAGCAAATCATCATATTATAATTATTTCTGAAGGATCACGTGACACTAAATACTGTAAATTCAACTTTGATCACAGGAATACATTAGTTTATTATTCAAATAGAAAAGAGCTTTTTTAAGTTGTAATAATATTTCACAATTTTAATTTATTTTTTTATCAAATAAATGCAGTCTTGTTGAACAGAAGAGACCCATTCAAAAACATTAAAAATCCTACCGACCTTAAACTTTTAAACGTTAGTGTACATATTTTTTTATCCATATTCTGTAATGTAGATGGTTTACCTATAAAGTTTGTTCAAACAATCTTTCACCTATCATATTCTCTTTGGTTCAGTGTTTTTTTTAAACGTGTATTCTTTTCACTCAGTGTGAATTAGAATGAATGGCTGAAACCAGTTTAAAGGTCTTAAAGTGAGTGTGTGTGTGTGTGTGTCTCTCAGGCTGCTGTGCTTCTGGAACACGAGAGACAGCAGGAACTTGCTAAAGTCCAGCAGGGGGCGCCACCGGGCCCCAGAGGACCTGAATTGGGACCCCGACCCACCCTCCTGCCCCCCATCCCCCCCCTCAGAGGTCAGCTGGGGGAACACACATTCACCACGATGCTCTTTAACAACTGTTTATAATATACATAACTACAGGCAAAAATATTTCTCATCCAAATTTTGGTAGATCCATGTACATTCTGGCCTATTTTACATCCATAGTGGAAAGAAAAAATCCAAAATACACTTAAGTGTTTAGTTTATTGCACTTTATCTATTTGCATCTGTATATTTCAGAATCAGTCAGAAACTTCCACTTCAGCAGCTTTAGACACACCAAGCTTTACATTGTATTCATACTTTTATTAAGGGGTTTGTCCATATATAATTTGACTGATTTATATAACATTTTATTCCTAAAAACATGGTGAAAATGTTTGTTTTTTTCTGGCTGTTACCAATATTTTCTGATTTATCGAGTGATAAAAAGTGAAATCCCCTCTGATTTTCACCTTCTCACCTTTGACTGTCAACAAAATGAACAAGAATTTAGTGTATTAACTTGTAATGCAAAAAAAATTCGCAATTTTTAATCAATCAACTGGAGAAGTATGTTGTCTGTTAGTTAAATTTTCACCCTATTCATCTGTGGTGTGGTGTCTAAAGGGACAGTCACCAGAAAAAAAAATTCTGTCATCATTTACTCACCCTCAAGTTGTCCCAAACCTGCATGAAGTTCGTTCTTGCGTTGAACACAAAAGAAGATATTTTGAAGAATGTGGGTAGCAACAGTTTCTCGTCCCCATTCACTTCAATTCAGTTAACTTGAGGGTGACTAAGTAATGATAGAATTAAAATTTTTTGGGGTGAACTATCCATTTCAGACAAAAAAAAACGAGATTAAAACGCCTGTGAATCTGCTATGCATCAGGGTGATTTTTACTCTAAACACTGATTTGCTCCTGTAGTTGGGACTCAAGGTGGCCCGGCTCCTCCAGGTGTTCCCATGTTGCTCCAGTCTGCCAATCTACGGCAGAAAGTCCCGCCCCCTCCAGGAGAGGACGCCAGAGAGGTGCGAGACCCTTGACTAATGCACAGTCCGCTTGAGTGATGAATCTCCTCACTGATCTCGACTTGTCTGATTTCTCGTGTGTGTTCAGGGGTGGCAGGGTGAAGATGTTGGCATCGGGCCGAAGATCCCTCAGGCTCTGGAGAAGATCCTGCAGCTGAAGGAGATGAGGCAGGAGCAGCTCAGCGTCGCCCCTATAGGTCACTATGAGGAACTCGTCACTATACTCAAACGCTGCTTTAATGTCACTAATGATGGTATTTAAGAGATGAGAGCACTTGAGCACATCAAGTCTATTTACCAGTGGGAGAAAAACTGAATTTGTTTTGAGACTTGAATTTAAATGCGGGGGCGTGTGAAGTAATGCAATCAATTGTGATTAAGTGTGATTAAGTTAATGCAGGTTTACATTTAAGCAATATAGGAATGCTTAAACGATTTCTCTGGCTCTTTTATGTCTTTAGAGGAGGATGATGACGACGAGATGGACTTGAACAGTTCCTCCGCCCGTGGAAATTCAGATGACGACGATGAAAGCGGTCTTTCTAAAAAAGACGTAGGTCTCCTCGCCTGTTTTGTCAGCATTTGCAAGTCTCTTATGATCTAACTACATTTGAAGGTGATCAAAACCTTTCATCAAAGTTATACATCAATTTTGAACAATACCTGTTCAATACTCCTGAACTTTTTTGATCCACTTCAAATGTTGACTACTGTATTTCTTCTGAACACTTTTACTCGATTCCTTCTCATTTGCTTGCTTGCAGAAAAACCGCAAGCGCAGGAACAGGAAGAAGAAGAACAAGAAGAAGAAGCGGGAGCAAGAGAAGGAGCAGGAGGAGGAGAGGAAGAAAGAGGAGAGCCGTGAGAAAGAGACCGAGGTGGAGATCGAGTATGTGACAGAGGAGCCCGCCATCTACGACCCCAACTTCATCTTCTTCAAGAGGATCTTTGAGGCGTTCAAGGTCAGGAGCTTAACAGGAACTCCGGATGCGTCATTACAGGATGGCAAATGCTAGATTTCCTTGGTATTTTGGGATGATAAACTGAGCTTACTGTAACTTTCGAAGCTCAACATTTCCTCCCAAGTCCAAAAATAACATTTATTGCAACAAAACAGCTGCAAAACATTGTTTAATGAGGAAGATTGAAGTTAGTTTTGCAGTTAGATCTTTGATTGACAGTTCATGGCCCTTCCAGTTTCATTCACCTACAGTAGTATTTTAGATACTGAAATGTTATTTTGATGGATGTGGCATTCAATGGCTTTCTATCACAGCTGACAGATGATGTGAAAAAGGAAAAGGAGAAGGAGCCGGAGAAGCCTGAAAAGCCCGAAATCCTTTCCTTTAAGAAGAAGGGATTTGAGCTGGAGAAGAAGGACAGTGATGACAGCGACGATGTGAGTTGAAAGCCGCCCAACTCTTATGGTCTCCTGATGATACTCCCGCCTAACCCCTTCACTTCCTGTTTCACAGGACCTCAAGAAGGACTTGCCTAAGCTGTCCAAAAAGAAACTGAGGAGAATGAACAGGCTGACAGTGGCGGAGCTCAAACAGGTAACTTCAGTTTATTAAAACCACCTAAGAGTTCAATGTTTCGATTAAAATAAATATTAAAAAGACTTGTTGAATTGGAAATGAACTTACTGAAAATGTCTTAACTATGCATTGTATTGTTTACTTGGCAATCAAATAACATTTTCCAGTCATTTTTGAAAATGGGAATTGTTGCTGTTTTTAGTAATAATATTTGATCTGCTATAATTGTCATCAGGGTTTGACATTAATTTTTTTTGCTCACCAGCCATGGTTTGACATCGATACCTTAGGGAAAAACTGCCATATAGATCTTTTTTATATTATCTCATAATTTGTTGGCCGGTATATTAAGCTGCTGTCACTGTAAGGCCTGACACACACACCCATTATACTGTTTTATATAGCCAATGTACTTGTATTTATGTGCACGCACTTTGGGTGTGAGCAAAATCATGCACAATGTGCAATCCCACGGCAAAATTCAAGCCCTGTAACATAAATATGTAATTCACATTTATTTGTATAGCGCTTTTCACTCTACACATCATTTCAAAGCATCTTTACAGAAAGTGCATGAGTCCATATTACAATCTAGAGTGATTTGTTATCAGAAGTTATATATTCATCCAGAGCAAATGAACGGTGAGAAAAGGAACAGGGGTTTGTGTGTCACTCGCCGTCTGAGAGATGTTAAAGTCCAGCCCTGTTTGTCTCTGCCAGCTTGTGGTCCGCCCTGACGTGGTGGAGATGCACGATGTGACGGCGCAGGAGCCCAAGCTGCTGGTTCACCTGAAGGCCACCAGGAACACGGTGCCGGTGCCGCGTCACTGGTGCTTCAAGAGGAAGTACCTGCAGGGGAAGAGGGGCATCGAGAAGCCTCCGTTCGAGCTGCCCGAGTTCATCAGGAGAACCGGCATCCAGGAGATGAGAGAAGCCCTGCAGGAGAAGGTACCGCTCGGGTTCATACACACACACTGCCGTGCAATCTATTTCTTTAAAACAATTATATATCATGCCTTTTTCAGCAAGGACATGTTATGTTTATGAAAAGTGACTAAAGACATTTCTAATGTTATAAAAGACTTCTATTTTAAATAGACGCTGTTCTTTTCAACTTGCTATTCATCAAAGAATCATGAAAAAAAAAATCAACATTGATAATAATCAGAAATGTTTCTTGAGCACAAAATCATCATATGAGAATGATTTCTGAAGGATCATGTGACACTGAAGACTGGAGTAATGATGCTGAAAATACAGCTTTGATCACAGGAATAAATTGCACTTTATTATATATTATAAATTAGTGATCGACCGATATTGAATTTTTTATAACCGATACCGATACAGATTATTTGCATGTGTATGTGCCCGATAACCGATATGCAGAACCGATATTTATTTACTGTTATACTTCTGTTTTTGGCACAATTATTACAACACAAATGAACTGAACAAACCATTTTATTTATAACAATCACTCCCTCCTTGCATAAAAAAAAATAACTTTATATTTATACACAAATAAATAGAGGGGTCTGAGTCTAAAAAATAAAGTGCACTGCTACTAAGTGTCTTTGTTTAAAAATAAAAGCTTTGATGAGGTAAAAAATAAAGCACAAAAACTATTCTAACATATTTGGATATGTTTATTTGTTTTCATAAATGGTAAACTAATCAAATTACAATAAAAACATTTATATTATTGCATTATATAATTTATATCTAAATTATACATATCATTTATAAGCATCAGCAGCAACAATGTTAACAATAGGCAAAATAAATGTTAAAAGTCTAATGTTTTCATATGGAAAAAATAATTGACAGGGGAGTCATATCACCTTTGCAGAAATGTAATTCATTTTAAACAGTTTTAGAAGGTTTATGTGCCGTTTAATAGGTTTAAACTAAGAGTGAGGAATAATTCACTGGGTAATATTAATTCACTGCATAATATTAGCTGGAATAGCCTATAACATCAGGAAAGTAACAAACAAAACAGCATATACATCATTGCATTTTCCAACTAGTATGTTATTAATTATTATTAATATTTTTGTAGGTCTAGATCATGAAATGCTTTATGACAAAGTGCTGTTTATCTATGCATTTACACATAACTATAACATTAGGCTATACGTTACTCAACCGCGATCGCGCGTGCAGATAATAAATAATTAATTTCCACAAAGCGGTATATTTAGATGTGTATTAGCGAAATAATTGCTATGTAGTAAATGATAATATAATTTAGGGTGTTTAAACAAGATAATCTTCTCAAAAGTTTCATTCAGTGGCCGTGCTCGAGCATTCCTGATCATCAACCCAGTGAGTGCTCAGCAATATGAACAAACTTTTTTTTCGAGACTAATGGTGAGCAAATACAACAGATAGAGAATTAAATTCAGCGCTTTTATTTTCAACATGCACTCATTCATGTCTGTTTTATTTAATTCATGTAAAGTTACGTCTTTATTGGGGAAGGACATGACGGATTACGCTACGTGGCTCAATGAGTTCGTCTCAATTTTTTAGAACCAAGCTGCATAAATAAACTATATCAGGCATTTATGTCTCAAATCTCATTTCTGCATGCATGTCTGTTATGTTAAATAAAGTTGAATAATTAAAGCAAAGCAAGTAGAACATATACTTTACCTGTGCACAGAGTTGTTATTGACTGATCTCCTCAGACGCGGGCTGCAATGGCGGAATTCTCAAAACGGCCACAAGATGGCGCCGTTTATCGGAAAATCCGATATTACAAAACCGATTCCCGATTATGGGAAAATGCTTAAATATCGGGAAAAATATCGGTAAACCGATACATCTGTCGATCACTATTATAAACAGTTATTTTGAATTGTAATATTTCACAATATTACTATTTTTACTGTATATTTGATGTTAACTAAACATTTATCTACCCCAAACTTTTGAATGGTAATATATAAAATTGTATCTAAATATTAAGTGCTTTTAATGTACATGGCTGCATAAAAATGTATTTAATATGTTCCTCTTGGCTGTTATTGTGCTGCATTTTTGCTTTTTATTGTGGTAGTATAATGATGCTTCATCATTGTGTTTTAGAGCAAGGTCATAAAACCAGAATGTAGCGGTTTAGATAAAGATTATAACGTTAGAAAGCAACGTCATTGTGCAGGACCTTTCCGCTTTAATATTCAATAATATAGTTCAGTGCAGACATTAAAAAAGCTGCTTTTTTCTGTCAAACATGAGCTCAGCCGTTGAACAGCATTAATCAGATCACCGTGAAGAGCGGCTCAGTGTTTCGGTCCTGAACTGTGTCAGATGAGCTCAGGAGTGACACTGATGTGTGATCATTTGTCTGCTTCATCTTGTGATGTTTCAATCTGAGACTGCGCTTGACTGACATTTATAATATTGTGAACCTGGTTATTTTAAACTCGAATGTTCTGTTGATGTGTTTGCCGCTGCTGTCAGCTTTACTGACGTCTCTGTATCCCTGCAGGAAGACGCCAAAACCATGAAGACCAAAATGAGAGAGAAAGTTCGGCCCAAGATGGGGAAGATCGACATCGACTACCAGAAGCTGCACGACGCCTTCTTCAAATGGCAGATCAAACCCAAGCTCACGATTCACGGAGACCTGTACTATGAGGTGCGCTTGCGTCACCTGACACAGGAGGAACCTTTTCATAGTTCATGGCAGAAGTTCCCTGATTTTGTGGCGTTCGCACTGCAGGAACTAGGAACGATTTTAGTTCTAGGAACTCTTTTTGGAGGAACTAATTTACTCCTCCTTCAGAGTCGGTCTAAACCAGCACTGTACGACAATTCACCATGACGTCACAACAGTAATAGACGTTCTTCCGGGTGGCAAAAGCCGAAGCGTTCCTATGGCAACACTAGTAAATTGCTTGGAAGGGAGACACACCGTCGGCAGTAGTTTAATCTACATTTCAACAGTTGATTCAAAAATATATGTGGTGGAAATTCAGACATAGTTAACATAACATTAGAGCTTAGATTCTTTGATCTAGAAACGTGCACTCCCAACGCAATGGAGTGCGGCGCCGGACTAGATTTGATGGCCGAGTGTGAGCGCGGGCGGTAATGCACTCACTCTGTGTGTGCGGAAGAATAAAACGATTCGCGGGACTCCCACAAACTAGAAATATCTATGAATAAAATATATAAAACTAATACATTTTTATTCATCTGTTGCAGAAAAGCAACAAGAACAACTAAAACAATAGAAACGATTTACAGGCCAGAGTTTTGTTTTGTAACATGTTTGCAGCGTTGAGCGATGTCGCCAATCACAGACATATGTGTTGATTTCTTGAACGCAATGGCCAATCAGAAGCATTTAAGATAGACTCCCCTCACCGCTCAAAACTGACTTTTTGTTCAGAGCTGAATTCTGTATGCTGGCAAATCCTCTAATTATAACAAACAAAGTGTATATATTATGAAAGATTCATTGTGCAGTCAGCTTCATTGATAGTAACAGATGTGTGAGATCGCGATGAACTGATGTCAGCTTTTTAGGAATTATTAAAGGAGCGCACTTTGCGCGCATTTAGTCATGCCAAACCATGCACGCAGTATCTTAAACAAACAGTGGTTTGTCTGTTAATGCTTTAATAACAAATCATTTATCAGGAGCATTTATGCTGATATGTATGATGGCGACGCGTAGGCTAACTTGAAAGCATTTGGAGGTACAGTATTTGCGGGCGGGAGCGGGACAAAACATAAATGTTGTGGGCGGGAGAAAGTAACATAGAAAGTGGTTGAGAACATCAGTTATAACGACCCACGTATTAAAAATGGTTGGGTTTAAATCGGGTTCATAATAACAGTTAATGTGTCGGGCCGGGAAGCGCAAAGACGACGACATGCACTACTTTTGACGACGTCCACTCGCTTGAACCTCCTCACCCACAGGTTCCGCTAGAAAGATTTACTTTTGTCTGAAGGAAATCGATAAAACCCTACACCTTTTGCTGTATATCTGGCGGCGCAACCCCAAACACAACATGTTTTCGCCATCGTTTCAACTTTGATCAACAACAATGATTTTAACTATGTAACTGTTTACATTAGCCAGCTGGATCTCTTCAGTTGGTCAGTAGAAGCCGCTCGCGTTCTGCCACCCGGAAGTATCTTGGTGCCTATTGTTTACAAACATTCTGAAATGCCCTATAGGAACTATCCGTGACGTTATTATATGGCCGAACGCACGTGAAACACCAGCACCTGCCATTTAAAAAAAAAACTATGTAAACACAGACTGTAGTCTATATATTTACTCCAGAAACTAACTATACGAACATGGAAAACAGTGATATATGGACCTCTAAACCTTTACGCTGAGGAGAAAATCCAACGCAACTGAGGGGACCAAGAGAAACATGATTATGTATTTTTGCTCAGCTAGCGACACGGCATACGCTAATAACTTTTCATTACGGTCTACTTTCTATGTATGACGGTTCTATCTAATAATGTTTTAGACAGGACTGTTAGACGGATCGTGCTCTAATGAACACGGAGAATGCGAGCACTGTGTGGCTCTGGCGTTTTCAGCGCTGTCAAAATAAATCACAACAAGCGGCACTTCAGAGTCCCTACTGACGGTGCGAATGCAACAAGGAAATCGGTCCTAGGGGAACGACTAGCTCTCGGGGAACCACCCTGGTGGCTCGTTCCTAGAACTACTCGGTCTGAAAGCCCCTATTATGGCACTTTATTTGTTATGGCACTTTCTAAGAAAAAACCCCTTTTTGTTGTTATTCAGGGAAAGGAGTTTGAGACACGGCTGAAGGAGAAGAAGCCAGGCGATCTGTCGGATGAGCTGAGGGTTGCTCTCGGGATGCCCACAGGACCTGTGAGTGCTTTACACAGCTCCTGCTTTATGAGCTGCTTGTGCAAAGAGACTGTTGCTGTTTTGTGTGAAATTGCAGGAGAGCTTTTCATGCACCTAGACGCTTATGTAATTCCTTCTGTCTAATTTTAGCTGAGCTTTTCACATGTTTGTCTCGGCAGAACTCTCATAAAGTCCCTCCGCCGTGGCTGATCGCCATGCAGAGATACGGCCCTCCTCCCTCCTACCCCAACCTGAAGATCCCCGGCCTCAACGCCCCCATCCCTGAGGTCAGACACACACACACACACAGTGGGGGAAACTGTGTTGGGGAATGTTGCTTTTATAAGTAGCTCTTTCCTATACATGCCTTAAACCTTGTAAAATTTACTGTTTGTTGTAAAGTATTAGATGCTTTTCCATTTTTTTTCTCTCGTTTTTTAAATGGTGGTATAATTGACTTGCAGGGTTTTAATTGACCCTTTTAATTGAGTATTGTAATGCATTACAATATTGCGTTAGTTACCTTTGATGGAAAATAATGTTACTTTCTCATCTGGGTTTGTTTGCTATTTTTTGTTTGTTTGTAATTAAAAACACCCAAGAGTTAGGATTAGAAGAGCTTTTGCCAAACATATAAGATAAGAAACATAATAATCACTGCAATAATGATCCAGTCATGGACTCTGAGGCATTGGCCTATATTAATCCAAACAGAGACTCTTTTTACTGGGCAGTGTATTAAAAAAGTGTTTAAAAAATGTGCTTTTTTTAAAAATATAAAAAATGTAAGCGACTATGTTATGAACTATATATGGGAAATTTCCATTTGATTTTTAGGTTTTCTAGTTATGCTCAGTTTTGAAAGTACTTCTCTGTCAGGATAGATGCTGTTGGTGAGTGTGAGCTCTATTAAATCTTGAAGTTCATACATCAGTTAAGTTGGGAAGTTGATTAGCTCAACATGTGGGACTGCAACATGTAATTGTTGTTTTCACAATTTAAAATGATGTAAATACTTCCAGCAGTGATATGCCAAACTCTGAGCCGTCATGTCTGATTAGAGGAAGCTCTTGTGAGGAAGGAAGCGATTTTCCATTTGATTAAGTCAGTAATTAGATATAAAGTAATGCTTGTAACTCTGATCCAACAACAAATGCTCATCATCTTCTATTACAGGATCTGATTTACATTCATGAAAAACCCTTCCACAATCTAAATGTCATGGCCATCATAATGTTGATGTAAAGCTGAGATGTCATACTGAGGTGTGTGTGTGTCTCTCAGAGCTGTTCGTTCGGGTATCACGCGGGCGGCTGGGGAAAACCTCCTGTGGATGAGACGGGAAAACCGCTGTACGGAGATGTGTTCGGGACCAACTCCATAGACTTCCAGGTGAGGACACTCAATTGGCGGCACATTTTTAGCAAAGTGTTGTGAGTATAGTCACATTTAAGCATGACGTGCAGGAGAACAACTGTGTTCATGTTAAACCACATCCTAAAAGTTGCTACGCCTGAGATCTGAAGATCAACTTACTCAGATCCCAGAACTTGCTTAAAGTGTGGGAGTAATTGAGCTTTTTCTGAGGCTCGTCCCACTTTATGGAAAGCTTTCCAAACTACATCAGGGCTGATTCTACTTCATCTGCATTCAGATCTAGTCTTAAAACAGATCTCTTTTCTTTGGCTTTTAATACATCTTATTTTGTTCTTCTGTTTCCTTTTATCTGTTATCTTATGGTCTTTTCATTTTGTATTGTAGAGCAGATTGGTCAGCCTGGTTGCTGTTATTAAATGTGTTTAAGAAATAAACTGAGCTGAATCTCTTAAAGCAAAATGCCTTATTGGTTTTTATAAAACTGTTAATACAGAAAATAATTAAAGTGCAAGTTTTCATTAAATGTAACTAAAGTAAAAGAACTGAGTTTCCCTAACCCATGCGGTTCATGAGATGATGATGAGAAAATAAGTTTAATCATAATGTCAAATTAAAATAAATAATAAAAACGAAATAAAACCCTTACAAAAAAAGATTAAAATATTTTGTTTGCCTGCATGTGACGTGACCATTAACCAACATCTGAGAATCATGAAAAATGCACACGTTGAATTATTGAAATATTAATCTCAGGGTGACTACAAGTAAATATTTTGGTTGAGCTGAGAGTTTAAATTTCGCAACAATTTCGTCATTGAACTGATTTGAAACAACACTAAAAATAAAGTATTACTGCTTAAATTAAGTTTCATAATTAATGAATTGTACAACATTAACACTTGTTTTCCTGTTTTATTAATGTGAAGCTGCTTTGAAACTGTATAAATAAATCTGCCTTCCTTCTGAAATCTTGACAGGCCAAAGCCGAGGAGGAGGAAATCGACCGATCCACGTGGGGCGAACTGGAGCCGTCCGATGAAGAGTCCTCTGAGGAGGAAGAGGAGGAGGAGAGCGACGAGGACAAACCAGACGAGACGGGTTTCTTCACTCCTGCAGACAGGTGCCGATCAAACTCTCAGTCTCGCAGTCACGGTCATGTGTTCAAGTCATTAACCTTTCTTCTTGTTGTGACAGTGGCTTGATCACTCCCGGCGGATTCTCCTCCGTTCCTGCCGGCATGGAGACTCCAGAGCTCATCGAGCTCAGGAAGAAGAAGATCGAGGAGATCATGGACGGGTGAGTGTGTGTGTGTGTGTGTGTGCGCAAACACCAGTGTGTGAGACAGATTTAAGCCCCCAACTCACTTGTATAACCCTGGAAAACCTGACGCATGAAATGGTCAGAAAAATCTAGTTTATTGAACCTTAAGACAATTTTTAAATAAAAAGTTGTCATATTTGATACATCAGGCTTTTATGGCTCATATAGTGACAATATGGAGCTCATACTCAAGGAGAGGAAAAAAAACACCTCATTTTATTTATAGACCCAAAATGCAATATATTCAATTTAATGCAGATGCTGATATTTATATGGCCAAAAAGAAAGATGAAATTCTGATTCTTATGTAATCAATGAGATCTTTATAGCAGATACTGAAATGGTGTGTGTGTATATATATATATATATATATATATATATATATATATTAGTAAGGAGATATTTAAGTGCTTAGTTTTATTATCAAAACATAATGCAATGCAATGATGATTGAGAGATGAACAAATAAATATTCCTCAAAAGCCTGATGATCATATTTGATACTGACATTAACAAGATTTTCTAAAAAAATAAAATATGGATAATTAAGTGAAACCCTAAACTGCTTTCAGTCCAGTACCGTTAATCTTGAAACATTACTAACACTATGAAAGTTATTCTTACATTTACTTTATTAATAGTTTAATATGCAGACATGACTGTAAGATGTTGATGTAGACAAAGTGCATTGTGACCTGCTTTATACTTCTTGTGAGCGCTGTAAGGCAACATTGACTAGACTGCGCTTCAATGTGTGAATCCACTAGTGTGGCAAAACCTTCAACTTACCATTACGCTTGCACCTAATGTGTGGCGTAGTGGTTAAAGATGTGGGCTTGTAGTTGTGAGCTCCTCAAGTGCTGATCTCTGAAGTCTCAACTGTCTCCTCGAGCGACACTTATATCTTATTTAACGCGTGTGTGTGTGTTCAGGAACGAGACGCCTCAGCTGTTCACGGTGCTGCCGGAGAGGAGGACTGGGCCTGTCGGAGCTGCTATGATGGCGTCCACACACATCTACGACATGACTGCGGTACGACTGTGTGTGAGAGATGGATGGATGAGTGTGTCATACGCCACGTTTCCATCCACCTACTTTTATGCGATTTTTGGGGTATCGCATAAAAAAACCACAGGATGGAAACGCTAAGATGTGCATAATTTCATTTAAAAAACATTGAGCCCGATTAGTTTTTTTTAATCTGATAAGACATGTTTCTAAGACATTTAATCGCATAAACTACAATTGAAACGCATTTACAAAATAAATCCCTCGATGCGCAACAAAAAACTTGTGCCTTTGCCTCAACAGTGGATGTGATTGGATATCTGGACTAGCCGGCGCACCAATCACATTGCACAACATCTCAAATGTTCATTTAGTTATTCAAAAATGCCTGAACCGAAGTCTGTCATCAGATTGGTTTGGTTTAATTCCTTCCAGAAGCGTCTCAAATGATTGCGTTCCCAAACACCAGCATCTGAACGCAAGAGAGCATGACGAAGTTTAACTCTGTTATGATGGAGGAAAAGAATGAGTTTCTTCCCCGATTGCAGGAACTTCCAATTTTATTACCGATTTTATGTGCCAATTACCCAGGAAGGGATGATTTTTAACACATGGGATGGAAACGCTGCTTCATTTGTGAATGTTTGTGATATTCAAATTACAAACACACATCTTTGGATGGAAACCGCTGTAGGAGTCTTCAATTTCTCAGATCAGTTTGTTTTTATATTCTTGGCACGTTCCTATCCCCCTTTTTCCCTACGCTCCATGATGCTTTGTGCTAATTATGTGAGTATCTTCCATTTAAACCACACAAACTCTGCCAAAAATGTTTTTAAAATCCATGAATACAACAAGTTCCCCAAACCACCTATAGTTTAAAACGCAGTAGAAAAAAGATGGATCTGAAAGCTAGATGCACACTTTCCCTTATACATTTAAACTTAAACTATTGTTCATTACCATCGGACTCGATCTGAGTCCTCTTCCATTGATGTTGTCAAAAACCAGATCCACGAGATGAATCGGTGCTTACTGATCCAAACCATTTGTGTTTTGTATGGTAATCATTCCGCCTCTGTTGTTTTACACGCTCGTATCCCAGAGTTCTCTCTGTCTAGTGGATTTAGATGTGGCAGATAACCTCTGATAACAAGCGCTGACTTCACACGATCTGCCTCTCATCTCTCACAGCCGTCACATGCTAATGACTTCATCCATACGGGACTCGTTTGCATTTAAGACGACAGCGAGAATATAAACCATGTGACGCAGAGCCAACAGCTGCCCGGTGGAAATGTCAGCTATAAATGTTAATGCCAATGCTGATATATTTGTGCAGCTGTTTGCAAATGTGAAATGAATGAGATTTTGATGCGTCTTGCCTGGATCAGTTGAGGTTTAAAAGACAATTAATATTCAGTACAACAGTGGCCAAAAGTGCTTTTAATGACCAATCAAGTGTGAATCCTTCCCTTGCGGGTCAATGACCCGATGCCATAAAATAAGATTTCTAGAAAAAAAATAATTAAGTCTTATTTTATTTCATTTTGAAATGCACTTTTTTGGGAGAATTTTTATTTTATTATTTCATTTACTTTTAAATTACTAGATTTGATCAATAAATAATTTAGTAATTTAAGCACATTCCTCACGTTCTTTCAACTTAAATTCAAAATAACTCAATATTTCCAAGGGGGTAATCCATCAGCCGGAAACTTCACCTGCTGTTAGCATTCCATTGACTCCCATTCATTTTGGCGTCACTTTGACAGCGAATAACTTTACATCTGAGGCGTCCAAAGACTTCATTTATCCATTATTTCTAAATAAACACGACAATGTATAAAAGGCTCCATTACTTTGTATCTTACGTTATGGCCCCGTAGAAACCGTTTTTTTTTAAATAGGCTAACGATTGGGTCATAACCACGCAACTGTTGCACAGTAGAGACATTACCGTATAGACAGGAGGAGAAGCTCGCAGGCAATCTTTTACTGTCTATGAGGCAATCGGGGGGACATGGAGGCATAAAGTCAAGGGAGAAGCCAATAGATAGAGTCCATAAAAGCAACAGGACAAAATATTTCAACAGCGTTTTTGAGGAATTAGGTGATTCAGATTTGTGTTGGCACAGCTACTAGAATATGTACAACTGTCAGACTGTCGTCACGCTCAGTTTGAGCCTGCGCAGTCGCTCAGCCATCAGACAGGAAGTGCAATAATCGGACTTCAGTCTTCTCCGTGGAAATAAAGGGGATCACTGTGTCCATTTCTTTTACTGTCTATGAATATTTCACACATAACCCTTTTAATTCAGCTCAAAATATCTTACATTTGGTGTCTTTGCCAACCTCTTGAGTAAAAATAACAATATAACATGATATTTCATGACTCTTGCCACTAGATGGCCTTATAGCTTTATATGGAGCAAATGAGCTGTTCCTCTGGGTCCTTAAGTCAGTTTTTCTTTAGGATGCATTCAGATACACATGTAGACATTATAAAATCATTTTTGGTTAAGTTTTAGCATTGCTATTTTGAATTGAGCATTTTTAGTTTTTTCTGTGTACTGAAGCATTCCCATTCATTCCTATGGGGGTCAAATTGACCCGCGAGTGAAGGATTTGTTACTTTTTTAAATTTGAACTACAAAACTCCTCGAGTCCACTACATTTTATAATGAATGTTTTGAGGGAAGAGCAAAAAACTAAGCTTGGTTAATGTGACACGAATGATATGTCTGCACACGTGTCATGCTTGTGGTCTCCTCTGTGTCTCAGACGGTGACGAGCCGTAAGGCCGGCGTGACGGCGCTGGGCGGAGACTCTCAGGCGGTGGAAGTGGCTCTGGCCCCCGAGGAGCTGGAGCTCGACCCCATGGCCATGACACAGAAGTACGAGGAGCACGTCCGGGAGCAGCAGGCGCAGGTGGAGAAGGAGGACTTCAGCGACATGGTGGCCGAACACGCCGCCAAACAGAAGGTGAGCTCAGTGATTGGAGGATCTCAAATACTGCAGCCAATCACAAGCGGAACTCGCATATATCACTGCAAAAACAAGGAAACCGGAAGATCTCTTGCATTATTGCATTCAATTAAGTCTGTTAGGATTTTGGGGGGGTAGAATTTCTCAAAATGTTCATGGTCATTCTCATTAGTTTAATTAAATTACCATCTATACAGAAATAAATAAAACGTATATATTATTAAAATGTATAACTTTGCCTGTGATATTCCTCATTTGTAAGATGCTTTAGCCTAAATCAATTAATGCAAATGTAAATCAGCCTAGAATTAAATGGAAAAACATTGCCATTATGTATCAATTTTATACGTGTGTGTGTGTGTGTGTGTGTGTGTGTGTGTATATATATATATATATATATATATAATTTTTTTATATTATTTTATATATATACACATTTAAAGGTATAATATAAAAAATATATATAATTCAAATAATTCATAATACATTTTATATATTTATTTATTGTTATTTTCACAAAATTACACATTGCAATCCTAAATAGACTGTCTTCATGCCACATTTTCGTAATTTTCCATGTTTTTATTTTTGGATAAACGTAAAGGCGATTGCACACTGAGTCAGAAATTTTCGTATACGTTTTTTCGTATTCGTGATTCGGTGGCTCTGAATTGTCAAAACCCCATTTAAACACCATTCAAACTGCTTGCTACGGATGCGAAAAACGCAGAAAATCGAACCCGATCTGAATTTTTTTATGACGGATGAAATTTTCCGAGGCATTGTGCAAGCGTGATTGATGTAACGTGAGGTTGATTTAAAAAAAAAAAATTTATATCTATTTATTTTTATACGTGCGAAAATTTCGGATGTGAATTTCAGACTCAGTGTGCAATGGCCTTAACCTGTGCATGAAATTGCAGTATTAACTAAATGGGACACATTAAAATAAAATACAGTAGGTCTAGGAGAGCCCCTTTAAACGCATCTGATCAAATAAGATGTTTGATGAACCATCTTTTTCTTATTTGTAAATGGTTTGTGTTTACATGTTCCCTAAAACCTTCCTCTCTGTTCCCGGCAGCAAAAGAAGCGCAAGGCTCAGCCGCAGGACACGCGCTCCGGGGCGAAGAAGTACAAGGAGTTCAAGTTCTAGTGCTGCGAGAGCCACGGGATCTTCACTTCTGATGCTTTTATCTGCTGATATGGTGTAGAAGCACACTCGTGTTTGTGCGTTACGTTACAATGAGTGACGTTTTTCATTTATGCTCAATGTTTTTGTAAATAAAATGGCAGTCAATGACAAGCTGTTGTTACAGTGTTTTTATTTAACGTTTCATCCACCTCGGTTGCTTATGAAAGCTAATAATCTGCTAATATATGAAATATGGTGTTTATATGTAGCATTCATATTGTCCTAAAAAACCTGGAAATATCAGTTTAATATAGTCTAGGAGTAGGATTTAAGATGTAAAATTTTATCTTAATGTAAATATATATTGGAAATTTCAGCGACTATTAATTTTTGTAGTTTTCTAGAAATGATCTTTGTGAGTGTAAACTTTAACATGATTTTCTTGTTTTTAAATCCTTAGTCATTAACCTTGAACGACTACAAACATTGTGGTATTTATTATTCTGGGATCTTTGAATATAAGTTTTATTTAAAAAATTAAAATTAAAAGAAAATATTCAATCACTATATTAAGTATTCAATTATTGTATCCTTAACTCATCTATGACAACTAAAATTACATATATAAACGTTTTTTCTTCATTCCTTAAAATAGCTCGAATGTAACTCGACATCCTTGCCTCATTTAGTATACCTGGTTCTATGAATATGCAAATGAGTCCCGCCTCCACTCACTCACACAGCTCAGAGATCCACTCGTTGACTATCACACGTTGATCTGATTGGTTACAAGGTAGTTTGTGACGTCAGAAACACCAGCGATTTCAAACCGTGTTTTTCAGTGTCTTTGTTTCACTGCAGTTTTAAGCAGAACATACTCAGCAATGCTGTTGACTTTTGAATTTACACATGATTTGTCTTACAGCATATTAAAAACACTACATAGACATATAAACATTTACATTCACATAAACACCATTAAAAGTTTGATATTCACCCCAGGGGGCTTTAAATGAATGGATGATGTTGAGGGCTCCGGCCAGCAGGGGGAGAGAGAGAGTCTGTCAGGAAGTCTGACCGTCACCTGATGTCTGGGATTCGGTTTGACCTACATAAAACTTTCACTGACAAACAAAACAGTCAAATACGCTTTCTCAGACAATAATACACTCGTTTCCCCCCAAACACACAGCCTGGATGAGCTGAAACACCTGCATCCGTGGGCAAGATTCAGTGCGCCACATCCAAACAGTGACTTCATTAAAGACTCTCAGATCATCTCAGCCCTTCGTTTGTTCTGTGGATTCTGATGACGGATTGTCTTGTTCAGGAAGCGGGTTTGCACTCGTTTCCTTATGGAAGGCCATTTCTGCCACACAATAAAAAAAGGGTGGGGGGTGCTTTGGTGTAATTATATTTGGTAAAAAAAAAAAAAATCATAATCATTGACAACATATAAGCTTGAAAAGCTAACTCAGTTATAGCATAAGTCAAAATTATTATTAATCATAACGGACTTTTTTGTATTATAATTTAAACTTTTTATCTCGGTTTAAAAATGGTCAGTTATAACCATAATTTTGGTATGGCATGGTTGACGATCTCATAGTTTCAACATATCGTAATTATGACTTAGTTTTTCAGTTATGACATTTTATGTCATGGTTGACTCATAATTTTAATTCAATTTATTGAGATCATGACTAAAGTAAAAATTATGAGAAGTCGATCATGACAAATTCTGAATTTCAACTTTTTATGTCAGAATTTCGACTTGTCACTTATGATTTGGTGTCAATGTCATTTTAGTATTTCATAATTTTTACTTATTTCATGATTGATTATCAATTTTTTTTACTTTTTGACATGTTTTGATTTGTTTATTATGACCTTATCTCATAATTTCAACTTTTTATTATAAATATGACTTAGTAACTTAATTTTGGTTATGTAATGGTTGACTTTTTATTTTATTATTTACATTTTTTATCATTACAACTTAATTTCTCAATTTTTACTTCTAATGTCATGGTTGACTTTTTATCAAAAATTTTCACTCTTTGTCATATTTAGACTTGTGTTTTTTATGAAAATTAAATAATTTCAGCTTTGTATAATGATTATGAATTAGTATCTCAATTTTGACTTTTTATGTCATGGTTGACTTTCTCATCATTTTGACTCGTGACTTTTATGAGATCATGACAAGACTCAAATCAAAATAATAGGATAAAAAATCAATCATGAGATAAAAAGTCATAATTATGTGAAATGTCAACTTTTTATGTCAGAATTTCGACTTACGTCAAATATGATAATTCCAATTTCATCTTAGTATCTCATAATTTTGACGACTTCTGTCATGGTTGACTTTCTACCTCAGAACTCAACTTTTAATCATAATTACAACTTAGTATCTCAATTTTGACATTTTATGTCATGGTTGACTTTTTAGGTCATAATTTTGACTTTTTATTATGTAATAATTATGATTTACCAATGCACACTTATTTTTCTTATGGCAGAAATGGGCTTCCGTGCATTGGAAATAAAATCTACACAGACTAACTTTTCATATTTTTAAACGTTAAAGAGCAGGATTGCATGACTAAATTGTGATGCAAACCAGTAAATGGAGTGTTTTTAAAGGCAGCTTGTAATGACTCAACTAATTAGTGGTTGATTTGAATATCCACAGGCGTGGGTTCTTACCTTCCGTTTCATTTGTACAACAACATCGAGAACATGACGAAAGCTGGAGGCACACACACACACACACACACACACACACACACACACACACACACACACACACACACACACACAGGAGAACCCAACAGTGTCATACATTGGTCAGCATCAGCCGGGTCGTGTTTCTAACCATCACACACACACACACACACACACACACACACACACACACACACACACACAGGGGTTAATGAGTCCGATAAATATAGATGTGCTTTCATCACCAGCCTCTGTGTGGGTTTCCCAACGCCTACTTACTGGACAAACAATATCCCGTTTGCCTGGAACTGTGTGCCTAAACTATTTCAAATGTGAGAATAGCTTTTTATAGTTTTTAGTAAGTGATTTCTGAGAAACACTGTTGATATTTGAAATCAACACAAACACACCCCTCCGTTCATTGCTCCGCCCCTAAAATGCACAAAAACACAATGCAGAGTGGATATATCTTTATCATTGCTGAAGCAAATCAAAATAAAGCGAAGATGACGAACGAACAACAAAAAAGAACAAAAAATGAACACAGTACACATTCACCAGCAGCTCCAGACAAACAATGCCACTCAAACTGTCGTTTTACTATAACTAACATTTCAACAACAGCATCTTGGTTCTGAGACACGGCAAAACAAATATTAGTCGTGTATGAAGTATCGGCATTCGTTTTCAGGCCTTCCCGCTTCAGTCTCTCCAGTGCTGGAAAGCTTTTCTAATATTAACGCGGGTCCTAAAGCTCTTGCCTGATCATAACCCTTCTTTTCCCATTGATATTCCTCTGAGCTTTTCTCTTTGTAATGTCTCTCAGCCATCTCTCTTTCTACAGTCTTTCTTCAAATCTCCCTCTTGCTCGCTCTCTCTCTCCTCCCGAGCATGAGTGGACACGCCCCCTCCTGCTGATTGGCTCTCTCTCCTCCCTCATCATGAGTGGACACGCCCCCTCCTGCTGATTGACTCTCTCTCCTCCCTCATCATGAGTGGACACGCCCCCTCCTGCTGATTGGCTCTCTCTCCTCCCTCATCATGAGTGGACACGCCCCCTCCTGCTTATTGGCTCTCTCTCCTCCCTCATCATGAGTGGACACGCCCCCTCCTGCTGATTGGCTCTCTCTCCTCCCTCATCATGAGTGGACACGCCCCCTCCTGCTGATTGACTCTCTCTCCTCCCTCATCATGAGTGGACACGCCCCCTCCTGCTGATTGGCTGTCTCTCCTCCCTCATCATGAGTGGACACGCCCCCTCCTGCTGATTGGCTCTCTCCTCCCTCATCATGAGTGGACACGCCCCCTCCTGCTGATTGGCTCTCTCTCCTCCCCCATCATGAGTGGACACGCCCCCTCCTGCTGATTGTCTCTCTCTCCTCCCCCATCATGAGTGGACACGCCCCCTCCCACTGATTGGCTCTCTCTCCTCCCCCATCATGAGTGGACACGCCCCCTCCCACTGATTGGCTCTCTCTCCTCCCCCATCATTAGTGGACACGCCCCCTACTGCTGATTGGCTCTCCCTCTCTCTTTCTCCTCCCCCATCATGAGTGGACACGCCCCCTACTGCTGACTGACTCTCTCTCTCTCTCCCTCCTCCCCCATCATGAGTGGACACGCCCCCTACTGCTGATTGGCTCTCTCTCTCTCCCTCATCCCCCATCATGAGTGGACACGCCCCTATTGCTGATCTGCTACAGGAGTGTTGTGCTGATTGGTCCGATCCACTTTCAACAGCATTTTTCAGAAATTGCTTACTGCAATTTTAACAGTAAAGGTTCTTTATTGGCATTTATAGCTCCATATAGAACCTTTCACAGCCATGGAAAAGAAGTTTTGTGTGAGAAAAGGATTATTTATAATGTTCTAAACACTGAGAAATTTTTTTTTTTTAAGAACTGTTCACTGAAAGGTTCTTTAGGGAACCAAAAATAGTTCTTCTATCATGGCATCGGTGTGAAAAAAAAAAAAAAACGTTTGGAACCTTTTTTTTAATGGTGTATCTACTTATTTCCAGCACATCCGAATCACTTAATCTCAGCGGTGGCTTGTTATGACACATGGGCCGTTTCTAAATGACCTTCTCGACCCATTCCTCTCTGTCCTGATGAGGTGGATGTGTGTATTAGGACAGGAGAGGATCAGTGTCATATCTATAATCTAGGCTCATTATAATGTCGCTGACACATGATCGCATGACCAACAAAGTGCAACCTCAGATAAAAGGTTGTTTAACCTCAAAAGTTGGTTGCGATGGGTTGTGTGTTTAATCAAATGCATTCAAATTGCGGACACTGATATGGGGTGACATTAATATATTGCATTATGACTAATTCAGTGTCCCATTAAATGCCTTTAATACTGTTCATAACCAAGCCATTTAGAGATTTGTCTGACAGAGATGCACATGATACAATTCAACATATTTTATTATTTAATTAAATAATCCATTAAATAATTTAATATTTTTTAAATAATGAGATGTACGGAAAATTGTTTCATTTAATTTAACGGTTATTTCACAATATTTACTAAGACCCGCAAAAATATCGAAATATATCATTTAAAATATATCAAAATATTCAATGACAGTGTTGTTGTGCTTGAGATAGATATAAAGGAAACGTTTCAAAATGCCATAGTATTGGACAGTTTTAATGAGGATATATATCTAATATCACATGTATATATCTAATACAAATTCATCAGACATTAAATAATACTTAAACACGTCCAACAAAAGCAGCCGTGAAGTCATGAAGATGAGCTCTAAACACTCCGGTTGTCCTGAGAAACTCAAATTTGACCCACATTGAAAACCGTCAATTATTCATGAATTCTTACGGTTCAGTGGGTCTAAGGGTCCGTTTACATTCACACCCTTTTCAACTAAAAACTTAAAACTTTTATGCGTGCTGGCATTTCATTTACAAAAACACTGTTTTGGGGGCCTGAAAACACAAACTTCAAATTATCGTCTCAGTGTAAACTACAAAAAAGGGAATTTGTGAAACGGTGACGTAATGCACATGTGCATTACATGTTCAATCCATAGTGTGTTTCTTTACAAAGTGACATCGCCATCTACTGGCCTGGCAGCAGAATACAGCGTTTTAGTTGTTTTCGCGGATCTGTTTGAATGGAGATCAATTTGACAATGTTGTCGTCTGTACTCAAAAAATGCAAAGTAAAAACTTTTCCGTTTTTTTTAGCACATCATTGTCATGTAAATGTGTTTTATCTGCTCCAAAAGAGTGTTATGATCGAGAGAAAATAATGGTGACACAACAATGATGTACTAGAAACTTAAAAGATTTTCATTTTTCATGTTGCCGACAACATTGTCAAAATGATCCTCGTTCAAATGGATCAGTGAAAATGACTAAAAACACTGTATTCTGCTGCCAGGACAGTAGTTGGCGATGTCACTATGAAAAGAAACATTACACGCATAGATTTACACGTAATACACACAGGCATGACGTCACCGTTTTCACAGATTCACGTTTTTGATGTTTACATGGCGATGATAACGGTATCGTTTTCAAAGACTTGCTTTCAAAAAAGTTTGAGTTTTCAGGCCCCCAAAACATTGTTGTTGTGTAAATAAATGGCCAAAATGCATAAAAAGTTTTACGTCTTTAGTCGAAAACGGTGTTGTGTAAACGGCCCCTTAATGGAATATTGATGGAGCAACACAATTGGAGATAAAAGTTGAATATCAATCACTCTTGGCATTTTATATTTCACTTAAAACAATGCATTTGTTATTTGTCAATGAATGGTGAACTTCTTACAGCTACGATTTAATTCATGTTTAATTAATAAATAAATCTCCACTGTCTGATACGGAACAGCACATAGTCATCACAATAAATAAACCCCCTCCCTCCACTTACAGGAAACCATTTCCTGAGGAACCACAAGTGTTTCGAAAAGTGCTGTTGTGGTTTTTGCTGTCAGTGTTTTAAGAGAAAATTGCATCACGAATTAATGGCCTTGTATCCTTTTAATCACAAGTCGTTTGGGATAAAGTGTCTGCTAAATGTATAAATGTCGATGTAAAATAAATTATCCACATTGTGGCTATGTTGTAGGGCCTACACTGTAGGCTAACAGGCTAAAAAAATATTTTTTAAAGCTGTGAATACAAATATTATTGGAGTATGCTATAATTTAAAAGAAAATGCTACTTCAAAATGCAGTGTTTAATTGAAAGTGTAATTTTTAGTGTAGGGAATAGTTTGCATGAGGAGATATGAGACTATTTAAATATTGTTTCATCAAATTTACACAATCAACAAACAAGCAAAAGGCCAAAATTGAAAGGCCATCACTTTAAATATGGGTTAAATTTGAGCTGTATAAGAGAACCACAAACTGAACAGATTTTAAAAAATAGGCCTAGTTGCTACTATATTCTGCATATTCGAGAAGCGGGAAAAATCGATTTGAATTGTTCTATATGAGTACCTAATCTAAATATTCCCTTGTGGACAAATATAATATAAGACAACAACAGTTTTGCACGATGAAAACCCCGAAATGTATCGAAAACTCTCTCTCTCTCTCTCTCTCTCTCTCTCTCTCTCTCTCTCTCTCTCTCTCTCTCTCTCTCTCTCTCTCTCTCTCTCAGTGGTTGGTTGTGAGGGCTCGTCTTTCACTAGAGGCGTTGCTCTTCGGCAGTGGCGCTTCTCTGCGAGGCAAAAAGAAATTTCCGCTTCCTGCACCGATAAACAACTAACGCAACTCGAGAAACACTGGCCGCGAGTTTGACGGCGAACTGCGGATCCGGTATACAACCGAGCCTCGGTGTTCGTGGAGCAGAAGAGGATCAACCCTCCGACGATAGCCGCTTTATTCGGGTTTTCTTTCATTGTTTTCAAACATAAGGTTCCTCCAGTATGTCGGATCGGGGAGGGCTCCCGAGGACTGGAGGAGTACCGTCTCCGCAGCCCTCCAAGCCGATGGCGATCACCTCCAATCGGCCGGTGCACATGAACCTGTACGCCACCTGGGAAGTGGACCGGTCGTCCCCGAGCTGCGTGCCGAGGTAAGGCGCCTCTAGACCGGGGAGGGAAGCAGCGATGCACCGCCGGATAATGCGTGAGGTTAAGGGCTTTTTCTTGACGCTTATCCGCAAACCTGCGATAGTGGATATAACTAGATGTAATTAATTAGTCAAATTAGGGTGGACAGTTTTCAACACGATCTGTGTGTCGCGGTTTGCAGCGAAAGCGATATGAAGAATGAACGGTGGCTCAATCTGAACACGACAGTGCGGTAAAGACAACCAGAGCAACTTCTGCTCAACAAAGAAATGTTCCGACATGCAGGGTTCATGTCTGGTCTTCAGCCTGTCAGTGATCTGGATTATTTGTCTGGAATGCTGCATGCTTTGTTTCCCAACCTGCTGTTCAGGAAAATATTGGAGTAGTCTAATATTAATAGACCGATATTGCTTTTTTTTAAATGACCCGTATTGATGCAGTTATTGTTAAGGTCAGCGTTATTATTGTTCTTATCATTTTAATGTTTTTAACATATTATTTCCCCAAATTATGCCATTTATCAGTAGACCCAATATTGATCAAATGAGAACAGATTAGCCTAAGTTTAAAGTTAATATCGGGAAAAGATTTCTTCCCATTTAATCTGAGTTTTTCAATGTATGCATTGTATTCCATCCAGGGAATCGTCTAAAATATATGTTTGGAATGTTTATTAGTGTAACATATCCTAGAAACGCTAGGGTTCTATTGTATAGAGTCATGCATTGTATTCTGAAATGGGAATGGAATTGGATTGGGATTCTGCATTGGTAACTGTAGAGCTTGATTTGTTTTATTTCAACCTGATGTTCTGGAAAATATTGGAGTAAAGGAGAGCGATTAACTGATATTGTTTTTTTTTTATTAGTAGTAGTAATAATAAATCATTATTATTTCACAATTAATGCTATTTTGTTTGTAGATCCAATATTAAACAACTGAGAACCGATTAAGTTGATTGTGAATATTGGGAAAAATATCTCTCCCCACTTAAATGGAGGAATGCTATTTTATCCTATTCATGCATTGTGCTCCAACCTGGGAAGTGGGAATAGTCTGAAATGTACGTTTGGACAGCTGCATTGTTAGGAATATATTGATGCGATAGATCCTATAAATGCTGCTTCAGTTTGTGCAAGGATTCATATGGAAATAGTCTTGTGTATATGGGATGCTGCCATGGTAACTGTTGAGCTTCATGCTTTGAATTCCAACCTGGTGGTCTGGACTATGTTGCAGTCATGTGGTGATCCTAATGTGTAGAGATTCAGATTTCAGGCATTGTGTTCTAAATTGGGAATGGTATGGAACTGGTTTGGGATGCTGCCATGGTAACTAGAGCTTCAAGCTTAGTGTTCCAGCCTGGCACCAGAGCAGCTCATATATGATCAGATGAACATGTATGTGATCATCTTCAAAACAACTGTCCTTCTGAAATCCAATACTCCCTGTTGTTTTGTCCTGGAGTTAATATACGGATACAGACAACACATGCACGTGAAATGGCTGCCCATTGAAGCTAATTGGTTTATTTGTATTAAATGCGTATTGATGGAGCAATTGGGATAGATCTGGGTTACACAGCGTGCACTTGTTTTGCATGGCGTCACGCTGCTGTTATTGACAGGAAACTCTAAAAATACATGGAAATATTGATCGACTTGTTGATGTTTTGTGTTTGGCCGGAGCGGTGACTGTATTCAAAATGTAATCCATTAGGAAAAGAGCGTAGCGCTCTTCTTTCCAGTACTATCATCTTGCTCGCAACTGCTATTAAATATTAATGCAATCTTGTTTTATGTCTACTTCAGGTGGACAATAGCCCTGTAATTCACCCCAGCTACTTAATTAGAGCTAAAGATGGCACGGTGGGCGGCACAGGGCACCCGTGTGGCGCGGGTCTGATTTCTGACTGTGGCTTTGTTGTACATGTTTGTGAGTTTCACATCTCTGTGTGAAACTGTGAATACGAATGGGAATTGATGAGCATTAAAGGGTAACTAAACACTAAAACAACTTTTTTTACTTAATGATCTTTTAGAATGGAGCTTCATAAATGCTGTTCATTGATTCCAGTAAATTTTTTGACATTTGGGTTTAAAGTGTTTTAATTCTACAATATATGGTATAAAAACATCTTAGTGCTGCCCTCTTCAGGTTGAATGGTGGCTACTGCAGTTGTATTTTCCAATTGGATGTTTGCGGTGGTTTGTGACGCAGCGGTTGTTGGTGACGTAGGCAGGTTCCATACAAAGAGATGCATCTGAGGTGCACGCCCCCCTCCGCTGGGGTCTGCTCACTTTTCCAGCATTTTTCAAATATTGCCAGTGGGTGGAGTCAGGCTCTGACCAGGGGTTTAGTTACCCTTTAAAGGGATAGTTCAGCTAAAAATGAAAATTATGTCATCATTTATACACCCTCAAGTTGATCCAAACCTGTATGAGTTGCTTCTGTTGAACACAAAGGAAGATATTTTGAAGAATGTTGGTCGCATTGGCTTTCATAGTATTTCTTCCATACTATGGAAGTCAATGGGGACCAACTGTTTGAGTTCCAAATCAACAGATTTGGAACAACTTGAGGGTGAATAAATGATGACACAATTGATTTTTGGGTGAACTATCCCTTTAACAGCACAGTAACATTTCTTGGTTCAGAGTGGACATAATGATACTAATGACTGTCAGTTCAGTAAATATCCAAGTCAAGAACCGCTCTGGGCTGCGTTTCCCAAAAGCATCGTAAGACTGAGTAAATCATGGCGACCACTGGCACTAATGGGCTCTACTTTTGGAAAGACGGATACAAATCAGTAATTCAAGATTCTGTTTACTCCTGGTGTTAAGATGTGTTTTGGTCGATCGGATCACATGTAGACGAGGGAGACACATTTCCGTTTACACCTGGTGTTTTAATCCGTCTCTTCTGTCCACTTTCATCCACTTCTGTCCTGATTTCCTCAAGGTGAGGGGAAGGTAAATGTATGGGCTTTTTCAGATCTTTCAATCTAATGGACAAAAATAAGCTTGTGCAATTTACATATGAACTTTCGTTTCTGCTCTGACAGACGCAAGATCAGCCGAAAACTGTGAGTGTGTGTTAGAAATCAGGAGTGATGAGAGAACGTTGTGTTTGGTACGTTTTTCATCCTCAAACCAAACTTGGTTCTTCAGTCGACAGAGTTTAAACCCCGTCTGTCTAGAGCTCTTCTCATAATGTTTCTCATTAGTTCAGTAGACGGAGAGAAGACGCTCTTTTGAGGCTGTTTGAACACATTCGATCTCATGAGTGTTTCCATACGAAACCAATCTGGTCGAATGTGTGTTCAACTTCCTCTGGAAGTGGTGGAAAGTGGACGAGCTCAAAGTGTTTTAGACCAGTTTACAGCTGTGTTTAGTGTCGTCCACATGTGATCCGATCCACCAAATGCATCTTAATACCAGGAGTATACCAGGCACAAGAGTTCAAGTCTTTTTGACCGAGTCATTTAAAAGAACCTACTCACAAGATTAATTAAAAAATGATGGTTCTAGTTGTCATCCTTTGCGTAAATGGGCCTTAAGAACCGTTCTCGATTCCCAATCCTGTGTTTGGCAGTAGCAAATGAGCTGTCATCTGTATCTGCGTGTCAAGCGTTTTGTTGTCGCAGGTCTGTCATTTGTCTGATTTTTGTTAAGATAAAATCCCTGCTTGCAAAAACCCCTGAGTGTCTTTTGGCAGCTGAATCATTGATCGGTACCAAAGGCCAGCAGGAAAACAGATTGCCACCTCATTCAACACAAACAACAACAACAACACATTACACTGAGCCTCAGTATGCCATTATATTCACACTTCTGTCATACACTTCCCCAGAAAACCTAGGATCTAACCAAATGTTCAGTAATGAAGTAGATTAGTCTTTGAAAACACACATCGATCGACCTCAAACATTGACGTCATTGACACCAAAACGCCATTGGTTCTCAGATCTGACTGAACGTGACTAGTCATTTCTGAGTTCTAGACAGGAACGTGGGCTTGGTGAGAGAAAGCTAGAGCTTCAGTGGTTTTAATTTCAGTGTGTTCCTCATCCTCACACAAAGCTATCAAATGACTTTATTTGATAGTGCACAAGCCGTTTGGATCATTTTTTTCTGGTTGTTTTTTGTCTTTTGTTGCAGATTTACAGATGTAAACACTATGAAAAGAGCTACGTGAAGATCTTTAAAGAGGCTATATTGTGCCCTTTTTCAAAGTTGATGTTGTTTTTGGGCTCTATCAGAATAAAATTTCATGCTTGTATGTTCAAAAACACATTTTTTCTCCATATTCTCCATTGTTGCAGCTCCTCTCTTCCCAGTCTGTCAGTAACGCTCTGGGGTGTTTTTATGTTTTTACCGAAAGCATCGTTAGCCAACTATAGTCGCTAGTTCTGTCGTTATCAGAAGTTCAGCGAGTCTGTGTTTCCCGAAACAATCGTTCCAACGAACATTCGCAGAAAGCATCGCAAAGTTGTGTGTTTGGAACGACGGATCATGAGCTGTGGTTAGAAGCAGAGTTTCTTGTTTGCATGTCATGTGGACCTAATACATCATTATTTTGAGCCAAATAAGCAAGCTGACATTCGGTACAATCTATATCTTTTATTTAGAATACTTATAAATGTCGTTTACGTCTTTTAGTTTGTCAAGAGATTTAAAGCATCATTCTTGAAGAGTGTGCATGTGTGTACGTGCTCTAGTGTGTAGGAATGAGCCTATGATTGAATCTGGAAATAATGCAAAATAACTCGGAAAAATGAGAATTAGTCCTCAGATCTCCATAATTTATAGCAAAACATTGAGCATTAACTTGATCTTAAAAAGATTTATTAAAAGTAGTTATTACTACTATCACCTGTGTGACATCATTAACTAACACGGTTGAATGACCAATTTGTGACCATATGGTTTCGGGAAACAGTCGGGACTAGCTAGTTGATTTCTTCAACGATGCATCGTACTATGGCAGTGAAGCGGCGAGTTACGACATTGTACAGGAAACGCAGCCCTGTTTAGTTCCTGTCTCTATGAAGCCCTTCCTTCTGAAAAGCACACTGTGCTCTGATTGGTCAACCGCTTCGAGTGTGTTGGGGGAATGCCACGCCCCTTACCATAACCGCCAGTTTCAGCATACTACTAACTAACTCAACCAGGCCCCACCCCTTTATTTAGCATATTCGTTGGGCGTGAATTATTTCAATGAGGAATATTTTGTTCCTGGAAGAAAACACATGACTACAATTAAGGCTTTGTAGACCTTTTTGTATGCTCAAACAGCAACAAACATACTAAAAGCCAACTATTCCTTAAATTTGAGAACATTTGTGGTGATTTGAGTTGTATTTCCAGTATTTAGATTGCGTTTGGCACAGACTCTGGTTACTTCCTGTTCATCTGCATCTGTTTCCTTCTGAAGGCTGACGTTGTCACATCCTTTTGTATGCGCTGCCACCGATTCCTGGAGTCACGCTTTGTTCACATGATTTGATTGCTGAGCACAAAAAGAGAACAAATGAAGCCGACAGACTGAGAGACAAGGATGGAGGGAGATGCAGAGAGATTTCACACTGGAAATGTGAGTTAGGGAGCGAGGGAGTGAAGGGGGGATGATGGGACGAGGGTGGAAAGGTAATTGTTTCTGCCGCAAGATTCTGTGAGAGAAAAACGAAACTGTGGCACCCAATCAATATGGATAGGCCGCCTCTCCCAACCGAGATCAGTCTGAAATTGAATTCACCTTGAGATCCACAAGAACGATCAAAGAAATGGAGGCTATGCCTGAAATCAGCTCTGAAAGTCATTGACACAAAGAGGATTGCTTTAAGTCAATATGAAATCAAAACAAAAATGAAAAATATAACAATATATCTGTTCAATTTATTTTAAAAAATCCCTTTTATTCTGAACTCTGCTCCCTTCTGGTACAGAACGCAGATTTTTAATGATCTGCTTGATCCAGTTTCACAACAACATTTAAAATGATATAATCAGTAAGTTATGACAACATATGTTTTTGCATTGCTTAAACTCATCAAAATAAGTTAAGCAATCTTCTTTATGTTATACAAGATTCAACTCATGCTTGAGTCAGTTTAATGTGATTTAAGTTGAAATGACTTAAACATCTAAGTTGATCGTACTTAAAAATTTAAGGCAGCGTCATTTTTTTACAGTGTATAATTCTATTATTTGATGTAAAATTTATTTATTATTCTTATTAATTAATTGGCTGTGCATTACAGGTATTTATTTATTTGTATTAATTTGTTAATTGATTTTATTTTCATTGTTTATTATTCTGCTTTGCATTACGCCATACAACACCCCTTAATTGTTTTAATATTATTAATATTTTGAATGAACTTGTATTTTTATATTTTCAGTTTTAATTTTACGTTATAGTTATTTGATGTGTTTTTGTCATTTTTATTAGTATTTGTTTATATTTATATTTAGCTAATTTATTTTAATTGAATGTTTTTCAGTACTTCGATTGAAAACTTATTTTATTTCAGTTAATTGCCAAGGCAACATTTCTATTTTTAATTTTTATTATTAGACAAAATATAAATACATGAAAAGTTTAACCTTAAAAAAACCTATTTAAAAATGTTTTAAAATTTTATTTCAAATTAACAAAAAATATTTTTCATTTTTAACTTTTAACCGTTTGAACACTAACCGCACCGAGGCTCATTGCTTGTTCAGTAAGGCATGTGTGAACTAGTGCTAATTGTTATTACACTCACGACTTGTCTTTGCAAGATCTTTCTTTCACTGGAAGTGTTGGGGAATTTTCGACAGTTGCATTATGGGTAATCTTTTCTCGGGAACGGAGATGAGAGATGCCTGACATTCCTCTCCATCCTTTAGATTGGGAAATTCTCATGGCTCTGCTGTTTTTCTGTTATTGTCCCTGCAGGACCTCATCCCATCCTCACAGAGATGATTAAGATTGACTTCCCATTTTGTCTTTCTTTCTTTCTTTCTTTCTTTCTTTCTTTCCCTCGCTCAGGTCGAGGATTATTCTCTCTTTCTCAGAGTCAGCCAGATAGTCACGCTCTTCAAAATAAAGACTCGCTGTGTCCGTGAAGCCGTGCACTTAGATGCTTTTATACATTTAAAATATATGGTATGAGATTTAATTCATTTAAGCAGTTTTGTCTACAGCTGTGATTAATTATACACTGATTAGCCTAAACTTTATGAGCTAATATGCTGGTGGTCCTCCAGGGACACTATTATCATGAAGAGCTGTGAATCATTTTTATCATAATTAATGTTAAATCCAACTTTTATTTTGGTGGGCTGTATTGTAGACCTTTGAGTTTTTGCGTTTGTATTTGATGATGTAGTTGTAAATATATTATTTTCACCTTCAATTTAATGGATCATGTGATCTTTTATGCTGAAATATGTTCTGATCATGTTTCCTGCCACACACACACACACACACACACACACACACAATGAAACCATACACTCTGCCACTGCAGAACTGAAACAATGCCGGTTTGTTTTGTTGATGACATGTATTAACTGATGAATCCATGCATGAGTGAAACCACAGCACTGACCCACTGGAACGCTGAGATACTGACACGTTTATCAGTGTGTGTGTGTGTGTGTGTGTGTGTGTCAGTGTCACAACAGACCTGTCAGTGGTCATGTGACTCAACCGCAAGACTACTGACTGCTGGGATCCTGAAGGTTTAACACTTTTACCGCGCGCCGTTCACTTCATTTGTAAGTGTGTGTTTCTGCACGACACATGTTTGCGATGATGATGATGGTTGGAAGTGTTTTCTCCGACTGCATTACAGTCAAACCATCAAAATATAACCTGAGGTACTGAATCAACAGCAGTGTTCTGATGCTACACACACACACACACACACACACACACACACACACACACACACACACACACACACACACACACACACACACACACACACTCGTGTGACATTAGGCCAGAGACACACTGACCCACTGACACAGAGACGGCAATCGCATGATTTCAGTCATTCATAACATAAAGATATGACTGATGATGATGATATCAGACTCAAGGACAGGACTGTCAGATATTGTTCATATTCTCATTCAGTTTTCTCTTGAGTAATATTGTTCTGATTTATAATATGTTTGATCAGTGCAGTGTTTTCCATCGGTGTGGCTCAGTAAAACATGATAGAACATCTAATAGACATCTCAAGTTTTAATGACTGGAATTTGATGATTCTGGTACTAATTTTGATTAAAATTATGTGGTATTTTAGCATTATTTATATACTATGATATTATTTATTAATATTTTGGGTTAGTGTTATTTTTATATACTGTGTAAAATATAGTGTTATTATAATATAGCATAACATTATAATAATTGTAATAGTATTTTATGTTAGTGTTATATTAGCTTATCAGTTTTCATTTACAATTTATTTTAAGTTTTAGTAATGTTATGTGCTTTTGTCATTTTCCTTAGTTTTTGTTTAGTATATTTCTATGTAGTTTTGACTGATTTATTTTTTGATCATTTACACTTTTAGTGAATTTATAATGATTTAAACTTTTTCCATTTTAAAGTTTTTCATGTAATATTTATATCACATTGTATTTTATTAACAAAAATAACTTTTAATAGCTTTAGTTAACAATATCAACATTGGATTCCAAATGGAAGAATAACCATATTATAATTCAAACATTGTTTTATAAGAAAATAATGCCTAATAGTATAACAGTTTGGTCATTCTCAAACGCTATGAAAAAAAAAAAAACATAATGACAAATAAGCAAATATTTGTCATGATAATAAATATCATATGAGAAAGAATATTCCTAATGTGTGAGGATCTCAGTCCTGTGTAGACAATGGATGTGTTTTTAAAAAATATTAAAACAAATGAAATTCAGATTCCAAATGGACAAATAACTGAAAAAAACAGTGTATTTCCTGTCAGATGAGTCACAGACAGAGCTTGGCTTGAGATTACGTCCATCATCATCATCATCATCATCATCATCATCATAATAAGGCCTGGACGTCTGTCAGCTCCAGTGATGATGTCATCATTACTCCGATTAAATTTCAGTCTCTCTGATTAGAAGACGGTAGAATAATAAGGTCGTGTGTGTGTGTGTGTGTGTGTGTGTGTGTGTAATCGGCGTGTTGGTGTCGTTCTCCACGCCCTTTTTTCACCCAGCTGCGGTTGCACTTGAGCATCACTGTGTGTTTGTGTGACAGCAGAGACACACTCTTCACCGCTGAACTTCAATATACCAATATATCAGTTACAGTTAAGGCATATCGGCGTAATTTTCCATATTGTGCCAATGTTTACATGTATCGACCGATTCCGATCCCTAATATTGTGCATCCCTGGTTCTGAGTCAAGTATGTGGTTGCTAGGCTGTTTCTAGGTGGTCAGAACAGCCCATTTTCCAGTCTAAAGACTATATTCCTTTTAGTCATTGGGTATTTCACTCATTTTATTGTCCACCAAGTGAAATATTGCTCATTATGAACAGTCGTAATAATGGAGAAACATTCACTCTCCTTCATTGCATTTCCATCTCATCTCCAAATGAGATTAACGGTCTTTACATCATTAGCTAATCGTGTGTGTGTGTGTGTGTGTGTGTGTGTGTGTGTGTTTCACAGCTGGTGAGAGTTTATTCATCTCTTTAAACTGATCAGTGTTTAACTTGTTGCTTACTTAACAGGATGGACAAAATGATTAATTCATAAACCTCTATTATACACTCGCCGGCGGTTTCAAGGTTATAATTGAATCAATATTTGCCCCAAGGACCATTTACAAATAGTCATGAGCATACATAATATGTCCAATAATATCAAGATCATTTAAAATGTACTTTTAATTTATTTATAATAGCTTTTTATATTGATAAAAAGTAGCTTTTTGGCCATACATCTGGAAAGACACGTTTTACAGTATACTATTATAGTATTTATTTATGAATATTTTTAATTAGCTTTTATTTTTTTTATGTTCACGTTTCATTTTTAATTTTAGTTTGTTTTAGCAATTTAATTATTTGCTTTTGTCATTTTAGTTTTCTTTATATATTTTTTTCCATATAAATTATTTTCATATTTAATTTTTATTTTTCTATTTATAATGTATTATTATTTCAGTTCTATTAATTTAAGTACTTAAAATTAAACTCGCATATTTTAGTTAGTTAAATTTAAAAATTTTTCTTCAAGGTAAAGTTTTTCATCAAAAATATATATTTTTTAATTTAATAAAAAAAAAAAAAGTTTTTCTATAGTTTTAGTTATCATTCCTTTAACCTCAAAATCATTTGATTTAACATCATCAACACCTTTAAAGACCACATCTATAGACACACACACCAGTGTGTGGGGTTTCAGAGCATCACAGAGTGTTTTGAGTTCAGTGAAAATGAAAGCTGCGCGAGTGTTTGATGGATGTCTCGGTTGTTTTGAGAGTGTGTTCAGCATGCGGGACGTCCCGCTGTGTGTGGGACTTCCATGACGTACACGTGTCTCTTATCTGCCCGGAACAGAAAGGTCACAGAGTCCTGTCATCATCTCTGAAGATTACGCCAATGCTTTCGTTTTCTTTCAAAAAGTGAACCGTTTACAACCAGACAACAAAATGGCCAGCGTTATATGTTTGATAATCTGAAGGATGAATCTAACAATGAAATTGCGTTTTTCACCATAAAATAGCCAGTTGGAAAAATACTTTTTAATATTTTGATTTTGAAGTGTGCTATGGATTATTTTTTTTTATTTTTTTTACTATAAATTTAACTGTATACATTTTTCATAGCCTAGTTCAGTAACACTAATATTTATTTTTACAATTTCCTTTTGACATTATTGTCATGACAATCAAGCTCAATTACTGTTATTTGTTACAAAGCGTTGACTGTCACAGTCAAACAAATTTAATTAAACAAATTAAATTAATTGCAACAAATACTATCATGAAGTATACTTGAAGTTATACTTTACAAATATACTTAGAAATGTGTGTATATATATATATATATATATATATATATATATATATATATATATATATATATATATATATATATATATATATATATATATATTAGGGCTGTCAAAATAACGCGTTAATTTCGATTAATTAATCTGAGAAGAAATAACGCGTTAAAAAAAATAACGCAGATTAATTCATTCCGTTTTGACCTTTGCGGAGCCGTTCTAGCGTTCGTGTAAAAAGAAGGAGGGAGACAAGAACGCGCTGCTTGGATCATTGTTTGGAACATTTACTTTTAACAAACGGAGTTCGTCAAACTCTAAAGTAGGCCTACAACATCAATGAAAAGCATCCAGGAGTCAGTGTGTGCGTGAGTCGGCGACTGTGTCTGAGAGAAAGCGCGCTTGTGTGTGTGTGTGTTATGGCAAGCCAAGAGGGTCAGAATTACGCTATAGATTAATCGCGTTTACAGCCAAACGCCGTCTAATACGGCGTTTTAAACCGTATTTCGCGCGTTTTTTACGCCGTTGTAATTACAATCGCCGTAAAAAACGCGCGAAATATGTCAATGACACCGTATTCCACGGCGTTTTAGTGTGCATGGAAAGCGCCGCTTTTTACGCCGTTCATCTCGCCATATGACGCCGTAAAAAACGCCGTTTTGGTTGAACAGAGCGCGCGTTATTTTACGACGTTTTGCTAATAGTATAATGAGCCACGCCCACTGTTTTACACAGCCAGTGAGTTTGAACTGTTCTCTCCCAATCAATGATGAACTGAGTCAGACCAGACCAATTCAGCACGGATCATTATAGCCAAGGATCATTCGAATCTGTGAATGGTTTATTATTTTTTGTGTATAGCCTACCTACACTTACTATAAAAACAAAACATTGCTTGTATAATGAAGAAAACAAACAGCTTTCCTTTCCGTGAACTTGCTTCTCAAAAGCGATCCTTTTCACCATGAACCGAAATAAATTTCGTGTATAGATAGGCTATTTATTCCTTTTATATGATTTTATCCTGTTTTTTTTCTTGTTCACAGAAGTGCTACAGGTGCATACGATGATGATTCTGTTCTTTATGCAGCTATTTGTGCATGCAGGCTAAAACTAAACCCCTGGAAAAAAATGTTTGTGTGTTTTTAATGGGTCACAGACACTTGTAAATTTTAATTTAACATAATCTTGTCGGTTAATGAATGGAGATGATCGCGTCGGTTGAAGGTCGCAGGGAAAAAAAACCTAAATGAATCCAATTTGTTGATAAAAATGAACATTTTAAAATTTTCGTTTAGTTTAAGTTTTTCAACTAATACTTATATTTTCCTTTATTTCCGGTTTATGTCGATTAGCATAAATGTTTTTAATAGTTTTAGTTTTAGTTAACTAACCCTGAACATCCACAGATCTGTAGCCTAAATTTTGCTCTTTTAAGACACTAATATTTACAAATATATATATGTTTGTCATAAAATAATTTATCAATGTATTATTTTTATAGGCTATAACCTAACCTTTTACAGTTTTGGATAAAATAGGCCTACATTTTTTGCATAATTTTTGCTTAAAAAATAAAGCATTCATAAATTATTTTATGATAAACATATTACTGTCTTAAGTGAACTCGTTTATAGTTATACACTCAAATAATAATAATAACAATAATAATAATAATTATTATTATTACATTTTAGGCTACATATTTAGAAGACACTTTTGTCCAAAACTTACAAAAAAGGAACAAAGCAATTCGTCAAATGTCCGTCATAATAGAGTCACAGTCAGTCAGTCAGTTAGTCAGTCAGTCACAATGTCAGTCTAATAATTTATTAATTAGACAATAATAATAAAGGGCTAGTATTATCACAAATAACCACAAGATTTTGACGCTCATCATTCATATTAAATCGTCTATTCCAACATATTCCACCATTGTGGAGCGCGCTTACTGCATGACATGGAGGCGTCGGCGACTTGCATCACTTGCATTTTCCTATCAACAGTGGAAACAACTTAAAATACTCCCTAATTTCTGGTCATACAGAAAAGAAAAATACATCATTCGCAACTAATTCTATTTGTGTAAACTCACAATAACAAGAAAACGATGTGCTTTTGTAAAATAACTTGCATGCTCTCCGTGAACTGGAGCGCGTCTCAAATGAACTGAAAAACAGCGTAAACTAGCCTCACAGCTTGAAATGTCCACTTTTAAACGAACGAATTAGAATCGAAAGCAAATACCGTCTGATTATGTAATCCGTATGAAAGGTGCATTTCTCTCTAAAGGCGCATCCCCTTTATAGCGGAGATGGAGATATGTTAGCTGCCTGATTTAGTTTATTAATAAACAATTAAAATGCCTCGTTGTTTGTTCAGACACATTTATTATCAATAGCCTACTTTTGCCGGTGCTTTGTGGCAAGATTTATGCATGCGCTTTAGTATGGGAGGCTATATTCCTCCATGCATCCAGTATTTAAGAAGAAATTAATATAAACGTGCGAGTAGTCAACTAATTACTTAAATGAATGACTATAGTCGACTAGAAAAATCTTTAGTCTATGGCAACTCTAATCAATAAGAAAAAAAGAAGTGTGAAGTCCGCACACTGAAAAAGCTGCTCCAAAGAATTTATTAGCAAGGCAACGTTTCGACCATCAGGTCTTCATCAGGCACAATAATTACTGTAGAGTAAGTTTAGCTTTAAATAGACACAGGTAATCATCATTAATTAAAATCACCTTGATTATGCACACATAAGGGATCAAATGACAGATACGTGACAAATACAAAGCACGTGACCATACCCATACATATATACATATACAAATACATATACATGCATATACATATAAACAAATATACATAAACACATATACATAATAATAATAATACTATAAAAAAGGCTTGATATCAAACTCCTCATTCAACCCTAATGGTGACAGAGTGCTTAAGGTATAAATCCAAAAGCATTCCCTCTGTAATAATTTTTTCTCATAATCTCCTCCTCTTGAGGGTTTTGTTACTTTTTCTATGCCAATATACTGCAAGGCGCTGACATTATGACCTACTTTTCTAAAATGAGCCGCTATAGGGCTGCGCATATCACCAGTCCTAAGGGTACTGCGATGTTCACTAATACGGGTACGCAATTGTCTAAATGTTTTTCCCACGTATGCAAGACCGCAAGGACACCGAATTAGATAAATCACATAAGTTGAAGAACAAGTAATAGTACCACGTATCGGAATATCATGACCAGTACGTGGATGACTAAAATTCTTACATTTGTGTGTAAAAGCACACTGGGAGCAATTACCACACCTGTAATTCCCTGGGGGAAGAGTTGGAATACCATGTTTCGTGCGTGAAGGATATTCAGATTTCACAAGCAAGTCACGAAGATTATTTTGGCGTTTAAAGACTAGTTTTGGACCATTTTTAAAGACACCTGATAATTTAGGATCACTTGAAATGATATGCCAATGTTTATTTAAAATGCTACGAAACTCCGCACCCAATGCTGAGTACTTTATCGTACAAATGGGAGCATTGAGAACTTGCGTATTCTTATCGCGTTTTTTTCGCAAACACTGCATTTGAGAGGTCTCATTGATTTTCTTTTTGGCATTTTCGATCCATTCTGTACGGTAACCACGATTCAAGAATCTTTTAGTTAAAACATTGGATTGGTGAGTATGATTCATCCGTGCTACAGATTCTACGCACACGCTTAAATTGTCTGATAGGTAAACTCTTAATTAAAGGTCTAGGATGGAAACTATCGCCTCTTAAAATAGTGTTGCGATCCGTTGATTTTCGGTATAGATCGGTATGGAGTTTCCCGTCATTTATATATACTCGAACATCAAGGAAACTAATGCTTACTGGATCGCATTCCATAGTGAAATTCACATGCTCAGTCCTTGAGTTAAGATAATTCAAAAACATCAACATCTCTGCAGGTGTAGCCTTAGTGATCATAAAAATGTTTCTAATGTTCCTAAGATTTTGCTTTACAAGCGGTACATTGATGACATTTTTATGATCACTAAGGCTACACCTGCAGAGATGTTGATGTTTTTGAATTATCTTAACTCAAGGACTGAGCATGTGAATTTCACTATGGAATGCGATCCAGTAAGCATTAGTTTCCTTGATGTTCGAGTATATATAAATGACGGGATACTCCATACCGATCTATACCGAAAATCAACGGATCGCAACACTATTTTAAGAGGCGATAGTTTCCATCCTAGACCTTTAATTAAGAGTTTACCTATCAGACAATTTAAGCGTGTGCGTAGAATCTGTAGCACGGATGAATCATACTCACCAATCCAATGTTTTAACTAAAAGATTCTTGAATCGTGGTTACCGTACAGAATGGATCGAAAATGCCAAAAAGAAAATCAATGAGACCTCTCAAATGCAGTGTTTGCGAAAAAAACGCGATAAGAATACGCAAGTTCTCAATGCTCCCATTTGTACGATAAAGTACTCAGCATTGGGTGCGGAGTTTCGTAGCATTTTAAATAAACATTGGCATATCATTTCAAGTGATCCTAAATTATCAGGTGTCTTTAAAAATGGTCCAAAACTAGTCTTTAAACGCCAAAATAATCTTCGTGACTTGCTTGTGAAATCTGAATATCCTTCACGCACGAAACATGGTATTCCAACTCTTCCCCCAGGGAATTACAGGTGTGGTAATTGCTCCCAGTGTGCTTTTACACACAAATGTAAGAATTTTAGTCATCCACGTACTGGTCATGATATTCCGATACGTGGTACTATTACTTGTTCTTCCACTTATGTGATTTATCTAATTCGGTGTCCTTGCGGTCTTGCATACGTGGGAAAAACATTTAGACAATTGCGTACCCGTATTAGTGAACATCGCAGTACCCTTAGGACTGGTGATATGCGCAGCCCTATAGCGGCTCATTTTAGAAAAGTAGGTCATAATGTCAGCGCCTTGCAGTATATTGGCATAGAAAAAGTAACAAAACCCTCAAGAGGAGGAGATTATGAGAAAAAATTATTACAGAGGGAATGCTTTTGGATTTATACCTTAAGCACTCTGTCACCATTAGGGTTGAATGAGGAGTTTGATATCAAGCCTTTTTTATAGTATTATTATTATTATTTATATGTGTTTATGTATATTTGTTTATATGTATATGCATGTATATGTATTTGTATATGTATATGTGTATGGGTATGGTCACGTGCTTTGTATTTGTCACGTATCTGTCATTTGATCCCTTATGTGTGCATAATCAAGGTGATTTTAATTAATGATGATTACCTGTGTCTATTTAAAGCTAAACTTACTCTACAGTAATTATTGTGCCTGATGAAGACCTGATGGTCGAAACGTTGCCTTGCTAATAAATTCTTTGGAGCAGCTTTTTCAGTGTGCGGACTTCACACTTCTTTTTTTCATTTGTATTACTCAGTTGTCCTGCACCTGCGCCCAATTCTGGGTGTTTGGGATGTGCACACCAGTTGTGTAATTTAACTCTAATCAATAAACAATTTAGTTGACATTATTTACTTAGTAGCCCAATTAGTATCCAGCTCTTAACATTAAAAGTTGAGTTAACATAATTAGTTAATGAACTAATAAAATGATCAAATAAAGATTAAATTAAGATGCTAAGCATATTGCTATTTTTGCAAATAGCAAAAAAAAAAAAAAAAATACGATCATCTCCATTCATTAACCGACAAGATTATGTTAAATTAAAATTTACAAGTGTCTGTGACCCATTAAAAACACACAAACATTTTTTTCCAGGGGTTTAGTTTTAGCCTGCATGCACAAATAGCTGCATAAAGAACAGAATCATCATCGTATGCACCTGTAGCACTTCTGTGAACAAGAAAAAAAACAGGATAAAATCATATAAAAGGAATAAATAGCCTATCTATACACGAAATTTATTTCGGTTCATGGTGAAAAGGATCGCTTTTGAGACGCAAGTTCACGGAAAGGAAAGCTGTTTGTTTTCTTCATTATACAAGCAATGTTTTGTTTTTATAGTAAGTGTAGGTAGGCTATACACAAAAAATAATAAACCATTCACAGATTCGAATGATCCTTGGCTATAATGATCCGTGCTGAATTGGTCTGGTCTGACTCAGTTCATCATTGATTGGGAGAGAACAGTTCAAACTCACTGGCTGTGTAAAACAGTGGGCGTGGCTCATTATACTATTAGCAAAACGCCGTAAAATAACGCGCGCTCTGTTCAACCAAAACGGCGTTTTTTACGGCGTCATATGGCGAGATGAACGGCGTAAAAAGCGGCGCTTTCCATGCACACTAAAACGCCGTGGAATACGGTGTCATTGACATATTTCGCGCGTTTTTTACGGCGTTTGTAATTACAACGGCGTAAAAAACGCGCGAAATACGGTTTAAAACGCCGTATTAGACGGCGTTTGGCTGTAAACGCGATTAATCTATAGCGTAATTCTGACTCTCTTGGCTTGCCATAGTGTGTTGTAACTTTTCACGCGCTCTCACGTCACACAACCATTTTCTCACGCACAGAAAAATCGCGCACCAAAGAGAGGACACGGAAACAGACAAGACAGAGCACGTTACTTATGATATTAAAAAAATCTCAGATTCTGTTAATTTTATTACGAAAATCAAACAATACCGTTTTGGCGCTTGTTATGTGAAATGACAGATTCCTATAGCGGCACGTGAACCGATCATCTCTAGCTAATAGTAAATAAACACGAATGACCAATGTTGAAAGATACAGTAGGGCAGCCTAAAACTTACCGAAATGTATATTCCTCGATCAATCAGTGTTTTTCAACCGCGAAAAGAGGTCAATAAAACAGCTGGAGAACAATTATGTCACATAACATTTAGCCCTATAAGTTACCTCAGGAAAGCCATTTCATGACCATATAGCATGTTATAGTTGGCTATAAAAAAGAGCTATAGAGAGTATTTTTCAAAATTTATGTAGCCTACTAGTATATTACGTATGGATTATATTTTTACTTATATCAAAGTTGTTATTTGTAATAAACAAGCATTATATTTAATTTGAGCTATTTTTAACCTTAAATACTACCAGCTGATATGGCTCTCTGTATTTTTACAGCATTGGGTGAGATTTTTTTTTCTTGAGAAAAATGAATGCCTATCTTGTGTACCTAATATTTATCCAAATGAGTCAATATTGCATCAAATCACAATAATTAAATTAAATTGAAATCGTGAAATCTGTGTCAAGCAATAATAATAAAAACGTAGCTTACCAGAAATTGTACCATGTAAACATTGTAAGATTGTGTATGCGATTAATTTAGATTAATTAATTACAGAGTATGCAATTAATTAGATTAAAAATTTTAATCGATTGACAGCCCTAAAATATATATATATTTAGATTGCACTGATACAAATATTTTTTGCATTGCATTAAGCTCTTGACAAAGGCAAATGTTTCTCTGTGAATAGTTTGTCAACCCATTTTATGAATTTATTGCATTGATTTCTATTAACGCAAGTATAATTTTTTTTAACAATTTACACATTTTAGTGAATGATACGTATATGCTTCATTGTCAAATATGTCAATGCATAAAAACTCATACAATTGGTTTCATTTTCTTTATGCATACTTTGTGTTATATATATATAATATATATGTATGTGTATATATTAGTGCTGTGCGTTAAACGCGTTATTAACGGCGTTAACGCAAACACATTTTAACAGCGTCAATTTTTTTATCGCGAGATTAACGCTCTTTTTGGCCTAGCAAACTTTGTATTTTTTTCACATGCTGTTGCAACAACTAGTAACGTTAGAAAAACTACAACATCACACCGGATAGCTAGACCGGAAACAAAACAACAGGCACGCCGCACGTACTTGTTTGGGCTTGCGCGCCGGCCAAAGAGTAGTAGGCTAACGGTACGTTTTGAGTGGATGGCGCGAGCGCGAGACGCCGATCTAGAGACGTGCACTCTCAACGCAATAGAGTGCGGCGCGGGACTAGATTTGATGGCCGAGTGCGAGGGCGGGCTCGAGCGGTAATGCACTCACTCTGTGTGCGGATACGGGAGAATAAAACGATTCGCGGGACTCCCGCAAACTAGAAATATCTATGAATAAAACATAAAAACTAATACATTTTTATTCATATGTTGCAGAAAAGCAACAAGAACAACTAAAACAAAATAGAAACGATTTACAGGAGAGAGTTTCTTTTTATAACATGTTTGCAGCGTTGAGGGATGTAGCCAATCACAGACATATGAAGAAGCATCAGAAGCATTTAAAATAGACTCCCCTCACCGCTCAAAACAGACTTTTTGTTCAGTGCTGAATTCTGTAAGCTGGCAAATCCTCAAATTATAACAAACAAAGTGTATATATTATGAAAGATGCATTGTGCAGTCAGCTTCACTGATAATAACAGATGTGTGAGATTGCGATTAACTGATGTCAGCTTTTAAGGAATTATTAAGGGAGCGCACTTTGCGCGCATTCAGTCATGCCAAACCATGCACTCAGTAGCCTGCTTGCTTTTATGTTATAACAGTGGTTTGTGTGTTAATGCTTTAATAACAAATAATTTATCAGGAGCATTTATGCTGATGTGTATGGTGGCGACACGTAGGCGAAAGTATTTGGAGGTAGCCTACAAAAAAAAAGAGTGTATTTGCGGGCGGGAGCGGGACAACAATGTTGCGGGCGGGAGAAAGTAACATAGAAAATAGTTGAGAACGTCAGTTATAACGACCCACGTATGAAAAAAATGGACGGGTTTAAATCGGGCTTGGGCTCATAATTACAGTTTATGTGTCGGGCCGGGCTCGGACACAATGCGCACGGGCTCGGGTCGGGCTTGATTTTTTGGGCCCGATCTAAGCTCTACAATGGATGACTTCAGACAGAAGCACATGGATACCACAGCTAAGAACAAACTTACTGCTGATCCACTTTTCCATGTTGATAAGAGCATTAAAATTAGAAAAAATAATGAGACAAATAGAAATCAAGGGACATTTAGAATAGATAAAAATGTGCGATTAATCGCGAGTTAACTATGGCATTAATGCGATTAATCGCGATTAAATATTTTAATCGTTTGACAGCACTAGTATATATATATACATATATAATATTATTTTTTTCTGTTGAAATTTTTTGTTATTTTGATTCACCTTAGAAAACTATTTAACTCTAATCTTCAAGCCATGTGCCAATCGTAAGCGATTAAATAAAACTCTGCAAACTTTAACCGTAGCGAATCAGACATTAACCTCACAAACAGAGTTAGTAAAGTTAACTTCAGTGACAGGACTCTACACGAGTGTTTAATGGGGCAAAACACTGGACTAACCCCATTTGGTGTGTATGTGTATGTATGTATGTGTGTGTGTGTGTGTGTGTGTGTATGTGTATGTGAATGTGAATGTGAATGTGAATGTGTATGTGTATGTGTTGAGCTCGACTCGTGAGCGGATCGCCACCGAGGAAGGAACAGACTCGTCCTTCCCGCGAGCGAGTGGAAGATGGAGGGAGCGTTATTTTGGAGGAGAAGATGGAGGGATTATTATATTATGGAGGAGAAGATGAAGGGAGGGTTATTACGGAGGAGAGGATGGAGGGATTATTATATTATGCAGGAGAGGATGGCGGGAGGGTTATTATGAAGGGAGGGTTATTATGGAGGAGAAGACGGAGGAAGGGTTATTATGGAGGGAGGGTTATTATGGAGGAGAAGATGAAGGGAGGGTTATTACAGAGGAGAAGATGGAGGGAGGGTTATTATGGAGGAGAAGATGGAGGGAGGGTTATTATGGAGGAGAAGATGAAGGGAGGGTTATTATGGAGGAGAAGATGAAGGGAGGGTTATTACAGAGGAGAAGATGGAGGGAGGGTTATTATGGAGGAGAAGATGAAGGGAGGGTTATTACAGAGGAGAAGATGAAGGGAGGGTTATTATGGAGGAGAAGATGAAGGGAGGGTTATTACAGAGGAGAAGATGGAGGGAGGGTTATTATGGAGGAGAAGATGGAGGGAGGGTTATTATGGAGGAGAAGATGAAGGGAGGGTTATTATGGAGGAGAAGATGAAGGGAGGGTTATTACAGAGGAGAAGATGAAGGGAGGGTTATTATGGAGGAGAAGATGAAGGGAGGGTTATTACAGAGGAGAAGATGGAGGGAGGGTTATTATGGAGGAGAAGATGGAGGGAGGGTTATTATGGAGGAGAAGATGAAGGGAGGGTTATTATGGAGGAGAAGATGAAGGGAGGGTTATTACAGAGGAGAAGATGGAGGGAGGGTTATTACAGAGGAGAAGATGGAGGGAGGGTTATTATGGAGGAGAAGATGGAGGGAGGGTTATTATGGAGGAGAAGATGAAGGGAGGGTTATTATGGAGGAGAAGATGGAGGGAGGGTTATTATGGAGGAGAAGATGAAGGGAGGGTTATTATGGAGGAGAAGATGAAGGGAGGGTTATTACAGAGGAGAAGATGGAGGGAGGGTTATTATGGAGGAGAAGATGAAGGGAGGGTTATTACAGAGGAGAAGATGGAGGGAGGGTTATTATGGAGGAGAAGATGAAGGGAGGGTTATTATGGAGGAGAAGATGGAGGGAGGGTTATTATGGAGGAGAAGATGGAGGGAGGGTTATTATGGAGGAGAAGATGGAGGGAGGGTTATTATGGAGGAGAAGATGAAGGGAGGGTTATTATGGAGGAGAAGATGAAGAGAGGGTTATTATGGAGGAGAAGATGAAGGGAGGGTTATTATGGAGGAGAAGATGAAGGGAGGGTTATTATGGAGGAGAAGATGAAGGGAGGGTTATTATGGAGGAGAAGATGAAGGGAGGGTTATTATGGAGGAGAAGATGAAGGGAGGGTTATTGTGGAGGAGAAGATGAAGGGAGGGTTATTATGGAGGAGAAGATGAAGGGAGGGTTATTATGGAGGAGAAGATGAAGGGAGGGTTATTACAGAGGAGAAGATGGAGGGAGGGTTATTATGGAGGAGAAGATGGAGGGAGGGTTATTATGGAGGAGAAGATGAAGGGAGGGTTATTATGGAGGAGAAGATGAAGGGAGGGTTATTATGGAGGAGAAGATGGAGGGAGGGTTATTATGGAGGAGAAGATGAAGGGAGGGTTATTATGGAGGAGAAGATGAAGGGAGGGTTATTATGGAGGAGAAGATGGAGGGAGGGTTATTATGGAGGAGAAGATGGAGGGAGGGTTATCATGGAGGAGAAGATGGAGGGAGGGTTATTATGGAGGAGAAGATGGAGGGAGGGTTATTATGGAGGAATGGAAAGCTTTGTCACAAAGGATCTTGCACTGGGTGAAAGCCACGGGTCTATTGTACAACATCCATTAAGAGCCCAACAAGCCAAATCTCAGTTGTACTTGTGTGTGTTTGCCCACCTACTTTCCTGTTTAATTTTAGCCTTTTATGGTGTGCGTGTGTGTGTGTGTGTGTGTGCGTGTGCATGTGTGTGTGTGTGCGTGCGTGTGCGTGTGTGTTCCCCTGTCCCCATTCCTCTGGCTCTTTACATTGGCTTGTTTATGCACGTATGACTGCATATTTTTATACATGTCACTGAACAAGCAATGTTATCACATTCAGCACTCTCTCTCTCTCTCTCTCTCTCTCTCTCTCTCTCTCTCTCTCTCTCTCTCTCTCTCTCTCTCTCTCTCTGTGTGTGTGTGCATCCAGTTTCAGCATTTACCATTTAAATCCCCATTTAGAGCTATGAAAATAAATAATTTATTTGGCAAACACTGTAAAAAAGAAAGTGATCTTTTCCTGCGATTGCAGTCAGTTATAAATTAATCACCTATCCATTGTTTTCATTTTGAAAATGCACTGTAAAAAAATCTCCTGTTAAATTTATTGTAAAAAAATGGCATCTGTGGTTGTCAGAAACTCACGGTAAAAAAATGCTGTGGCAGTCTCATTCACTAAGCATGCGTACGCACAGATTTATATGTAAAATTTGCGTACGAATGATTATATTGAGGCTATATTGGCATTGCACTATAAATAAACATTATCCTTATGAAAATAACAGAGATGGCTTGAAGAACACCAATATGTTAAAACACAGAAAGGCGTAAGCAGTTAACAGGTTAAAGCAACATTTCCCGTTTTAGGACTAGCAAAATAATGGCATCTTACTGACCCTAAACTTGTGTAACGGTTGTGTAAAAGTGATCAAACTTGTGTAACGGTTGTGTAAAAGTGATCAAACATGTGTAACGGTAGTGTAAAAGTCATCATACTTGTGTAATGGTAGTGTAATAGTCATCATACTTTTGTAACGGTAGTGTAAAAGTCATCATACTTGTGTAATGGTAGTGTAAAACTCATCATACTTGTGTAACGGTAGTGTAAAAGTGATCAAACTTGTGTAACGGTAGTGTAAAACTCATCAGACTTGTGTAATGGTAGTGTAAAACTCATCAGACTTGTGTAACGGTAGTGTAAAAGTCATCATACTTGTGTAACGGTAGTGTAAAAGTCATCATACTTGTGTAACGGTAGTGTAAAAGTCATCATACTTGTGTAACGGTAGTGTAAAAGTCATCATATAGCTGCACCGGAGACTGTGGAAGAAACCCGAGAGCGGCTGTTTGTGGTATGTAGTGTAGCTGCCTGTGTGTGTGTGTGTGTGTGTGCATGTTTTTCTGTGTCTGAGTAGAAGTATGCGATTGTGAAACTGCGAGAGAGACGGGGAGTGTCGCGCACAGAGGAAAGTGTTATTGCTCAGATGAAGCTCAACACACTTCTCTACACAACAACTGTGGAGAAGATCAGATCGTTTCAGTTCATATTGAGATCTCTCAATCTAAACAGGAAGACATTGTGAAAACATTGTGATTTCTCCTGAAGCTCTGAAAGAGAGACGTATGAGATTATTGTTTTGTAGTTGTTGTTTTTTTGAATGAGATATTAATGAGATCTTATTTGTGATCGTTGTTTCCTATGAGCGAACACACACACACACACACACACACACACACACACACACACACACACACACACACACACACACACACACACACACACACACACACGACATGTCAGGAATTGCGTTACAGCCCTTTAGAAAGTGTGTGTGTGTGTGTGTGTGTGTGTGTGTGTTTGTTTCAGAGAGAGAGAGAGACTGCTCTGCAGAACTAGATTGCGGATTTATTAAGTGGGACAGACTGAGAATGTGAGATCATGTCTGGAAAACAATGAGGAGGAAAGTGGATCAGAAAATAAGATCTATGCGTTTTTTTTGTTAGTTTGCTTATTAAAGATGAAGTGTGTAATCTCTGAAGCACCAAAAAATCCCCCATCTTCCTTTAGTAGTCAAACAAGAACTCCTCAACTGTACTAGGTGGTTGCTAGGGTGTTTTGGGTGGTTGCTAGGTGGTTGTTCCCTGGCCAAAGTTACAAGAGTCCTGCATCTTCAAGTCTCTGTGATCTGCAGCTTTCATTTAGTTTAATTTTTGGGGAAAACTCACTCGCACATGCTCACACACACACACACACACACACACACACACACACACACACACACACACACACACACACACACACACACACACACACACACACACACACACACACACTTTTCTCCACAGGGGTCGGTTGAAGGCTATTGTCTTCACAGCATGACGACTAAATTGTAGAATCATTTGATTGCTCCTGTGGGGCTCTCACACACACACACACACACACACACACACACACACACACACACACACACACACACACACACACACACACACACACACACACACACACACACACACACACAGAGAGAGACTAGAGTGATTCTCATCCAATCAGCTGGGCTCTGGGTGTGACCTTCACTCGAACCCATCGCAGACTCTTCAATCAGAGTCATTTAGACATGATCTAATCGTGATCTCAGACCTGCCCTGTGTGTCACATGATGATGATGATGATGATGATGATGCGGGTCGAGATTTCAGCTGTCATTTAAATTCTGTCGTCATTAACTCATTAAACCTGTGTGTCTCCTTCAGTCGCACACACACGCAGGACTGAGTGGTGCTGTTGTTCAGTGTGAACTGAAACATGTTTGTGCAGACGATGATGATGATGATGAGGATGATATTGATGATATTACTGTGGGAAACTGTCAGATTAGCACATGACACTGAGAGATGGCACGACAGAAAGAGCAAGTGGCAAAATGACTGACAGATTCATTAGATACTTAATCTTCCATGACATCACATCCTGTTCACTGCCTGATGAAATCATCTGATGTTGACTTTATTTTAAAGACACGAATAAATGCCTGGATAATATCAGTGCAGGACTTTCCAAAAGCAGGATTTTTACTCCAGATTGTTAATCGTGTGTGTGTGTGTGTGTGTGTGTGTGTGTGTGTGTGTGTGTGTGTGTGTGTGTGTGTGTGTGTGTGTTAAAACAACTCTCATTTCACTGACTGTTTCCTATATTTGTATACATTTAGGCTAACTATTATCTATTATTTGTTGAAGAATTTATATTTGTCCTAAAACACAAATTTAAATCTTTTAAAACATGATTTTCATCTAACTGACTTCTCCAAGACTAAATGCACGTCCAAATTCACGTACTAATGCACTATTCTATTCCGTTTTATAGTATAAATGATGAGATTAGTGTGTCCACAATGAAAAAGTGTGTAATGTTGGACACTAGAGGTCGACCGATATTGGATATTACCGATAACGATAACTAGGTTGGTCCGCGCTGACCGATAACTGATGGATACTGAATGATAACAAGCATAACGCATAAAATAGTGCTAAACTTCATTAAAAAAATTGAAAAACTGTACTGAAACATGATAGTGTTCTATACTTTTTAATATAAAAATATTAATATATTTATTATGCCTTGGTCATTCATGTTAGTTCATTGTGGTTTAACTAATAATAAGAGATACAACTTTAATAAAATGTAAAAATGTATTTGTAAATGTTAAAATTAACAATGAACAATTAGAGAACGATTAGGGATGCACGATATATCGGTCACCATATCAGTATCGGACGATATATGTTTATTTTTAATGTTATCGTTATCGGCCCGATAAGAATATTTGGCCGATAAATAATGTAATATTTCCTTCAGATGGGAATAACCAGATGCGCACTGTTCAACATGATGGTTTTGATTTGCTTAAAATGAGAAGAATGGAATCACTTTGAAAAGGAAAATAGAGTTCAGTGCAACATGTCATATAGCCTACATAAAATTATCATGAGAACATTATTATAATTGTGTGCTTGGGACATGGATTTAATGGTGAGACTTTTTTGTAAGGAGGCTCTCAAAAAATTATATAAAAATTTTAATTTAGATTTATCGGCCAATATATCAGTTAACGGCTTTAAAATATTAAGAATTATCGGTATCGGACAAAATCGGTCATCGGTTATTGGTATTGGACAATTTTAATATCGCTGACTCCCTGGTCTGGATTTTTGCAGATAACCCATTGTTCCAGCAATTATTATTGTTGCAGATGAATTATCAAAACAACCTCTATCGGACACTTCATGCACTGTTGCAGTTTAGTTTCATAGTGGAGGGGGAGGAGCTTTCAGACTGATGATGAATGACACAATAATCATATGAGTACTCAGTGCATAAGTATGCAGTATTGCATAGTGTATATAGTGTGTTATTTGTGACACAACTTGAGATGTTCTTCTGGATAACATGCTCTGATGAAACAGCAGGAACCTGGAAAGAGTTTCTATAAATCTGCCTGAGAAATGACTCATGAGTAACTCAGAGCGCAGGTGTGTATCTTCAGGAGGGGTTTGAGCAGTTTAGTGTGTGTGTGTGTGTGTGTGTGTGTGTGGAACATCAGCTCAGAGCTAAAGTGGTAATGAGAGGGAGGTGGATCAATTTGGTCTGTATTAAAAAAACAAATTGGATCTCTCTCACACACACACACACACACACACACACACACACACACACACACACACACACACACACACACACACACACACACACACACACACACACACACACACACACACACACAATAGGTTTACCTCAATAACCAAATTTTCTCTTCACTATGACACCAGCTCTAAGTATTGATCCTAAATCACAAAAATGAAAATCATGTCATCATTTCCTCAGCTTCACGTCCTTCACGTCCTGAGAGAGAGAGAGAGTGTGTGTCGGGTTTTGCCTATGTTGTGTAGACCAGCCAAAAGTCTTAGACAACTTGAAAGCTGATATGATAAAGGTTTGTCTGGCTGTTGGATTAAAGTGTAGGATTAGAGGATAGAAACTGTCATTAGCTCAGTATAAAAATGAAAGAAGGCAATGGAGTGTGTGTGTGTGTGTGTGTGTGTGTGTGTGTGTGTGTGTGTGTGTGTGTGTGTGTGTGTGTGTGTGTGTGTGTGTGTGTTTAGCATTGGCGGTGTGTTATGTTCCTGCAGTTTCTCTGTGTCTGTGCAAGTATGTGACCTGCATACTAATCACACACTCACTCTGTCTGTTTCTCAAATACACACACACACACACACACACTTTCTCATCTGTGTAAGGCTGATGAGGATGGAGCTTTGAAATGATTCATTCAGCTGTGTATTTATATTAAATCTGCATGCATAACACACACACATAATAATGCTGTCAGCTCACACTTGATTCATGAGGATGGATACACCTGTTTGTTCTAGATTAACTTTATGTTTGAAAGACAAATAGAGTTGATTTGTGTCTCGGGGCAGAGCTTCAACTCATGACACACACACACAGGGTCAGATTGGCTGTCTGTAGTCTGTCTAAGCAAGCTGATTGGTCGTTTGAATGGTGGTCATTGTGGTGATTTTAGACATCTTGCAGAGACAGTTTGCTTTTTTAAAGACCCCATGAAATCAAAATGGACAATTTTTTTTTTTTATGGAATATTGCAGTTTATTCTAATTAATTTATTTGTACACATCATTATTTTTGTTAAATTCATGTGCCTTGTAATCTTTTATCAGAATCATGCCCTATTATGATGAGGCGGGACAACCTGTCAATCACATGAGATCCACCAATAGCAAACCACACCCATCCAATCAAATCCCCACAGACAAAATCAAGCCCGCCTACATCTGTTTTAATCAAGAAGCAGTTTCACTTGGATATACATCACAATAGGGAATGAAATCTATCACAACTTCTGTTTCAAATGACTTTTATGGTCCTAAAGCAACATATTTTTGTGTAGAACACTTTCTTATTTTATTTCTATGAAAGTGTGAATGAAGTGTGAATGGACATGTGTCCATGAGATTCCCTCAGCAGAAGAGCGTGCGTCAATCTGAGTGTGTGACTGATTGTGTGTGTGTGTGTGTGTGTGTGTGTGTGTGTGTGTGTGTGTGTGTGTGTGTGTGTGTGTGTGTGTGTGTGTGAGGAGAAGGACTGAGAAGAGGAAGTGAAAGACTATCAGAAGAGGATAAAAAAGAGAGTCTGTTCTGTCGTCTTCATCCTGTTCTGGTTTTTGACAGCTCTATTTCCTCCCTGACAGATATTTCCCAACAGCATGATCAATCTTTAGGACACCAGTGCTTTAAAACACTTGCTATCCAAGCTGTACGATTCTCAATAGCAGCAATATGAAAGATATTCTATAATATTTGGAGTATTTGGACTGTATATTAAATATTTATTTATTAAATACTATTAATAATATTTTTAGGGATGCATGATATATTGGTCACCATATCGGTTGCGGCCGATATATAATAATGTATAATGTTATCGTTTTTGGCCCGAAAAGAAAATTTGTCCGATAAATAATGTATTATTTTCTTCAGATGAGACACTTCAGATGCGCACGGTTCGCAATTATGGTTTTAAATGGCTTGAAATATGATTGGAATCGCTTAAAAAAAGGAAAATACAGTTAAGTCAGTGCAAGTCTGTTATATAGGCTACATAAAATTATAGAACATTATTATAATTGTGTGCTTGAGACATGGATTTAAATGGTGAGATTTTTGGTCTTTGTAACCAGGCTCTCAAAAATGATATAAAAATGTGGATTTAGATTTATTGGTCGATATATCGGTTATCGGCTTACAAATATAAAGAATTATCAGTAATCGGTATCAGCCATAACTTTCATATCAGTGCATCCCTAATTTTTCCAAAATATGTATTTATAATTTTTTTTATTATTATTCTCTACATATATATTTACAGTTTTTAAAATATTTGTGGAAAATATTTATTTATTTTTCAAATATTATTCATCTGGTGCATACCAAATAAAGTGCAATGATTTATGTAGTTAAAAATGATGCACAGCAGAATTTACTTCAATTTTATAAACTATTTGATTTTATAATTGTATTATTATTATTATTATTATTAGTGTTTTTTATATTATTTATCTGACACAATAAAACATGATTTCTATAGTTGACAGTGATACATGGAAGAATTTAAGAAAATATATTTTATAAAAGTAAATTGGTAACACTTTACAATAAGGTTCATTAGTTAACACTAGTTTTAGTTTATGTATTAACTAACATAAACTAACATTGACCGTGTTACACTGTTGGTGCTCAACAGCAGTTAGTGAGTGAACAGCTGAGCTTCTGTCGCGCCGCTGGGAAACTTAAAGTTAGTTGCTCTAACACACACTCATTCACACGCTGGACTTTATTTGTCGCCTCATCGGGACTTCATGGGGATCGGGTGTTGTGTGTTTGGATTTTCCCAGGGTGCCGTGTGACGTCAACGCTCCTCATCCGCGCGTGTTTAGAGGGTTTCGGCACAGTCGGGATGCGTTTGAGTAAACACCAAATGGCCCGTGGAAACGAGAGCTGATGGCAGATATTTCCCAGAGTTCAGGATGTGAGTGGGAGTGTGTGTGCAGCCGGTCGAGGGTTAAACGTTGCGCTGGAGGCTTGTGTGTGTGTGTGTGTGTGTGTGTGTGTGTGTGTGTGTGTGTGTGTGTGTGTGTGTGTGTGTGTGTGTGTGTGTGTGTGTGGAGAGCTGTTGATGAATGGCACTGAGGGAAAAGAGCTGTTCGGATCAGCCAGAACTTCCCAAAGCTTCAGACATCTGCGCTCGGATGATTCATGGATTGGGCTTCGTCCAGCGCCGCCTCAGTGTGTTTAATTGTGTCTGAATCGAGCCAGAGAAACACTGATACTTGAGCATCTATTACTTCAATGCGCTGTAATGTGACAGTGATATGAAAGCACACACTGGCACCGCTGAAACAGCTCTTGATCCGCAGAACTGTGTGTGGATCCGAGTGTCTGGTTGATTAGTCTGTGCTAAAGAAGCCTGTATAATTACACTGATTTCAGGTCACGTCCATTAGACAAACTAATCATTATTACTGTTAGATTGTTAGCAAACACACTGAAGCAGAGAACAGATTGATAAAACCCTGTCTGAGAAACATATGTGTGTATATATACACATGTATATATGTATGGCTATATACAAGCATAATACAGCAAAGTGTGTGTGTGTGTGTGTGTGTGTGTGTGTGTGTGTGTGTGTGTGTGTGTGTGTGTGTGTGTGTGTGTGTGTGTGTGTGTGTGTGTGTGTGTGTGTGTGTGTGCAGAGGCGAACCAACACTGAGTGGGGGCCCCAGGCAAAATTAATCAATGAGGGCCTTTATATATATATACTTTTTTTTTTTATGTAGCCATGTTTTATAGCCTATATAATATATAAGACTTTTTTTGTTAATATATCTTCATTGCCTACAGATATTATTATAAAAAATTCAAAAAGTAGTCAAAACAGAACATCTAACAGAACACAAGTTTTTTATTTTTTACAACACTATGTGCTTATTTTTTAATTAACGAAATGTCAATCTTCATCTTTATAACAGTATAACAGTAAATCTTCAAATGTGTAACAGATTTAGTCACTAATCACACATTTATATTAATTTCTGCTTAAATACTGGGTGCATGGAGGAAGCCTATATTCAAGCGCATGCATAAATCTTGCCGCAAAACCAGGCTAATGATGATAAATATGTCTTAAAAAAATATTTTAATTGTTTATTAATAAACTAGTGTTTTCTAAATTAGTGTCAGCTGCAAACATATCTTCATACATCTCCGCTGTAAAGTGGATGCGCCTTTAGAAAGAAATGCACCTTTCATACGGATTACATAATCAGATGACATTTGCTTTCGATTAGAATTTTTTCGTTTAAAAGTGGACATTTCAATCTTTATATAGATATATTTATCATGTATGAGAGGCTAGTATAAGCTGTGTTTTTGTTTATTTTTGGGACACGCTCGAGTTCACGGAGACGATGAAAGGCGACTCCACACTCCGCACAAACACTTTGATATACGCCTAATAATAGCGAACATTTATCTAGGTTAACTTTAGAGCGAGCGGCCATTCCAGACGGATAAGTCCTTTTCATGTTTAACAAATCAAATCATGCATTTTCTACATACCGCGAGTAAGCGCTGGTCCAGTTTGAAAAAGGCTGCTGAGGCGAGACGGTAAAACATAACCAGTTTAACGAGAAAGGGGCCCCACTAAGGGCAATGCAGAGAAGTTGCTGCGTCTTTATATTAACATTCCTGATTGTTTGAATGATCAGCCCTCGGGGGCCTCCTTAAAATGCGGGGCACCAGGCAATTGCCTGGCTTGCCTGCCCTATTGGGGCGGCTCTGTGTGTGTGTGTGTGTTTTGAAGGAAGACAGGTACTCCAGAGACGCACAGAATAAAAACATGGACAGATGTGAGGCAACAAAGAGCCAATCACCTTCCAGGATCAGTGTTTGTGCTGAAGGTCATGGAAGATCATTCATGTAATGAGAAGCGCTGTGGAGGTGTGTGTGTGTGGTGTGTATTATAAGGTGTCCTCTTAGACAAGGTCAGATGTGCATACAAGAGTGTGTCTTTGTCTGTGAGCAGAATATGGTAAGAAGCTTCATTAGACCTCATTTATCTATCTATCTATCTATCTATCTATCTATCTATCTATCTATCTATCTATCTATCTATCTATCTATCTATCTATCTATCTATCTGTCTGTCTGTCTGTCTGTCTGTCTGTCTGTCTGTCTGTCTGTCTGTCTGTCTGTCTGTCTGTCTGTCTGTCTGTCTGTCTGTCTATCTATCTGTCTATCTGTCTGTCTGTCTGTCTGTCTGTCTGTCTGTCTGTCTGTCTGTATTTCTATCTGTCTATCTATCTATCTGTCTGTCTATCTATCTGTCTGTCTGTCTGTCTGTCTGTCTGTCTGTCTTTCTGTATTTCTATCTGTCTATCTATCTATCTGTCTGTCTGTCTGTCTGTCTGTCTGTCTGTCTGTCTGTCTGTCTGTCTATATGTCTATCTATATATCTGTCTGTCTGTCTATCTGTCTGTCTGTCTGTCTGTCTGTCTATATATCAATCTATATATCTGTCTGTCTATCTGTTTGTCTGTCTGTATTTTATTACTGATTAATACTGATTTATTGATTATGGAATTATTTATTTACTTTTTAGTGACTTGTTTATTTATTACTCAATTAATTATTCATTTATGCATATTTTATTATTATTATTTTAAATCGCATCATTAATACATTACCTGATTCTCCTCCTAAAACAGTAGTCCAGGCTTTTGGACAGCTGCACAGCTCTAGTTGTGTGTTATCATTGAAGTATTTTTGTGAGCCTGTAAACAGAAAATACAACCTTCACATGATTTCTTCTTCTGAGGCCTCCGGTGAGTTTTCTGCTGTCGACGGCTGCGCTGCTCCTTTAATATCTCATGACAGCGAGCAAAAGCGTCCCGCAGTCCTGTGAAGCGTTATCTTCATAGATCTGAAGACCGACCCAGACAGCGATCAGATCTCGTCTCCACACCTGTGTGTGAAACTGTGACCAAACAAATCACACACACACACACACACGCACGCACGCGCACACACACACACACACACACACACACATACACACACACACACACACACACACACACACACACACACACACACACACACACACACACACTCACACACACACACACACACACACACACTCACTCACTCTCAGAGAAGAGGCCCTCACGTTGCACGGGCAGCTGTGTGTGATTGATGACGTGTGTTTTCTGTAGCTGAAGGGTCACTGTAGTGTTACGGGCTGAGGCTTTGACCTCTGTGTGTGTGTGTGTGTGTGTGTGTGTGTGTGTGTGTGTGTGTGTGTGTGTGTGTGTGTGTGTGTGTGTGTGTGTGTGTGTGTGTGTGTGTGTGTGTGTGTGTGACAGCTGACACTTCAGTGACGAGACGAGACCAAGAATACACTAACAGAACATTCACAAACTAGCGCTCGAAAGTTTGAGCTCAGCAATATTTTCATGTAAGAAATGAATACTTTTATTCAGCAGGGAAGCATTAAATGCATCAAAAGTGACAGAAAAGACATTCATAATGTTACCAAAGATTTAAATTTCAAATAAATGCTTTTTTTTTAAGTTTTTTTCAACATTGATTATAATCAGAAATGTTTCTTGAGCAGCAAATCAGCATATTATTATGTTTCTGAAGGATCATGTGACACTGGAGACTGGAGTAATGATGCTGAAAATTCAGCTTTGATCGCAGGAATAAAATACTTTTTACTAGGTATTCACATAGAAAACTGTTATTTTAAATTGTAAAAATATTTCACAATATTACTGTATTTTTGATCAAAAGAATTCTGCCTTGAGCAGAAAATACTAACTGACCTCATGTACATGGTGTATTTATAGAATACCGTTTATTTATCAATGATTTATCTTACATTTATTTATGTTTTACTGACTTTAAACATATTTTTATTACACTTTTTATTTTTAAATCACATCAATAATAGAACGCCCATAACATTATCAATATAAAACCATCGTTTACTGATATGTACTTAGTCTGTGATGCAGCTGTCAGATTCAATTCAGTCGCTCTTTCATCTTTCATCTTTCAATCTTACATTACACTGTGCCTCATTTTACAAAACAAAATGCTCCGAACAAACATATAGTCGTGATGTATAATTATTCGTCGATGTCCTGCTATGGAGGCGGGCGTATGCAAATGTATTTGCCCATGTGATGTCACAGGTCAGCCAATATCAAAACAAGCTGTTTTTGGAGCTTGATTAAATAAATGCTTTGTTTATTACTAGAGGACGTTTTTAGTTATGAAACTTGCAGGATGTTTTGAAACACTTCTTGTATGCCAGAAGATCAAGGCATGTTTGATTTCTCATGACCCCTTTAAATGTAAAAAATGCCAATATATGTGTTAGGAATGTTTTTTTTAAGGTTATGGTGTAATTATAGTGTTTATCTTCATGTGAGAGGTGCGTTAGAAGTGTGAAACACTGTAAGATGAATTTGAGAGATGATCAGTTGTGTTCATATGTTTATTGGATTTTTATAACCGTAGCAGTAGCCGTCCATCGAGACTTTATGAACCCGTACAGCTGTCATCTTCAGCTTTATTACTGTAATAACCTGATTTATGGAAGATAAACTCATGTGGCTTCCCTCACACACACACACTAAAGCGGTTAGGTTAATTTATTATTAATCAAAGAAACAAGCTCGAATGTTCAGTGTGGTTCACGTGTGTGAGGTTTTAGTGTGTTGTGCTGAAACACACGTCCATCTGATGCATGTTTCATATGTTGAGTGTATTTAATGTGTTTTTATTTAGTGTATTTAATGTGGAGCTTGCGTCTAAGAGTTTGACTCTGATCATTGTCAGAAACGAACATGTCTTCAATTCCCCGCTGATGTCGGTGTTTAATATTAATTTAGTTTACGTTGCTCGTGTTCCTGCTCAAGCACGCCATACTAAAAGCCCTGCTCTCTTTCTGTGCTTGTGTAGCATTCATTCAGCTGCAGCGTTTCTGTCCCAGCGTTTACAGATCCTGATGAGAAACCAGCTTCAGTTTCTGGTCATCCGTGACACTTGAACTTGTGACGTCGAATGAAGGCTGTGATTCAACCTTCATGAACACTGAGGTTTTCTCAGTTGCAGTGTTGTTGTTTTTTAGGGTTTTTCTGCAATGTAGCCTACATTTCACAATGAATAATTGTGTCTTTGCTGTTAAGCACTAATGTCACAATGTTTCGCTTCCGTTGCACAGTGACCAGAGGCTGGTGAATGTTAGACCCGAGTGTGTGCTGAAGTCAGTGTTTAGACCCGAGTGTTTGCTGAAGTCTGTGTTTAGACCCGAGTGTGTGCTGAAGTCTGTGTTTAGACCCGAGTGTGTGCTGAAGTCAGTGTTTAGACCCGAGTGTGTGCTGAAGTCAGTGTTTAGACTCGAGTGCGTGCTGAAGTCAGTGTTTAGACCCGAGTGTTTAGACCGGAGTGTGTGCTGAAGTCTGTGTTTAGACGCGAGTATGTGCTGAAGTCGGTGTTTAGACTCGAGTGCGTGCTGAAGTCAGTGTTTAGACCCGAGTGTTTAGACCGGAGTGTGTGCTGAAGTCTGTGTTTAGACGCGAGTATGTGCTGAAGTCGGTGTTTAGACCCGAGTGTGTGCTGAAGTCAGTGTTTAGACCCGAGTGTGTGCTGAAGTCAGTGTTTAGACCCCTTAGTGTGTGCTGAAGTCGGTGTTTAGACCCGAGTGTGTGCTGAAGTCGGTGTTTAGACCCGAGTGTGTGCTGAAGTCAGTGTTTAGACCCGAGTGTGTGCTGTAGTCAGTGTTTAGACCCGAGTGTGTGCTGAAGTCTGGTTTTAGACCCGAGTGTGTGCTGAAGTCAGTGTTTAGACCCGAGTGTGTGCTAAAGTCAGTGTTTAGACCCGAGTGTGTGTTGAAGTCAGTGTTTAGACCCCTTAGTGTGTGCTGAAGTCGGTGTTTAGACCCGAGTGTGTGCTGAAGTCAGTGTTTAGACCCGAGTGTGTGCTGAAGTCTGTGTTTAGACCCGAGTGTGTGCTGAAGTCAGTGTTTAGACCCGAGTGCGTGCTGAAGTCAGTGTTTAGACCCGAGTGTTTAGACCGGAGTGTGTGCTGAAGTCTGTGTTTAGACGCGAGTATGTGCTGAAGTCGGTGTTTAGACCCGAGTGTGTGCTGAAGTCAGTGTTTAGACCCGAGTGTGTGCTGAAGTCAGTGTTTAGACCCCTTAGTGTGTGCTGAAGTCGGTGTTTAGACCCGAGTGTGTGCTGAAGTCGGTGTTTAGACCCGAGTGTGTGCTGAAGTCAGTGTTTAGACCCGAGTGTGTGCTGTAGTCAGTGTTTAGACCCGAGTGTGTGCTGAAGTCAGTGTTTAGACCCCTTAGTGTGTGCTGAAGTCGGTGTTTAGACCCGAGTGTGTGCTGAAGTCAGTGTTTAGACCCGAGTGTGTGCTGAAGTCAGTGTTTAGACTCGAGTGCGTGCTGAAGTCAGTGTTTAGACCCGAGTGTTTAGACCGGAGTGTGTGCTGAAGTCTGTGTTTAGACGCGAGTATGTGCTGAAGTCGGTGTTTAGACCCGAGTGTGTGCTGAAGTCAGTGTTTAGACCCGAGTGTGTGCTGAAGTCAGTGTTTAGACCCCTTAGTGTGTGCTGAAGTCGGTGTTTAGACCCGAGTGTGTGCTGAAGTCGGTGTTTAGACCCGAGTGTGTGCTGAAGTCAGTGTTTAGACCCGAGTGTGTGCTGTAGTCAGTGTTTAGACCGGAGTGTGTGCTGAAGTCTGGTTTTAGACCCGAGTGTGTGCTGAAGTCAGTGTTTAGACCCGAGTGTGTGCTAAAGTCAGTGTTTAGACCCGAGTGTGTGTTGAAGTCAGTGTTTAGACCCCTTAGTGTGTGCTGAAGTCGGTGTTTAGACCCGAGTGTGTGCTGAAGTCAGTGTTTAGACCCGAGTGTGTGCTGAAGTCGGTGTTTAGACCCGAGTGTGTGCTGAAGTCAGTGTTTAGACCCGAGTGCGTGCTGAAGTCAGTGTTTAGACCCGAGTGTTTAGACCGGAGTGTGTGCTGAAGTCTGTGTTTAGACGCGAGTATGTGCTGAAGTCGGTGTTTAGACCCGAGTGTGTGCTGAAGTCAGTGTTTAGACCCGAGTGTGTGCTGAAGTCAGTGTTTAGACCCCTTAGTGTGTGCTGAAGTCGGTGTTTAGACCCGAGTGTGTGCTGAAGTCGGTGTTTAGACCCGAGTGTGTGCTGAAGTCAGTGTTTAGACCCGAGTGTGTGCTGTAGTCAGTGTTTAGACCCGAGTGTGTGCTGAAGTCAGTGTTTAGACCCCTTAGTGTGTGCTGAAGTCGGTGTTTAGACCCGAGTGTGTGCTGAAGTCAGTGTTTAGACCCGAGTGTGTGCTGTAGTCAGTGTTTAGACCCGAGTGTGTGCTGAAGTCAGTGTTTAGACCCGAGTGTGTGCTGAAGTCTCTGTTTAGACCCGAGTGTGTGCTGAAGTCTGGTTTTAGACCCGAGTGTGTGCTGAAGTCAGTGTTTAGACCCGAGTGTGTGCTGAAGTCAGTGTTTAGACCCGAGTGTGTGCTGAAGTCAGTGTTTAGACCCGAGTGTGTGCTGAAGTCACTGTTTAGACCCGAGTGTGTGCTGAAGTCTGGTTTTAGACCCGAGTGTGTGCTGAAGTCAGTGTTTAGACCCGAGTGTGTGCTGAAGTCAGTGTTTAGACCCGAGTGTGTGCTGCTGAAGTCAGTGTTTAGACCCCTTAGTGTGTGCTGAAGTCGGTGTTTAGACCCGAGTGTGTGATGAAGTCAGTGTTTAGACCCGAGTGTGTGCTGAAGTCGGTGTTTAGACCCGAGTGTGTGCTGAAGTCAGTGTTTAGACCCGAGTGTGTGCTGAAGTCAGTGTTTAGACCCGAGTGTGTGCTGAAGTCAGTGTTTAGACCCGAGTGTGTGCTGTAGTCAGTATTTAGGAGTGACTGAGTAAACACTACTAACAGCATTGTTCAGGAGCTGTTTTCCAAATGCTGCAATAATCACTGTCCTCAACATGTTTACTGTTTACATCTCGCAATTCTGACTTTTTATCTCAGAATTGTGTGATATAAACTTCAATTGCGAGTTATAAAGTCAGAATTGCGAGTTATTAATTCAGAATTGTGAGATATAAACTCGAAATTCGGACTTTTTTCTCAGAATTGCATGTTTATATCTCGCGATTCTGACTTTACAACACGCAATTAGGAGATATAATTGTGAGATATAAACTTGCAATTCTGAGAAAAAAAACATTTTTTTCCTTAGAATTCGACTTTATAACTCGTTTATATATCGCAACAATTCTGAGAAAAGATGTCAGAATTGTGAGATATAAACTTGCAAATGCGTGTTATAAAGTCAGAGTTGCGATAAAAAAAAGACAGAATTGCAACTTTATAACTCACAATTCCAAAAAATATAATCAGAATTGCAGGATGTAAAAATGTTCTATTCTGTGGCCGAAACAAGCTTCCATACATTATAAAGGGGCGGGGCCTGGTTGAGTGAGTTAGTAGTGTGTTGAAACTGGCGGCTATGGTAAGGGGCGGGGCATTTCCCAAACACACTCGAAGCGCTTGACCAATCACAACACACTGCTCTAGCCGACAAATCAGAGCACAGTGTGCTTTTCAGAAGGAGGGGCTTCATAGAGACCGGAACTAAACAGTGCGTTACTGACACACTGGGAATAGAGGAGCTGCAACAGTGGAGAATATGAGGAAAATAATGTGTTTTGAACATTCAAGCATTAAAAACTATTCTAATAGAGCTCAAAAACAACATAACAGGTATAACAGGTCTCTTTTAAATGAAGCATTTGATCAAAAATGGCATTCATGAAGCTACCATTTCAAGGAGCTGTATTTGCATGATAAACATAAAACATATGTTTTATATTAATAAACCACCTCGATTAATTTTTTTATCATCTTCACTCTGCTGATATTGTCTGTCTTTTCTCTGTCTTTACTCTGAGGATGGTTTGATTTGTTTTTGTTTATTTTATTTATATACTTCCGTTTTGCACTGATGGAAAAATTCAAACACACGCCTTTGATGATTGATATAAAACTAAATGGTGTATTGAATGCTGACGTGTGAAAATGCACATCGCCCACCTGAGGTTGTGCACGCGTGTGTGTGTGCGCGTGTCTGATGATTGTCGTCGGGTCAATATCTGTTTTAGGTTGTTATTGATCTGTATGACAGCAGCTCTTGTCAGACTCAGAAGAGCCTTTATTTCAAGAGTCACTGTAAATAATTCCACTGTAAATGTTCATATCTGTCACGATAAAGCTGTGCTTCACCACACGACACAACTAGATCAGTCCCATTACAATTGATCGATACTGATTCAATTTCTCATAGTCTCTCTTGTCTTGTGTGTCCGCAGACTCTTCAATCTGACCCTGAAGAAGCTGGTCATGCTGAAGGAGCTGGATAAAGATCTGACGTCTGTGGTCATCGCTGTCAAACTCCAGGTGCTTTACTCATTCTGCTCAAATTACGCATCAAACTTAAACGGACCCCGTTTACTTAGTCAGTGCTCACACTTGTCATGTTTGGTTCGATTAAAGGTCCCAAAACTGAACTTTCCTGGCTTTTTTCATGATAACAGAGGTCTAGGGTCTATGAAACTACCATATGAGTTTCAAAACAGTCGATCCACAGACAAAGGCAAACAGCTGCATAAAGTAGCTGTGCCTTTTCACAAGCTGTTGTGACTTCCGTATAAATGTGATGTCAGAACTACTCAGTCTCCACCTCTCAAATGTTGCGTCACTCAGGAATCAACAGGCCAATCAGAAGAGAGGCTCATGATTATTGAGTAGACATGCCAAAATCGAGCTGTTCTTGGCAGAGCTCCTGAGAAAGGAGCTGTAAACATATATTGAGATGGTTTTTGGATACTTATACCGCAAATATATATTCTTAAGGACATCAAAACCTAAAATAAAACTTCACAAAGTTGTACAATATGGGACCTTTAAAACAAACTCTGGTGCGATTGCTCTGTTAGTAAGTGTAAGTGTGAACGCTGCCGTCTGAACCCTGGAGCAAACAAGCAGACCGAGACACTCAAAAGATGGGATTCAAACGAACTCTGATGCGGTTCAGCTGAAATATGAACACAACACGGACCAAAGATATCTAAATGAACCAAAAACAGGATTCGATGTCACAAGATGTGATCCTAAAAAGGACAGAACGCCTGTTTTTTTCTCGTAATAGTCGCGATGTTGCCCATCACAGTTCAGTACAGGCACCAGAACCGCGTCTCCTCACAGCAGATCTGTGTGTGTGACGGAGGGATTCCTGTCGCTGTTTTGACTCCATTAAACATTTTATAATCTCTTCACGAGTTCTCAGATGGCCAGAATACCATCATATGTAGCATCGCACAAACAGCGAGTGTTTAGCCCAGAACACAGCATTGTTTTGGATGTTTGGAAGTTCTGTTGCAAAATATACATAATAAAAGCCGACCAATCGGGTTGTGAACATATCCGTATGCCTTTAGGTTCAGTGTTAGATGCCAATGTGAATGTTAAGCCGACCAGGACTAAATGTTTTTTGGTCTGGACCAAACGAACCAAGCAAACCGAACTACAAGTGTGAACACTCCCTTAGACTCGCATTCCTGGCCTTATTGTGAACGATTCCTCAGTGCACTTTATTTGAAACGACAGCAAAATAATATTAGCCAATCATATCACAGCCCACTTTTTACCATCCATTTCTCACCCAGTGCTCGTTGCGTCTCTCTCAAAATTACATCACATTATGGAAGTCAAACTTGTCAGAAATGCTGCATTGTTGTTTTTTAGTTTGTCACTTTTGATCGAGTACCTTTCACACTACTGTTCAAAAGTTTAGGGTCAGTAAATATACATTTTTTTTTAAAGAAATTAATGCATTTATTCATCAAAGATGAATTAAATTGGCCAAAAGTGACAGTAAAGACATGTATAATTTTTAAATAAGAACAAATAAATGCTGTTCTTTTGAACTTTCTGTCCATCAAAATGTACACACAAATATTAAACTGTTTTCATCATTGATAATAATCAGAATATTTCTTAAGCATCAAATCAGCATATTATAATGATTTCTGAAGGATCATGTGACACTGAAGACTGGAGTAATGATGCTGGAAATTCAGCTTTGATCACAGGAATAAATTACAGTTTACTATATACTAAATAATACTTCACAATTTTACTGCTTTTACTGTATTTTTTCTTTTGAACACTAGCGTAAATACCAAGGAAGGTTTTATTTTTATTTTTTAAAGGTTTGCGTTTTCTGCTCTCTCATTTCGATCTTAAAGACCCAACGCCCCCCTCCGTGTAATGATGTTCACCATCTGTCCTCTCTTCTCCCTCAGGGCTCAAAGCGAATCCTTCGTTCCAATGAAATCCTGTTGCCATCGAGCGGCCAGACGGAAACAGACCTGCAGCTCACCTTCTCCTTACAGGTGTGTGTGACACAAGATCTCTCTGACAGAATCCCGTCCGATTGCCTAAACCAAACACTCTTCTTCTCCTCAGTATCCTCACTTTCTGAAGCGAGACGCCAACAAGCTTCAGATCATGTTGCAGAGGAGGAAGAGGTACAAGAACCGAACCATCCTGGGCTACAAGACCCTGGCGCTCGGTCTCATCAACATGGCAGAGGTGAACCTCTCCTTACACACTATAAAGTGCACTCAGGGTTTGAAAGTCCCAGAGTGAAGATTTAGTTGCACATGTGAGTGATTTACTCGCATTCAGGGTTTGTAAATTAACACGTTGTCAGATGTTGTAACGTTGTCAAATCACTGACCAATTTGGCCGATTACTTATTATATTTACTCACTTTGCTGGGCAAGTTCGTTTAAGAAATCTGCACAGATTTACAGTGGGGGTTCAATCTTCAACTGGCAGGAGCCGCCACTGGCATGTCACGTGATCCGTCAGCAGCAGCTGGCAGTCTGCCTTGGCAAGTTTCAGAAACCATTGATTTTTGGCAGTTTTTGTGTTTTGTGTTCCTCCCTCTCTAGCACATTTAAAGGGATAGTTCACCCAAAAATGAAAATTCTGTCAGTATTTATTCACCCTCTGTTCTAACCCCGTAAGACCTTCGTTCATCTTCAGAACACGAATTAAGATATTTTTGATGAAATCTGAGAGCTGGATCACTCCTCCATAGGCTTCTAAGGGATTGACACTTGCCAGCCCCGAAAAGTTATTAAAGACATCGTTAAAATAGTCCAAGTGACTACAGTGGCTCAATCTTAAGTTTATCAAGCGACGAGAATACTTTTTGTGCGCAAAAACAAACTAAATAATGACTTTATTTCAACTATTGATTTCCTTCTATGTGGGCCTCGAGTCAGTTAACGTAGTGTGATTGCGTAAAGCTACGTCACACGTAGGCTCACTATTGGCCGACGCTGGTCATGTGGGTGATGCGTGTGACGTACAACAACAGAAGCTTACGCTATTACACTAGTGAACTGACTCGAGGCCCACAGAGAAGGACATGAATAGTTGAAATAAAGTCGTTATTTTGATTGAGCCACTGTTGTCACTTGGACTATTTTAACGATGTCTTTAATAACTTTTCGGGGCTGGCAAGTGTCAATCCCTTAGAAGCCTATGGAGGAGTGATCCAGCTCTCAGATTCAATCAAAAATATCTTAATTCGTGTTCCGAAGATGAACGAAGGTCTTACAGGGTTGAACAACATGAGGGTGAGTAAATACTGACATAAATTTCATTTTTGGGTGAACTATCCCTTTAATATGCATTAGTTGATAGATTATGTACTTTTGTATGATTGATGTTTTGGGGCCGGTTATCCCAATTAAAGCAGTCAAATGGCCGTGATCACGACTGGTTGTTTACGCGACGCCACGGTTGAACTGCGAGTATAACTCTGTGATTTTACAGTTTTAAGTTGACTTTCTTTAATTGAATTATTAAAAAATATTGCTGTATATATTGTCCTGTTGTCGCAGAAAATGCTCAAAGCAATGACAAAGATTCATGTCATTGGGATTAATTCACGTTTTAATAGGCTACTCTGCATCTACATTATTACACAACTTTTTACACAACGATTAAAATCGTCACAACTAGCGGTATCCATACAAACTAGATTAATTTCCTTAGAATAAGAGGCAGGTAACAGTAGCGTCAGTAAGCAACCGGTCGTTATCACGGCCAGTTGACTGCTTTAATTGGGATGACTGGCCCCAAAACATCAATCATACAAAAGAACATAATCATATCAACAGATGCATATTAAATGTGCTAGAGAGGGAGGAACACAAAACACAAAAACTGGCAAAAATAAATGGTTTCTGAAACTTGCCAAGGCAGACTGCCAGCCGCTGCTGACGGATCACGTGACATGCCAGTGGCGGCTCCTGCCAGCTGAAGATTGAACCCCCACTCCGGATTTAGTGCAAACACTCAACTCGTGAGTCATAATGATATATTAAATACAGTGTATTGCGCAGAATCTGCTCATATCTGGCTTACTTGAATATGACCGTCACTACACAACAAATGCGTAGTCACAAACGCTTGTTCATTTACACTGAAGCAATAGCGAAGATAAAAAAGCATTTGGTTAACAGAAAAGACATTATTTTCCAACATCCTACTTTATTTATTTATTTATTTATTTATTTATTTATTTATTTATTTATTTATTTATTTTTGCTGTTCTTTGTACTGTATAAATAAGTTTTTGGTGAAAAGGATGAGGATGAAAGAGGAAGGGAAGAGATGGCTGGATGACAGGATTTTGTTTGAATAAGAAATTAATGTATGAAAGCAAAATTTATAATACTTGTGCGATGTGCCCGTGCAAAATCAGTTTTTGTGTGTGTTTTTAGTAATTGTTGGTTTGGCGTTTTTAGTGCTCATTGTTACAATTAAACAGCAAAAGTTCAGTGACATTTTTATTTGTGCATGGTAGAAAGCAAACACTGATACTGACATAATGACATACAATATAAATGGAAAATTGAACTACACGATTGAGGGAGCAGCGACACCGTGAACTCCGAGAAAACGCTATGCTTGAGCAAACAGTTTGTGAATAGCTACTACAAATGATGGCCGTGAATAAAATATAATATTAAGAAGTAAACAGTGTAGCTGACTTAATGTTTAGCTGTTAATGTGTGAATAAAATATAATATTAAGAAGTAAACAGTGTAGCTGACTTAATGTTTAGCTGTTAATGTCAGAATGTTTATTTTTAAACCACAACCTTCTAAGTGCTTCTTTTACCGATATATTTACCGATATCTTTTGCATTTCTAATCCAAACAACCTCAAACTTGGCACTGCACTTACTCGTGCCCGTAGCAAGACACCTGTCAAGTTTGAAATCCATCGGACTAACGGTTCGAGAGATATGCGAGTAACAGACACACAGACAGACGTTCCTGTAATTTATATATAGATATATACGTTTTTTCCCGGCTAGTAGAAGTACACTATATCGGGATGAGTGAACGAGTGGTGTGTGTGTGTTGTCAGGTGATGCAGCACCCCACGGAGGGCGCTCAGGTTCTGGGTTTGCACAGTCAGCTGAAGGAGGTGTCCGTCCCGGTGGCCGAGATCAGAGTTTACTCTCTGTCCAGTCAGCCCATCGACCACGAGGGACCCAAAGCCAAGATGAACGGTGAGGGACCAGTTCACTGGGCTGGTGTAGCGATCGACCAATCACAGGGTTCGCACAAGGTGTTTTAAGTGCTTGAAGTCCTGGAAAAACCCTTGAAAACAGCCATATTTATGAAGAGGTACTAAAGTGCTTTACTTATGACCCTGGACCACAACCAGTCACATGTCGCACAGGTATATTTGTGGCAATAGCCAACAATACATTGTATGGGTCAAAATTATTGATTTTTCTTTTATGTAAAAAATCATTAGGATATTAAGTAAAGATCATGTTCCATGAAGATATTTTGTGAATTTCCTATGGTTATTATATAAACAGGGTTCACACAGGTCCTTAAAATCCTTGAAAGTTTGTGAATCTGAAAAAAAAAAAAAAAAGTAAGGCCCTGGAAAGTTCTTGAAAATCAACATACATAATACGGGTCCTTGAAAGTGCTTGAATTAACTTTGTGCAAGAAGTTTTCTGGAAAAAAATTCCATATTATTCCCTCCGGTCCACTAATGTGATATTTCGCCAGCACTTCGTGGCCTATGCATACTAGCTTGTTTGATTTATGTTAGTTACTCACATTTACGCGTTGCGTTAAGTGTTTCCCTCGTGAGGTGCTTTGTGTTGTAGGTTGCCATGACGTTCACGCGCGCGAAACTACTACAATGGTACGTCAACGTTTCACAGACACACGTGAAACATTGCAAAAATAGGCTTAAACGATGTAACCTTGCTCTCACTTAAAATGTGTCCCCACATTAAGTCCTTGAATTTCAGGGTATTGGACCTGGAAAGTCCTTGAATTAAAAGTTAACCGAGGTGTGGGAACCCTGATAAACTAAATATTTTTGTGA
>NW_027508734.1:5215000-5312500 GCF_051911475.1 Siphateles boraxobius
AGATATTGGTGTTGTTGTGTCGCAGTGCTTTACATTGCCACCTAGCCGCCTGGAGTGCATACTACATCGAATTTCACACACTTTTGCGTCATCATATGCACGCGGATTTCCCCCCGATAACGCTCGTCTAAACGCAGAATATAAAGTGATAACGCAACGCCACTTTTGAGTTTTCTCTTCAGATCTTTTCCGTGTAAACATAGCCTAAGAGCTAATGCACAGATCCAGTATACATTCTGTACACATGCGTTTAACTGTTTATGTTAATTTAAGACATAGCCTACTGTGTTTACCTGGATACTTGTTGAAATGAGCAGTTTTTGACATCATTTTGTGTGAATTTGTTCGTTCAAGCACAAGAACATGTGAAAGAGAGCTCAATTTTAGTATTCGTGTGCCGTCTGAGATGCAGATTTCTGGGCGCGTGCATCGGATGTTTAAACTTGCCACACAGTGTGTGAGTAACAAAAGGAGCTCCTGTTCGCATCTTTTTGCGCTTGGAATATTTAAATTGGCCAGGCTTAAACTTTTGTGACGATAACTGTCCTGAGAGTCGTTCATATTCATGCTCTCACAATATAAATGTTACCGGCCAAATGGCGATTGAGCTAAACGGTGGTTGGAGCTAAACCCAGGTGTAGGCTGTTTGTGTGTGTGTGTGTGTGGTGTTTGTAATTGTAGTTTGTGTGTGTGTGTGTGTGTGTCCAGCAGGGGGAGCAGCCGCCGTCAGATAAACTCAAACACTCGCGCAGCCGTAACCTGGACGAGCCGCTGTCCGAGACCGACACGCTGGTGAGACACACAAATATATGGAAAAATCGAACTAAATGTAATTTATTTTAAAATAAAGATAGTACAAGCACACTTTTCCCGCTAAACATTTGTCAAAAAGGTGTTTATTACACTAAAAACACCAGTTGATTCAAAGCAAAAAATCCTAAATAAGTCACATTTTCACACTGTCCTAATTCTTCCGGGCTCAGTGTGTATTATGCTCACTTACCTGACTTGAATTCTTCTGGTTATTATGTTTTAATGGTCTTTTGTGTTGAATGTGTGTAGGAACTGAATGATCAGGAGTTGTTCGCTGAAGTCGGCCCCTGTATAACAGTGTCTGTGGCTGAAAAACCACGTACACCCTTAAAAACCAGCAAGAATGAGATTCAGTCCATGCCGTCACCCAGGTCAGGCCACCAACACACATCTTCAGTAATATCATGCAGTGTTGGGACTAGCTAACAATAAGAAGCGACGCTACTAACTTAACTACTTTTTTCAGTAACTTTTCCAGTAGCTAACTACGTTTTCCAACAAGTAGCGTCGTCTTCGTAATAGAATAATCTTAATAATCGTAATTCGTAATAATCGCTAACTAAAATTGTGCATTACCGCCATCTATTGTTATGCCACGCGTCTAGCGGCTGTACAGTTCACTGAGAAGAGATTGTCTGATGATTATGTAGGCTATGGGACGTACAGGAGTGGGTTGATATTTCACATCAAAGACTTGAAGTTCATGCACATACTGGTGAATTAGTCTTTTTAAATTGATTGATTCACCAGCTTTATTTCACTCCATATCAAATGTCAATATCTGATTTAATAACAATGATGATCCGCCATAACCATTGAATCAGTCCCGCTACAGTTTTGTAATAAACCTAAAAGATCACTAACGTTGCATTGCTTTAGCAAAGCATCTGTCAATCAAACTAAAAACTGTAGCTGTGGCGCTTATCACACAGAAAAGGCCTGTGATCTGATTAAATAGGTTGCATTTTTGACTACTCTTGTGTATCCAATATAAGTTGCATATATTTTGTTCTTGCATTGATGTTATATCTGTTGCAATTTTGTAGGGATGCACGATATATCGCCCACCATATCGATATCGGCCGATATCTTAAAGCCGATAAATAATGGATTAATTCCTTCAGCTGAAACACTTCAGATTTGCACTGATCATCATGATGGTTTTGAATTGATTGAAATCTCTTCAAAAAAGGAAAATACAGTTCAGTGCAGCACAAGTCTGTCATATAGCCTACATACAATTATAATGAGAACGTTATAATGAGAACGTTATAATTGTGTGCTTGAGACTTTTGTTTTTTATAATCAGTCTCTCAAAAATTATATAAAAAATTGGATTTAGATTTATCGGCTAATATATTGGTTATCGGCTTTCAAATATTAAAAATTATTGGTATCGGCCAAAATTTTCCACTTTGACAGTCAGTTTGAGATATATATTTGAGTATTGTTTGTATCTTTGGGTAATTTACAATATAAAACAATCCTCTTTGCAATCATAATTGTATTGCATTATGTTGTTGTAAATCTGTAGTGTAGCTAACTACTTTTTCAGAAGATTAGCTTGAATGTATCTTAACTACTTTAACTAAAGATTATCTTATAGCTTGTCAAACTAGTTTCAGAGTAGCTTCCCCAACAAGGCGTGTCAGTTTGTAAGCGTAACCCAGCAGGTTTGATCTAGACTGAAGTGCAGCTGGGCTAGGAATACAGTCAGAAACGCACAGAAATGATGGTGTGTGTGTGTTGCAGGCTGGATGGAGGACACACACCCCGTAAGCGCTGCACTCCTGTGAAAGATCGACAGCTCTCCAAACCGCTGAGCGAACGAACCAACAGCTCTGACAGCGAGAGATCACCTGAGCTCGGACACAGCACGCCGGTACAGCATTATATTGCATTTTATTGCATTACATCGCATTTCATCGCATTACATCGCATTTCATCGCATTACATCGCATTACATCGCATTACACCGCATTACACCGCATTACACCGCATTACATCGCATTACATCGCATTACACTGCATTACACCGCATTACATCGCATTACTTCGCATTTCATCGCATTACATCGCATTACATCGCATTTCATCTGTTACAGGGCTGTTACATCGAGTTTCAGCGCATTACACCGCATTTCAGCGCATTACATCGTATTTCATCGCATTTCATCTCATTTCATCGCATTACATCTCATTACACCGCATTTCATCGCATTACATCGTATTTCATCGCATTACACCGCATTACATCGAATTACATCGCATTTCATCCCATTTCATCGCATTTCAGCGCATTACACCACATTTCATCGCATTTCATCGCATTACATCGCATTTCATCGCATTACATCGCATTTCATCGCATTACATCGTATTACATCTCATTACACTGCATTTCATCGCATTACATCGTATTTCATCGCATAACATCGCAGTACATCGCATTTCATCGCATTACATCGCATTTCATCGCATGTCATTGCATTTCATCGCATTACATCATATTTCATCGCATTACATCTCATTTCATCGCATTACATCGCATTTCATCGCATTTCATCGCAATTCATCGCATTTTATCGCATTACATCGCATTTCAGCGCATTACATCGCATTACATCGCATTTCATCGCATTTCATCGCATTACATCGCATTACATCGCATTTCATCGCATTACATCGCATTACAGCGCATTTCAGTGCATTACATCGCATTACATCTCATTTCATCGCATTACATCGCATTTCATCGCAATTCATCGCATTTTATCGCATTACATCGCATTTCAGTGCATTACATCGCATTACATCTCATTTCATCGCATTTTATCGCATTACATCGCATTTCAGTGCATTTCATCGCATTACATCTCATTTCATCGCATTACATCGCATTTCATCGCATTTCATCGCAATTCATCGCATTTTATCGCATTACATCGCATTTCAGTGCATTACATCGCATTACATCTCATTTCATCGCATTACATCGCATTACATCGCATTTCAGCGCATTACACCGCATTACATTGCAGTGGAGTTTGATTCACTAGCAATTCCAATTAGCAATTCCAATGACAATTATTCTCTAGCAATTACAATTCCATTTAGTTCCTATCTTGATTCAGTTCAATTTGATTTTGATTTATTTTGGACATTTATCAGGTACAGTATGTATATTTTCTAGTGCTGGACAACGATTAATCGCGATTAATCACATCCAAAATAAAAGTTTGTGTTTACATAATATGTGTGTGTGTGTACTGTGTATAATTATTTTGTATATATAAAGTATACACACATGCATGTATATATTTAAGAAATATTTACATGTATATACTGTATATATATTTGCATATAATTTATATTATATATAAATATTTTATAGATAAATAACACGTTTTTCTTAAATATATGCATGCATGTGTGTGTGTATACTTTATATATACAAAATAATTATACACAGTACACACACACATATTATGTAAACACAAACTTTTATTTTGGATGCGATTAATCGTTGTCCGGCGCTACAATTGCATGTATAAAATAGTGCATATATTTAGCAAAAGGCTCCTTGACTCACGAGTTTATGGACATTGAATGACTTTTCTGAGGTAAATATAATGTTGCGTTACATTGTTTACAAGCTACATAGTAGAAATAATGTTTTTGTTTATACATGAACTGAAAATAACATAGACTTAAAGATTGATTCTTAGGATTTAAGAATCAATATTGGTTCATCAATATGAGAATCAGTTAAAATTGAGATGAGAAATGAATATTTTAAACGCAGTCCTGCAGTTTACCGTGGTACTTGAGTGCTTGTGTAAACGGGGTGTTTCTCAGAACGCAGTTCTCCTCGGACTCTCTCACAGTTCTCATTCATTTCCATAGTTTAAATAAGGAATGTTAATGCAGTGTTTCATCTTGTTCTGCAGAGTCACTGTGAATTATTCATGTTCAGCTGACTCATCCCTGTGTGTGTGTGTGTGTGTGTGTGTGTGTGTGTGTGTGTGTGTGTGTGTGTGTGTGTGTGTGTGTAGGTCCTCAGGAAGGCTGTCTATGACCAGTTGAATCAGATTCTGTTATCTGATGCTGCTCTTCCTGAAAGTCTCATCCTGATCAATGGCACAGACTGGCAAGGACAGGTATTTGTGTGTTTTTGTGTTTGCGATTGTGTGTGTGTAATTTGGTGAGGTCAATTTGTAAAGAAAGACTACGCATCTGTGCACATACAGTATATATTCAAACACACATACCAGAACATGTAATGCGCATCCGCACCGTCCGCGTTTTCACAGATTTGCGTTTTTGAAGTTTACACAGAGATGACGTTTTTCAAAATTCTCGAGCCGCCAAGCACAATTGCTCTGCGGATGAGCAGCCGGAGTGCTGATCTTTGCAACGGAAGTGAATCAATCAAAACTAACTTTAGCTGGACAATAACTTTATTCTAGCGCTGCTGTAAAGCCAAGACAATCTCTGTTACTTTAGTTTCCTATTATCACTGTAAAGCCACTTTGAAACGATCCTTACTGTTAAAAGTTAAAAGAGACCTCACATGACTTGACTGTGTGTGTTTGCATATACTGTATATACACACATGTAAAAAACCAAACTAACAGAACCATGAACAGAAATCTGAACTGTGTGTGTGTGTCAGTATGTTGCAGAGCAGCTGCAGGTTCAGAAGCATCCAGTGGTGTGTACGTGTTCTGGCGCTGAGATTCAGGCCGTTCTCTCGGCTCTTCTCACACGCATTCAGAAGTTGTAAGTCACACAATCACAGACAGAGTGAAGCGACTCAGCAAAACACATTACAGACACTGTTAACACCTTCAGCACTAACAAACCTTTAGCATTTATTCAAGCAAAGTACAGTCTGTTTGAAAAAAAAATGTAATGGATATGTGGTGACTTTTCTGGAATGGAGCGGTGAAATAAAAGTACAATGCAAGTATTTATAAATGAAAAAGTTAACTATATGTATTTACCAGTGAATTGATCAGGGTTATTCCATCAACTTTGGTCCGGTGACATGATTAGACTTAAACACGTCTAAAGCACTGACTGTGAATCTGATGGTCTGTCTCTGTGTGTGTGTCTGTCTCTGTGTCTGTGTCTGTGTGTGTGTCTGTGTCTGTGTCTGCGTGTGTCTGTCTGTGTCTGTGTCTGTGTCTGTGTGTGTGTGTCTGTGTGTCTGTGTGTGTGTCTGTGTCTGTGTCTGCGTGTGTCTGTCTGTGTCTGTGTCTGTGTCTGTGTGTGTGTGTCTGTGTGTCTGTGTCTGTGTGTGTGTGTCTGTGTGTGTGTCTGCGTGTGTCTGCGTGTGTCTGTGTGTCTGTCTGTGTCTGTGTGTGTGTGTGTGTGTGTGTGTGTGTGTGTGTGTGTCTGTGTCTGTGTGTGTGTGTCTGTGTGTGTGTGTGCAGCTGCAACTGTAACTCGTCAATGCCTCGGCCGGTGAAGGTTGCAGTGGTCGGCGCTCAGAGTTATCTGGGATCAGTCCTGCAGTTCTTTGTCACTCAGCTGGCCAACAAGACTTCTGATTGGCTCAATCACATTCGCTTCCTGGTCGTGCCTCTGGGTAAGAAAACACAACTGATGACATCAAGAAATAACCATTATATTACATATAGATGGATGGATACATAGATATGATTTATTTCTATTTTTTGAATATCATTTAATGTTAATTTCATCGCTCAGTATTCCTATTTTTTTTTTTTTCTGTCTTCTAAACTGGTTCAGGTTCTCATCCTGTTGCTAAGCACCTGGGTGCCCTTGACAACCGCTACAGCGCAGCCTTCCTGGACGGAGCGTGGAGAGACTTATTCAACCGATCAGAGCCACCGCAGACAGGTGCACACACACACACACACACACACACACACACACACACACACACACACACACACACACACACACACACACACACACACACACACACACACACACACACAACTGTATGCTGTAACTGTGTGTGTTGTAGATGCGGTGGACGTTGCATCTCGGGTGACTCAGTACATCAGTGGAGCCACACACACACACACACACACACACACAACTGTATGCTGTAACTGTGTGTGTTGTAGATGCAGTGGACGTTGCGTCTCGAGTGACTCAGTACATCAGTGGAGCCGCTCACACACACCAGCTGCCGATCGCTGAGGCCATGTTGACCTGCAAACACAGAACGTACGACTCTCACTCTTTCACACACACTTTTCATTAAACCTGGAAATTATGTGATACTGTAGACGCAGGTTCATTTCCCATGAGCCTTTGTGTTAAACTATCGCTTCCTCTTGCAGGAGGGATGAAGATTCATATCAGAAGTTCATACCGTTCATTGGGGTAAGAAAAATAAGATCTTTTTTTTTTTTTTGGCAGCTGAGTCGCATCCATATGTTTTTCTTACTACCATTAAAGGGTAACTAAACGCCTGGTCAAAGCCTGACTCCACCCACTGGCAATATTTGAAAAATGCTGGAAAAGTGGGCAGAGCCCAGCGGAGATAGAGGCCACGAACCGACGGCGGGGCTGAGCGGGGGGGCGTGCACCTGAGACCCGCAGAGACAGCTGCTGTCAAACTAGCTAAAATGTAGTGACGCAAGTAGCTTTGCAACCTCTATGTTTGCAACAGAGCGGTCACTTGAAGTCGAGAACTTTTCTCCCCCACCTTCACCTGAAGTGGAGGAGGGTGAATTGTCTGTGGACACCAGGGGCCTATACCATGAAGCCGGTTTAGGTGGCTAGCCAGCTATGTTTCAGTTTAGTTTGCGTCAACCCTGGGTTTTAGGGACCATGAAAGTGGTTTGGCTTTTAGCAGTGTTCATCGCCATAGTAACTTACGCTCCACGGCTAACCTGGTCCGGGGCAGGTTATGTTCAAGATAAGAGGTTGCAAACCGAACTTGGACCAATCAGCTGTGAGCAAAGTGACACATGCCTGATGCGATAAAGTCACTCCACCTGTTTCTACTCCAAATTAAAGGTCACTACATTGCAAATGATTTTTAAAGACAAAATCGTCTGGTTTTTACTGATGCTTATTTAGAATAATAAATTTGTATGATTTAGATAATATTTATGTAATTATTATACCCTTTATCAATCACACTGGTACAATTTTAGTTCATCAATTATTATTACGCAGTTTAAATGAATAAATATATAAAGGTAATATAAATAAGCTTTAGCATCAATAGATGAAGCTATAAAGTAATTCTCTCTATACCTTTATCAGCTGTATAAAATAACTTCACAACTTTTACTTGCACTGATATACAGTAGTGAGACTTTTTCTTTTAGTTGTCCTCTTTCATAGACAGCTGTTTTCTTCTTGCTGTGTAAATTTGTTTAAATTTTTACTATTTTAATACTTTTATTTAATAAGTGAATTGCGCTGCTTCTCTATTAATCAAAATTTGAAATTAATCTCAGTTTCACTCTTTCTCAGCATGTGATTGGCTGTTCACTACTGATGTCACACTTAAACTCCTAAACTCAGGATCAAAGCCTGGGTTGACAGAGAAAGTTGATGATCAGCATCATGGTACCAACAAAGCCTGGTTGTATTGGTTTGGTTTTGTCAACTCTAAACTAATCCTGTAACCCTGAGTTTGTTCAACTACCATCATGGAACAGGCCCCAGCTCAAACTGCGGTCTTAACCCCCGCATCGCTTTCGGCATCCGATTATTCTTATATTCAGTCATTTTGAGGTAATTTTTTCCAGGATTATTATTACTATTACGTTCATTATATTTTGCTGCTATGTGAAAAAAATAATCAGCAAATCGCGCCGGCGCGTTTGTCGACACCAGAGGATTAATTAACTTTAGCCTAATAAGAAGGAACATAAATTGTGATTAAAAATATATGCTCACTCACATCATGACGCCGCTGCTGTGGTGGAGTTCATGCAGGAAGAGCAGCGTTTGGCAGCGCGAGCTGTGTGGAGAAGCCCATTTACACCTCCATTGCGTTGGAGAAGCAATCCCACGTAAAATGCAGGTTGCACACTGGAGCGATAGGCGAGATTAACTACCTAGGCTACACGAAATAATCTAAATAATTATATACACGTAAATGCTATGCTAACTAGATGCTAATATATACAGTATCTATCCTGAGCGTTTTCAATACTTGTAATTCCAACTCCTGACTCGCTACAGTAGTTTTGACGGAACCAGATGATTTTATACCAGGGGCTGCCAAGGGCGTGGTGAGCTCGCACCAAGGGCGTGACCGAGTGACGTCAGAGAGTATGCTACGTCAGAGAGTATTCCACGTCAGAGAGTATTCCACGTCAGAGAGTATTCCACGTCAGAGAGTATTCCACGTCAGAGAGTATGCTACGTCAGAGAGTATTCCACGTCAGAGAGTATTCTACGTCAGAGAGTATGCTACGTCAGAGAGTATTCCACGTCAGAGAGTATGCTACGTCAGAGAGTATTCCACGTCAGAGAGTATGCTACGTCAGAGAGTATTCCACGTCAGAGAGTATGCTACGTCAGAGAGTATTCCACGTCAGAGAGTATGCTACGTCAGAGAGTATTCCACGTCAGAGAGTATTCCACGTCAGAGAGTATGCTACGTCAGAGAGTATTCCACGTCAGAGAGTATTCCACGTCAGAGAGTATTCCACGTCAGAGAGTATTCCACGTCAGAGAGTATTCCACGTCAGAGAGTATTCCACGTCAGAGAGTATTCCACGTCAGAGAGTATGCTACGTCAGAGAGTATTCCACGTCAGAGAGTATTCCACGTCAGAGAGTATTCCACGTCAGAGAGTATTCCACGTCAGAGAGTATTCTACGTCAGAGAGTATTCTACGTCAGAGAGTATGCTACGTCAGAGAGTATTCTACGTCAGAGAGTATGCTACGTCAGAGAGTATTCTACGTCAGAGAGTATGCTACGTCAGAGAGTATTCCACGTCAGAGAGTATTCCACGTCAGAGAGTATTCCACGTCAGAGAGTATTCCACGTCAGAGAGTATTCCACGTCAGAGAGTATTCCACGTCAGAGAGTATTCCACGTCAGAGAGTATTCCACGTCAGAGAGTATGCTACGTCAGAGAGTATTCCACGTCAGAGAGTATTCCACGTCAGAGAGTATTCCACGTCAGAGAGTATTCCACGTCAGAGAGTATTCTACGTCAGAGAGTATTCTACGTCAGAGAGTATGCTACGTCAGAGAGTATTCTACGTCAGAGAGTATTCCACGTCAGAGAGTATGCTACGTCAGAGAGTATTCTACGTCAGAGAGTATGCTACGTCAGAGAGTATTCCACGTCAGAGAGTATTCTACGTCAGAGAGTATTCCACGTCAGAGAGTATGCTACGTCAGAGAGTATTCCACGTCAGAGAGTATTCTACGTCAGAGAGTATTCCACGTCAGAGAGTATTCTACGTCAGAGAGTATTCTACGTCAGAGAGTATGCTACGTCAGAGAGTATTCCACGTCAGAGAGTATTCTACGTCAGAGAGTATTCCACGTCAGAGAGTATTCTACGTCAGAGAGTATTCCACGTCAGAGAGTATGCTACGTCAGAGAGTATTCTACGTCAGAGAGTATGCTACGTCAGAGAGTATTCTACGTCAGAGAGTATGCTACGTCAGAGAGTATTCCACGTCAGAGAGTATGCTACGTCAGAGAGTATTCCACGTCAGAGAGTATGCTACGTCAGAAATTATTCCACGTCAGAGAGTATTCCACGTCAGAGAGTATTCCACGTCAGAGAGTATTCCACGTCAGAGAGTATTCCACGTCAGAGAGTATTCCACGTCAGAGAGTATGCTACGTCAGAGAGTATTCCACGTCAGAGAGTATTCCACGTCAGAGAGTATTCCACGTCAGAGAGTATTCCACGTCAGAGAGTATTCTACGTCAGAGAGTATTCTACGTCAGAGAGTATGCTACGTCAGAGAGTATGCTACGTCAGAGAGTATGCTACGTCAGAGAGTATTCCACGTCAGAGAGTATTCCACGTCAGAGAGTATTCCACGTCAGAGAGTATTCCACGTCAGAGAGTATTCCACGTCAGAGAGTATTCTACGTCAGAGAGTATTCTACGTCAGAGAGTATGCTACGTCAGAGAGTATGCTACGTCAGAGAGTATTCTACGTCAGAGAGTATTCCACGTCAGAGAGTATGCTACGTCAGAGAGTATTCTACGTCAGAGAGTATGCTACGTCAGAGAGTATTCCACGTCAGAGAGTATTCTACGTCAGAGAGTATTCCACGTCAGAGAGTATGCTACGTCAGAGAGTATTCTACGTCAGAGAGTATGCTACGTCAGAGAGTATTCTACGTCAGAGAGTATTCTACGTCAGAGAGTATGCTACGTCAGAGAGTATTCCACGTCAGAGAGTATGCTACGTCAGAGAGTATGCTACGTCAGAGAGTATTCCACGTCAGAGAGTATTCTACGTCAGAGAGTATGCTACGTCAGAGAGTATTCCACGTCAGAGAGTATTCTACGTCAGAGAGTATTCTACGTCAGAGAGTATTCTACGTCAGAGAGTACCCCTACTGCAGGAGCTTTCCGTTTAACCTGAAGAGGGCAGCACTCAGACGTTTTTACACCATATATTTGAAAAGTAAAACACTTTATACCCAAATGTCAAAAGATTTACTCGAATCAATGAACAGCATTTATGAAGCTCCATTCTTACAGATAATTAACTAAAAAAAGTTTTTTTAGTGTTTAGTTACCCTTTAATAGAGTTTTTGTCTTATATATTTGTTGAAAAACAGCACAAATGGCACTCAAAACATCATATCATTATAATACATTTATTTAAATTTGTGGGCTTTATTTGCCCTTGGAATATCTTTTCTTTTTTTACCTTTTTTATTTTATTTTTCAGCCATAAGTATTTCTTTCTAGCCACAATATTGCATTTTTCCATTGCTTAATTAAAATACATGTATATTTGTCCTATGACAATGAAATTATTCAGAGTTTTGTTACAAACAGCACAAATCATCATATATTATATTTTTATCATGTATTATAATAAATTAAATAAACTTTATTAACTTTTTTGAGGGGTTAATATTTGCCCCTGGAATTTATTTTTACCTTACTATTGTATTTAATAAAAAAAAACATTTTTTTGAATTAATTAATTTTTATTTTATTTTTTTAAAATCTGTCCGTGTGTCTGTCTGTCTCTCAATGTATTTGTTTGTATCTGTTGGTGTCTCACAGGTGGTGAAAGTGGGTTTGATAGAGCCGGGCCAGTCATCAGCAGGTGTGTGTGTGTTTGCATGGACACTAAAGCACTGATTGCTTTCCGTAACTCTGCGTGTGGCCTTTCCTGTGTGTGACAGAAGCTCACGTGTGTCCGTCTCTGTTGCCAGGCGACCTGGAAGAGGGCGTGGCTGTGAGTCTAGCCGTCCCGTCCACGTCTCCGCCCTCGCACGGGTCACCCGCCAGCCTGAAGGAGATCGCCACGCCCCCCTCCTCCCCCTCCATGGGCGGCGGATTGGCTGTGCAAGGGTGAGTGTCACATGACTTTAGCATTGGGTTTGGTTCAGGCACACTTCCGGATTGTTGAGGGAATTTGTTACGTCCCAAGACGATTTAATTTTGTCTAAGGACATTAAGGGAGTAGCATTTATTTTGTCACTGAATATCTTTAGAAAGTACAATGCAAACATTGATTTATTCATATTCCCAGCCGATAAACACAATGGGAAAATAAACTTTAAATGATTCCAAATATAAATCGTCAAACAAAAATAAAGAAAAATACAATGAAATTCTCCAAATAAAACGAAGAGTACGAGTGTTGCCAAAATCAAAGAACTAAATAAAACAAAACACCTCTAACTATAACCATGAAATCTAACCTAGCTAAATCCAAAGAAAAATCAAAAGAAACATCTTTTGTGACATTCTAGCTTGCTCCTCGTGAATCAGCACAAGGACACACAGACAAAACCAATCAAGAACCTAAACGCAGCAGTTAGAGAACTTAATAAATAAACAAATTGACAGCAAATGAGGGGCACAGGTCTAACATGGGCTACATAATAAACCTCTCAAGGCGTGCAAGCACATACAGCCAAAGCCCAGCCAAAGCCAAACCAAAGCCCAGCCAAAGCCCAACCAAAGCCCAACCAAAGCCCAGCCAAAGCCCCTCCTCCTTGAAGACAGCTGGCGGCGGAGCGTCATGGAGACGAACGAATCCCAGATGATTCACAGGTTCTGAAGCCAATCAGAATGTGACAACAAGACACAGATCATAAATACACAAACATAATCGTAACAGTGGTCAAGCGGAGGTTTGTGTTGCTGATCAAAGGGAGTCTACTCAGACATTAACCTCCAACTGGAAGTCCAGCGGATCCCCCTTTAAAACCAGCGCAGACCAGTAAAGCCACACTTTCTTGGTGTTATAATATTGCAACAAATGTATTGCTAATGTTAGTTGCCTTGTTGTAAAGTGTTACCTAGAAATGTAATAGACAATTTAACAATGAGGGGTGTGTTTCCTGAAAGCCCCTATTGTTGCAAGTCCTGTCGTTATCAGCAGTTCAACGAGTCTGTGTTTCACGAAACCGTCTCGAGCTGTGTTAGAAGCAGAGTTTCTTGTTTGCATGACGTGTGGACTCAATAAATCATTATCTTGAGCAAATTAAGTCAAGTCACCTTTTTTATATAGCGCTTTTTACAATACAGATTGTTTAAAGGCTTTAAAGAGATAACAGGAAAATAATGCAAAAAAGTTTGTTTCTAGAAGAAAACGCCGTCACAGTCCAGCCTAAGTGAGTTCAGTGATGTTTCATTTCTGTTGTAAAAAAGTTATTAATTTAGTTCATTTATATATACAGCCGCTCTGGAGAAAACAGTGATGTCATCGTCCAGCTCAGTTCAGTTCTCATATAATGGTGTCAATGCAGACATATCAATAATATTGTTGAATATTAAATGTCCCTAACTAAGCAAGCCAAAGGCGACAGTGGCAAAGAACTGAAACTCAATCAGTGACAGAATGGAGGAAAAAACCTTGGGAGAAACCAGAGTCAGTTCTCCTCTGACCAAGTAATAAGCAAATAAGCAAGCTGACATTTATTACAATCTATATATTTTATTTAGAATACATACATGTAATTTACCTCTATTAGTTTGTCAAGAGATTTAAAGCGTCATTCTTGAAGAGTGCGCATGTGTGTACGTGCTCTAGTGTGTAAGAATGAGTCTATGATTGAATCTGGAAATAATGCAAAATAACTCGGAAAAATGAGAATTAGTCCTCAGAGGTCCATAATTTTTAGCAAAACATGTAGCATTAATTCGATCTCAAACCAATTCATTAAAAGTAGTTATTACTACTATCACCTGCGTGACATCATTAACTAACACGGTTGAACGACCAATTTGTGACCATATGGTTTCGGGAAACAGTCGGGACTAGCTAGTTGATTTCTTCAACGATGCATCGTACTATGGCAGTGAAGCGGCGAGTTACGACATTGTACAGGAAACACCCCAGACCGATATCGTTTGAGAATATCTTAAAGGGTCGGTTGATTTATGATTTAATTTTTTTAACTTTCGTTAGTGTGTAATGTTGCTGTTTGATCATAAACAACATCTGCAAAGTTACAACACTCAAAGTTCAAAGCAAAGGGAGATTTTTGCTTTTACAGAAATCGCTTTTTAAGGACTACAACGAACGGCTGGTTGGGACTACACAAGCTTCCTCCCGGGTTTGTGACATCACTAACCCTAGAATTTACATAAACCCCGCCCCCGGGAACACACAACAAAGGGGGCGAGTCCACGAGAGAGGAAGAGTTGTAGTACAGCACATTTGAGTCTCTCTATCATTGTCCAACTTTGGTTTGAACATAAAAGGCAGAACAGTTTCTGACATTTCAGTGCGTGCGTGCGTGCGTGTGTGTGTGTGTGAGGTAATCGAAGAAACACACAAGCTGTTGAAGCTCCGCCCTCTGTACCGGGAGCGGCAGCTCATTGCATTTAAAGGGAAACACACGAAATGACGCGTTTTTGCTCACCGTCAAAAAGGGACAATTTTAACATGCTATAAAAAATGATGTGCGTGTTATTTTAAACTTAAACTTCACACACACACACTCTGGGGACATCAGAGACTTGTTTTACATTTTGTATTATACCTGCCCTTTAATAATGCTGCTCGGTGTGTGTGTGTGTGTGTGTGTGTGTGTGTGTGTGTGTGTGTGTGTGTGTGTGTGTGTGTGTGTGTGTGTGTGTGTGTGTGTGTGTGTGTGTGTCAGGAGTCCCAGCATGTCTCACGGGGTGGACGCCATCGGGCTGCAGGTGGACTACTGGCTGGCGTCTCTGTCGGAGAAGCGTCGCGAGGGCGAGAGGAGGGACACCGGCTGCAAGAACACACTGAAAAGTGCCTTCTGGTCGCTGCAGGTCAGCCGGTTGCCAGGAGGAGGAGCTAGCGAGCCTCAGGCGCCAATCAACACTATGGCCATGACCGTGGTCACCAAAGAGAAGAACAAGAAAGGTAAAATGAAGCCGGTGACAATTCGTAGCATCCAGAAGGTCATGTTTGCTCAGTACCGAAAGTCTTTGACAAACTATTATTTAGTTTGCTACAAATTGTGCAGGAGCTTGTGCAGCTGGCTGATCAGACGCCTGTAATGTCTGTATAAAAGGTGTTTATTGTGTTTGAACTGGTTTTAAGGATTGCACTCTTGCCATTGCATTTTACTGCGCTGCTCTCACTGGCCTTATCTGGACATTGTGTGGGTGTGTTTTATGTAAATTACTAACCTTGTGTAAGCAGTCGCTCATTTAAAGGGCATATTGCAAGGAGGTTTTTTTTTCTTCAAAATTAATTTATAAACTTGTATGACAATACCATGGATTTAAAATTGTTAAAACTTTTTTTTTTTTGGTCAGTGCAGAGTAGGCTGGTATTCAGTAGGAGCGGTCGTGATTCAGTGTGTTTTCAGTGGTTATTGTATTTCAATTTATCATCGTCGTGGTAAATTATTGTGAATTATGGCCTGTCAGGACTTCGCGTCCACTGTTTCCCAACAAGAAAAAGGACGGTGCTATCTCCCGTGCCTGGGTGCGTTATGTGCGGGTGAAAAGACGGGACTTCACTTCTGCATTTTCGAAAAACGCGGTTGTGTGTAGCGTTCACTGTAGACCGGATGATTATAATCCCTGCGATATGATGGAGTTATACGAGGCGATATGTGCACGGTCACAGCTCCTCCATCGGGTCGCCCGGGCCGTCGTCAGCATTAACCATTTAAAATTAGTAAATAATAAAAAAATATATTTAACTATGAACTTTAAAAATAATTGCATATACATATGTATGAGTGTATAAATTATATGTTTTATTTTTATTTAGTCTTTCATTTATTAGCTAACATAAACTTTAAAGATAAAAGTAAAAATAAAATGTATATATGGACACTACCATTCAAAACTTTTTGTAAGATGTATCCTATTCTCACTTTTTATTTGATCAAAAATACAGTATAAACACTACTGTAAAATTACAGTTTTACAGTTTAAAATAAAAAAAATTCCATGTGAATATACCGTATGTTAAAATATAGTTTATTCATGTGATCAAAGCTGAATTTACAGTCTTCAGTGTCACATGATCCTTCAGAAATCATCCTCATATGATGATTTGGTGCTCAAGAAACATTTCTGTTTATTATCAATGTTGTAAACAGTTCTGCTGGGTCATATTCCTATGGAAACGTTTTTTTTCAGGATTCTTTAATGAATAGAAAGTTCGAAAGAACGGCGTTTATTTGAAATAGAAATATTTTGTAATGTTATAAATGTCTTTACTGTAATTTTTAGTGAATTTATCACATCCTTCCTAAATAAAAGTATTAATTCCTTTCGGGGGGGGAAAGATAGTACTGACCCCAAACTTTTAAACGGTTGTGTAAGTTAAATGATAAATTTAAAATTCAGTGTCAGTCTTTATACTGCATATAATGTCTTACTCTCGATTATTTGCTCTTCAGTTCCCACTATTTTCCTGGGGAAGAAACCTAAAGAGAAGGAGATGGACTCTAAGAGTCAGGTGATCGAGGGCATCAGCCGGCTCATCTGCTCCGCCAAACAGCAGCAGACCATCCTGAAAGGTACCGGCCCTTCAATCCTCACTAAACACTGGTGCAGAAAACTAAACCTTCAGCTGTGTTCCTCTTTTCTCAGTCACCATTGATGGAGGAGAGTGGAACGACGTGAAGTTCTTCCAGTTAGCCGCTCAGTGGCCGACTCACGTCAAGTATCTCCCGGTGGGATTGTTCGGATACAGCAAACCAGCTTCCTAGGACAGACCCCCCACTGAACCCGCATCCCATCGCACACCGCCCCCCCCCGCTCCCTGAACGCTGGCCAATCGTAGTCGAGACAGGACTCTCGTGTGAGTGGGTTGGTGGAGTTGAAGACGGGTACGATAGACTTCTATCAGCGCTAGTCACTTTTATTTATCAGAGGTCCCGGTGCCACATATGGGGGCCAAGCACAAAATTTGAATACACCACCTGACTATTTAACAGCATGACACGCTTAAATCACATCCAACAACCCTTGACATCACTGATCTCTTATCAATGGCTTCCCTCAACCACCAATCAATGCAGTTTAACCCTCGCTGAAATCTACCATGGTAACTGTATTCAAGTTAGTGTTACACAAGTAAAATTACAATAGATTAATAGGAGAGCTCCGTCAAACAGTGCTTAGTCGCTTAGCAACTATGGAATTTTGGTTGGAACTACAGTTACCATGGTCGTTTTTTGTAAACAAAGATTATTTAACATGTACTTCTTGTGGAAAAAAGCACCAGTGAATATTACGAAATGCGCAAAACTTGCAAAGGTGGGCGGAGTTTAACGCCTATTCCACACCCAGTATAATGAAGGCGGAGCTACAAGGTGCCCATCAGCCAACTGATGAGTTTTTACAGATTTCTTAAAAATCAACTTGTGCGTAATTCGTTTTTTTCCTACCAGTCGAGAAAACCTGGAACTGCATTATTGACCTTTAACCTGCATGTCTTATATTTCATCACCCATAATGCACTGGCACACTTAACAAACGTTATTTTAATGTTAGTTCAATAGTGCACTATGTACTCGTGCACGTTGCTAACTGCTAGCGCTAATGCAGCGTTTTATGTTCCCTTTGGTGTACAGAAGGTTGACATCAGATCTTAGTTCACATTGATTAATCTCTATTACCTAGAATAAACTATTTCCATTTAGTTTTATATTGGTTTTTACACACATTATGCTTTTATGTGTCAGAAAGTGTCCTTTTTAGCTTAAATATGTAGCTCATCTTAAGGGTTTATTTCTTTTCATAAACCATCTCCAAAGATCTCTGTCCAATCAGAATGTAAACATTATGGAAGAGAAAGAGTTAGTCACCTTGATACAGATTTCATGACGTGCGTTTATATCGAAAGGTTAATATTGGACATGGTTAGAGGTGAAAATGCCACAGGTTCTGATGTTAAAAAGTTGGTGTATTTGGCAGAAATGGGGAGGATGTAGTTTTATTGTTTTTTTGGCTCTTGTGTGCATTTTTTACAGTTGTAAACTGGTTTGGGGAGAACTTGGTGTTTTATCTTCATCAGTTGTCAAACAAGCACTCAAACTCGCCTTCATTTCTTCATATCTTCGTCCAAAGCACAAGAAGTAATCAGCTTCTTTTATGAAACACACTTAAAACAAGATTCATGAATACTACCTTTACACACTGCAAAAAATATTTTGTAACTTAGTATTTTTGTTTTAATTTGTCTTTTAATTATTTTATTTTTTTCAGTACAAAAATCTAAACATTAAATCGAGATACATTTACTTGCAAAGCAAAAGGGTTTAAGATATTAAGTCTCGTTTTCCGATAAAATTATTAAAATGAATGCTTAAAACAAGAAAAAATATCAGACTCTATCTGTAAAACTGTTTAATCCTTGTTTTCTTGATGAAACTGATCAAAATTAAGTGAGTTTATGCTTAAAACAAGATAAAATATCTGTCCATACCTGTAAACTCATTTAATTTTGATCAATTTGCTTCTCAAGTCAATGTATATTGATTTATGAGTGTTTAGCTATTTGTCGTGGAAAAGACAAAAATACAAAGAATTTTCTTTATTATTATTATTTTTTAGAAGTGCGGTCATGAGTTAAACAGCAGATCCGATCTCAGATCAGACAATATCCCTTTATTTTCTATCTGGAGCTTGTTAAATTACTGCTAACGGCAGCTTTTACAAAAGTCGTGTGGTTTTATTTCGTCTAGAAGATTCGTGAGATATTCTTGTGAGTCGTAGGTAATGCAACTAGCAAAATGTCACTGAAATGTGGTTTTAAAATAATAACAAAACAAACTATCTATCTACTAAATCTATGAAATGATGTTGTGCCACAGTTGGAGTGAAACCAGTGTGTTGTGTGTGTGTTTGAGGACACTGGTTTGATTAGTCTGTGGTGTGTGTGTGTGTGTGTGTGTGTGTGTGTGTGTGTGTGTGTGTGTGTGTGTGTGTGTGTGTGTGTGTGTGTGTGTGTGTGTGTGTGTGTGTGTGTGTGTGTGTGTGTGTGTGTGTGTGTGTGTGTGTGTGTGTGAACTATACGTCCTTCACTTCAGTCACGGCGTCTTTGCGACTTCTAACCATTGCAGATTATCAATATACATAATCTGTTGAACTCCTAATATTATTATTAATTAACTTTCAAACTGAAAGGGCGAATCTCGCATAATCTGTCAAGAACATGTCCGAGTCATATTTCACCACAAAATCAGAAGAAGGAAATAAAAACATTTATGAGCACTTAGGATTTTACTTTGAGACACGATTGGTCTAATTTGAATGGCAGTAAAGTGGGAAAAAGTATCAATTATTTAAGTTTTATTCGCATACATCATGGAAGCATTTTTTACAATGTGATTTTTAATACAAATGTTTGCATTGCAGTCAATTGTACTCAATATAATTTTGATGTTTGAGGTGATGTATGACCTGGATATTTCTAAGCCATGTTGTCTGGGATGAAAGTGTCCGTTTTTCTGGTTAAAAGTATTAAGAACAACAAAGTATTAAAGTCAAGATGGGTCAGTTATTGTTCCTGCTTCTTTTAGCAGGAGGTTTAAAGTGTGAGTGAATTTATTTGATCTACTTTTTCTGCCCTGGAAGGTTGAACAAACCTTGAAAACGACATTTCTTTCCGTTAATGTTGGTTATAAATACTGCTCTTTTGAAGAAATATCCACATTTTAAGAATGATCAATTCTTAATGTTTCACCAGTTTTTATATACTTGTTTAATTTGCATTTTTATTTTATTCATATCTTTGTGACCTAAATTCTAGTTCTAAGGCTTGTAGGAAGACACTTATTTATTTTTTTTGCACAAACCTGTCAAGTCTTTGATCATTCCTTATAGGATGTGAAAAGTTCATAAATGAATCATTTAGAGGGTCCGCATTTCCACCAAAGCTAAAAAAGACCCAATATTGATGTTGAGTATATAAAGAGAAGAACTCTCGCTGAGTTTTATTTCAAACTAATCAAATTGTCTGTAATGTTGTTACACTTGCTGTCTGTGTTTTAAGCTCGCATGATGAACAAATGCACAAAAATGCTTCGTGAGAGAGAGAAAAACAACTATTCTGGAGTCCAAGTTCAAATTTAAATGGATACATGTTTCTTGAAGGGGCAAAAAAAAAGTGTCACTGCCAAAGTGTGTCAGCTGTTACATTTTGTGTTTTTGTTTGTGATTTTTGTATGTATGGAAAATGATTTTCAGTGTTTATGGAGCGGTCTGGGATGGGGATGGTCAAGTACTGAATTTCTGATTCGTTTCAAAATGAAAAGAAAGTGTTTTCAACAGCTTCTGATTTTGGTCAATGGAACATGTGTGTGTGTGTGTGTGTGTTGTGGAGTCTGTCCTCGTACCTCTGTATGTACCCGTGTTGATTGGTCACGTGTATATTCCATAGAACACATGAAGTGAATTCCAGCATTCTGATTGGTCGAGTAATTACTCCAACAGCCAATCAGAATGGCATTCATCCACTTCATCAAACACTTGTTGTCAGTGTAATCTACTGGAGAGATAATATGCCTGAATTCCTCAAGCTCTGGATTGGCTTTCTGTGTAAAGTAAAAAACTCCGTAATATTTCGACGTGAACGATGATGAAGCCGAGCTTGTGAATAAAATAAGTATTTTTGCACATGCGTTATTCTCTTTTAGCGGTCTTCAGCTCTTTGCCTTTTTGCCTTTAGACAAAAATGCTTGTACATATCCAAAGTGCTTGTAAAATGAACTCATGTTCCTTTATTGTGTTATTTTTTTATTTGACATGTTTTGTAGTACTGCTTTTACATAATTGAGTTTGTCAATCAATAGATGTGGTATGGACAGTGAAAGTGTTACTTGTATTCTTTTTTTTATTATTATTATTTAATAAACACCTGATTTGTATATTCCCTTGTGTAGATTGTGGATTTTTGGTATACGACAAAATAAGTGCAGATTAATGCAGTTTAAATATTATTTTCTGTCACTTGCATTGCTCTCCCTTATGATGGATTAAAGACTTGGTAAGTTTAACATAGAATAGAGTTAAATGTTTCACAAATAGATATCACCAGATGATTTAGCACAGTACATTAAGACAATATTTGAATATATTGACAATATTGTCATTAAGAAAACAACAAGTTTGGATAAAGCCAAGTTCAAGTTTGTTTCATTTTGCTGACATATTAGAAACAGTTTTTTTACAGAGAGAATTTTGGATATCTGTTTCTGTCACTCCATAAACAGAAAATACACCATATTTTATAGGAATAACATAAATCAGTCTAAAATCAATCGAATGATATATGCACAAAAACCTTCAGAATATAGATATAGATAAAATTTGGTGTATGTAGATGATACTGGAGTGGAGGGAAAAAGCAAAATTTTAAAGGCTGTTTTCTCAAAATATGTTGTATTTGTAAAGACACAAATAGAACAAATAAAATAAACTCTTAAAAGTGTACTTTCCAATAGTCTAATTGACCAGTGCCTGAAAAACAATGCTTTTGCCTGTAGTGTTATAGTTATATAATATATATCAGCCCCTTACAAACATTAACATATGTTTCTGTGTATAAATCTTCATTTTAGAAACAAACCCTCTGTAAAAACCTTCAGAATAAACTGTAAAATGTGGTATATGTATATGGTACTGAAGTGGAGATATAAACTCATTTTTAAAGGCTGTTTTCTCAAGATATGTAGGCCTATTGTACTTGAAATCTATAGGAATAGGATAATTTTGGATATTTGTGTTAAAAAATGCTATATATTTTAGATGCATAATTTAGAAGAAAAACGGTAGGACTAGTTAACATGAACTAAGAACGAACAATACTTCTTCAGCATTTATTAATCTGAGTTCATATTAATTGCAACACTTACTAATGCATTATTAAAATCAAAGGTTGTATTTGTTAACATTAGTTAATACACTGTGAACAAACAATTCACAGCACCTGTTTTTCTATTAACTAACATTAATAAAGATGAAAAAACACAGTAACAAATGTATTGCTCAGTGTTAGTTCATATTATGTAATACGTAAACTAATTGAAGCTTTTTGTAAAGTGTCGCCGGAAAAAAACATTAATTGGCCTATTTATGAATATTGATATTCCTCCATTGGGCCTTCGCACGCGCGCGCACTGAGCGCGTCCACGCCCGGTTTAGGGAGGGCGGGTGTGATGATGTCAGCGCGCATCGGGGCTTTGGATTCTGGGAGCACAAACACACACACATCAGCCATTTTCAGTTTGCTGTGGTCATCCTCTCTCAGTTCAACACAAAGATCCTGCAACTGTCGAGCTGAAACACACGAGAAGGATGGACGAAGAGAAAGCGGGTCATCGCGCGCACGAGCGTTTGTTTTGCTGAGCGCGTCATAGACAAAAGCGCATATTCATCTAATTCATCTGACTCTTCTCATTCATCTGATTCTTCTCATTCAAGGCTCAAATCATTTTATTATCGGAGCGAGTCTGGAAATTTGTTCGCGTCTGAATCCATAACTTCTCATTAAGAGTCACGCCCGAATTCTGCGTGATTCCTGAACAACCCCAAAAAAGCGTATTTTAAAAGGTAGGTTTCTTACATAAACAAATGATCTGTGCTTTAGTTATTGATGGGATTCTTACAATGATCATAAAATAAGATGCTAAACTGCTTTCAGGTTGAATGGGGGAAAGTTTAGCCTGATCCGCTAAAAACAATAGCTCATATTTAATATGAGAAGGGTGCAAAAGCTGTTTATGTCTATAAATAAATATTACATCATAATTTGTTTGGACAATCCCATAGCAGAGGATTCATGATGGATTTATGATGCATTTGGTGACTTTGTCCTCATCTTCCACAGACAGTGATGATGCAATGAATATTTCTGGGGTTATGGATCTAAATGTGCATTATTCTTTCTTAAACACACATGAGAGTAGCTACAAGATGGAGGATGCGAGGCAGTTTACATGATGAAAATAAGTGTTTGGTGATTGCATAACCTATAGCAGTATATGTTTGGTTTGTTTGATTCTGAAAGCAGGGCCTGTTTGTGCTTGCTGTGCAGAATGAGATCTGATCTGAAGATGTTGTAACATATACTGTCTGGAAGAGGAATCGCACATTGCGTGATGTGTTGTTGTCCTTCGGTCACCTTGATGGATTTTTCCTGGTTTCTCCTGAGTATTCCAGGCAGCTGTCAGTCATTATCAAAGCTCGTGGGAATGAGCTCGCGGTTTGTGATGTGATCAGATGTGTTTTAAGCTGTGTTTTGATGTGGGACTCTCCTCTGTGTTGCTGCATTGCAGTCTATAGGCGTGTTGATGGTGAAGGGCGCCTCTGCTGGACGCAGGAGGAACTGCAGCGCAAATCAACACACACGATGGCCTTTTTTGTTTGAAATGTCGTAATAAAAGACTTGAAGTCCTATTACTGCGATTCCTATTATTCGAACTTTCTTGATGGGATATATATGTATAGAATTCGCATATATTTGTATATTATTCAAACTATTATATTTTAAGTAATAACACTAAAATATGACAATTTTAATAGCATTAACATAAAATGTTATTATTCTTATAAAGATGGATGTATACAAACTTTCTACATGGAAAACCGTTGCCCAGGTTGCCATAAATAATGATATTTATGAATTCATTATTATGTTAGCAATTATGTCTCTCTCTCTCTCTCTCTCTCTCTCTCTCTCTCTCTCTCTCTCTCTCTCTCTCTCTCTCTCTCTCTCTCATATAACATAATAATGCATAAATAGCATAATAAATACATCTTAAATTGCTTTAATGTTGTATAATTTAATTAATTTTAAATCCTCATTTATTACAAAAAACTCATAATACATTAAATAAAAATAAAAAAACTCATAATACATAAAGTACACATTTATTTGATTAGTTTCAAAATGTAAACCAGTTAATGTAATGATAACTTAATTACAAATTACAAACACTTCAAATTAGGAAGTCGGGTTCAGTAACTACCGAAAATAATCAATTCTTTGATTCCAAAGAGTTAGGAATCATCTCTGAAAGTTTGAATCATTTAAATATCTTTACACCTCTTCACGAATTACACATTTTACTACCAGTTCTGTTTTGGTCATACTGTTTAAATGAGCTCTGAGGGATTATCTGTAGAACAATTAATGATTTCCTTCATTAGTAAACCCTGACGAAGTTCCTCAGGTTCCTGTTGATATGATCTGAATCACCCTGATGACTGTATTTACTGGCACTGCTGCTGTCATCGACATGAGCGCAGATGTTTTTCGGGCGCAGGACTCTTTTGTCAGCGCTTGTGTTGCCAGATTGGCTGTTTTTGGGTGTGCGCTGCAGTAATGCAATGCTGTGATCCTGATGTTCAGAGTCTAATAGAGCCTGTGTTATGTTCGATTGTATGGGAACTCATTACAAGTAACTTGAGTTACATAATCGGATTACTTTTTCAAGTAACTAGTAAAGTAACACATTACTTTTTCAATATACAACAAAATATCCAAGTTTCTTTTCCAAATAAGTAACCCTAGTTACTTTTTCACATTTATTGACTGACAGCTCAGAAATAAAGTGAGGTGGTGTTGTGTGTGCTGTGTAAACATGAGGGTTATTTTAGTTCTAGACTAAATGTGATCATACATTTACTAATCTCACTTCCACGAAGACATTCAGTAGGCCCTATTCCTCAAAATTACTAAAAACAGTCAAATGCAATCTCAGAATTTTACGCAAATCTTTTATAATTAACTATATTAAATTACACAAATATACTTTATGTATTTAATCTCACTTTGTTAACCAATGTATTTGCTGGCTGCTGACCTTCAATGATCTAATTCAACCATACTAAAAATCAAAAATTACGACAAACAATTTTTCTCCACACGCGACGCGACTGCGAGATGCTCAAAATCAATCAAAACCGACAGCCAATCAGAATAGCGTGTGGGCGGAGTCTCGCGGCGAGTACACAGCACTAGAGAGTGGCAAGCCGTTTTAACTTTTATTCATTTTCAGGATATGAATTCTTGATATCAACAATTCAATTTTAACTAGTTAAAATTATAGTTATTGATATCAGGAATTAGATTTATACTAGTAACAATGGCAATTTTTGATATCAGAAATTACATTTCCACTAGTAACAATGCTAATTCTTGATATCAACAATCACATTTTTACTAATTAAAATGCTCATTCTAGATATCAAGAATTGTATTTCAACTAGTAAAAACTATAATTCTTGATATCTGTAATTGTATTTTCAAGTGAAATGTCATCCTAGGCTGCCATTCAAAATCAATTGTTGATATCAATAATTGATTTCTTACTAGTTGCAATTCCAATTTTACATATCAGAAATACAATTCTTACTAATAAAAACCTTTATTTTTGATATCAAGAATTCAATTGTCACTAGTTGAAATGTCTATTCTTGATATCAACAATTGAATTGCTACTAGTAACAATGTTTTTTTCATTGTTTTAAATGTCATTTTTGATATCAATAATTCCATTTTCACTAGTGACTATGTTAATTTCTGATATCATGAATGTGATTGTTACTAGTAAGAAAGCCATTTTAGATATCTGAAATAATATTGATATCAGAAATACATTTTCAGATATCAAAAATGAAAGTTTTTACTAGTAGCAATTAAATTGTTGATATCAAGAATAGACATTTCAACTATGATCCAGTACATCAAAAGCAGTGGCGATTCTAGGGGGTGGCCTGGGGTGGCCAGGGGCACCCCTGAAAGCTCATTGGCCACCCTTGTGGCCACCCCAGATCTGATAGGTAGTTGGTCAAGTTCGTCAACACAAGAAACAAGAGAAATGCTGTCAATCAATGATGACAGCTGATCAACTGATTTAGGGCCAGTTTTTCATTTTAACTAACACCGTAATGGTCGTACTGAGGCTGTGAGAGCTGATTTCTGCTCAGCGGACGTTTGGCCATGCAGGTCAGGTGACCCATGAGATGAGCGCGCTGGCTGCTGCTGCTCCGTGAAACAGGAGGACGTTCGGTCACAGTTACAACAGCAACAATGATAAAAACGCTGGAATCTGTAGATTGAGAGGTATGGTAATTTAATGTTTAGTTATATCGTAGTTCCCTCTGAATGTGTAGGAAAACTGAAAAAGTCGAACTACACTGTACTAGCTAGCTTAGCAGCCTGCAAACCAAGCAGAGTGCAGACATTTGAAGAGGGCGCGCGCGCAGCTCTTAAAGGGGCCACACCTTATTTCCACTCGTTACACCGCCATGGAATGCTATTTTCTGGACTGAAGACTTGAGGGTGTTTTTTGCAGATGTGTGTGTTCAATAGAGCTAATGTTATATTTTTGGCCAACCCGTGTGTGAAATATAGTGTGAAAGTCTAGATTTAAGCTATAACACAAGAACAAGCTGTGATTTATTTATTTGCTCTGTTATTTAAGGGCTGTTTTTGTTTGTATCAGTTAGCTCATCTTCACTTAAATTAACTTATTAATGTATGCTGAATCAAAGCCAATGTTTAAATTTATACCTTCATCGGGGCCTTGGATATGAATACTGTCTTAGTTGAATCCCCCTTTTTGCACATTTTCATACATCACAAGGCATCCTAATGATATTATTCAGTCATCAGGCCATCCTCTGTGTTACCTGTTACCCGTGTTTGCTTTACTAGTTTAAGTCCCCTCTTGTGGTTAAATAAAAACACACCTGGCAAAGAACAAATTAAGAAATTCAAATTCCAGTATCTCTAACAAATTATATCTAAGCTAAATAATAACATATACTAAGCATGTAAAGAACAACAAATATTTGTTTTTTTCTTAAAAGCTTAGTTTTTATTTTGCTTTTACAGGTAAGGTCCTATCTTTAAGCATTTTGGTTTGTCCTGTTGGATTTCTGTGTTTTTATGTAACCACAAGATGGTGCCTCAATTAGTAAAGCAAACTCAGGTAACAATACAGGTGACACAGATGATGAGTTGATGACTGATGCATGTTATTCTATATAGGATGAGTTAAGAGCAGTTTATTTTGCTACTCTAACTTATGAAGAGACAAGTTAATCCACTACAAGAAAATAGCTCTTAGAAAATGTTTACCCTATCCTGACCATAATTACTGATTAAAAATAGACATGTTAAAATAACCAGAGATACTTGGGGACTGTGATAGGTGGTTAGGACTGTTTTTAACAGGATAGTCACCTTTATTTGACCAGTTATGAGACAGGAAATCATGGGAGAGAGAGAGGATGTGACATGCAGCAAAGGACCGGGATTCGAACCATGGTCGGCTGCGTACATATACGCATTAACTTTGCTATGCCATGGCCACCCCACACTAGCTTTGTGTCCCATCTTGGCCAGCCCCCAAAAAATGTCCTGGATACGCCACTGCCTTAACATATACCAAAAATATAACTTTTTTTGTTGTTATTAAAAAACAAACAAGCAAGCCCAGCCCAGATGAGAAAAAGTAACGCTAATGTAACGCAATACTTTTCATAAAAAGTAACTAAGTAATGCAATTAGTTACTTTTTTGGGGAGTAGCGCATGAATGTTGAATGCATTACTTTTAAAAGTAACTTTCCCCAACAGTGCTTTTAAAACCCACATTCCTCTACTCTGTGGTCCCGTCAGCGAGCGGCGCGTCCCTCGGGTGATGTCCACTATGGTGTACCCTCGAGAAGAGGCTCTGGAGCGGCTCACGCAGGATGAGATCGTGTTGAACACTAAAGCGGTGATGCAGGGTTTGGAGACGCTGCGCGGGGAACACGCTCAACTCCTCAACTCTATTCTGGACTGTTCCCAGCCTCCCGGAGCTCAGGAGAAATCCAGCCTGCTCCGCAAGAGCCTGCAGGACATCGAGCTGGGGCTGGGGGAGGCGCAGGTACCTCATTACACAACACTCAATATACTAAACTGTGTGTATGGGTAATTTGAACCCGGTTAGTTATGCTATCACTCTTATGAGGGGATGTAAAATTTGGAAACTTCTAAAAAGGAATAGAAGAAAAAGGATCTGGAAATTCATTACACAAATCATTGCATTCAGGATGAAATAGATGTAAAGGTGAAGGACGGGGTTTTCTACTTGTGCTGCCGTTATTTTCACTGGCCCACCACAACACAAACATGTATATATATATCAATTTAACATTATAAATGTTTTTAGAAAAAATAAATTGCATAATTTTATTTTCCTAAAATTTTCATTTTATTTACAGGTATAATGGTATTTTTGTTTTAAATGTGTACTTTTCATGTTTATTATTTAATATGTATGTAAAAAAATCACTTTCCCCACATATTTTTTTTTTTTTTAAAAATCATGTTTTAAGTTGTTTTGTTTATACAGTATATATATATATGAGCAATTTTCAACTCATTCTTACTGACCTTTTCCCTTATGAAGTTTGTTATATCACCCTTTAAACCTAAAGCAGAAAAACAAGTCAAGTCACCTTTATTTATATACGGATTGTTTCAAAGCAGCTTTACAGAGATAACAGGAAAATAATGCAACAGAGTTTGTGTCTAGAAGAAAATAAATCTGCATAAACGTGTCTGGTGTCAGGTGATCATCGCTCTGTCGGGTCACCTGAGCGCCGTGGAGTCGGAGAAGCAGAAGTTGCGCGCTCAGGTGCGCCGGCTCTGCCAGGAGAACCAGTGGCTTCGGGACGAGCTGGCCAGCACTCAACACAAGCTTCAGAAGAGCGAGCAGAGCGTCGCACAGCTGGAGGAGGAGAAGAAACACCTGGAGTTCATGAACCAGATCCGCAAGCTGGACGAGGACACCTCGCCCTCGGAGGAGAAGCCCGGAGAGAAGGAGAAGGACAACCTGGACGATCTCTTTCCCAACGATGACGACCAGGGACCAGGTGAGGGAGAGATGCTTCATGAAGAATCAATGAGATTTGGCGGAAAACAATTGTGAGAAGTGGCGCGGCGCGTCTTGAGCGGTGTAGGCGTCAAGGGCAACTTTATGGTAATGATTTATGATGCGGTTCGGCGGCAACCAATCGGGAGAAGTCCTCCGCTTGTGAGGATTCCAGAGAACGCAGTCCTTTAAACTTTGGCTCCGACCACATTAGTTCCCAAGCGACTGTAAAGAGAGAGGAGAGGTTGATCATGTGAATTTGATGCACAACACTATTTATAGGCAACATTTGCGTGCTAGAACGCTTGTTTTTCAGCGGCAATGCAAATAATTTACTCAAAACAACAAAGATTTGACCAATTGCATTAAGGCTACACTTCAACCAGGACTGTTATTGTAATGTGGGCTGCACACAAATTAATGTTAATGTTAGTTAAGGACCAAGGCTAGTAAACGTCTCCTATAAACTGCATGTTGAAATTAGACTAGCACTTAAGCATGAACACAAAAGCCAAACCACACAAATGGCTATTAATTTGTTTATTTTGTTAGCAAACATGTAACTATAATGAAGTTCTATCCATCTATCAATTTATTACTTTTACATTTAAAAGATTTAATGAGGTTAACTTATACCCTACCTGTGGTCAGTCTGCACAAATACCCATCAACATGCTTGTTTGCTCTGCGGCCCCTTTAAATAAAGTTCGCAAGACCAAGCTTTCGATCTACGTCATAGCGTAATCTTTCTACGGCGTTGTTGGCAGGGCGGCGGTGTGTGAACGCACATTAACTCTCGACCTTAACCTCTCGTTGTTCCCCTGTCTCTCTCTCCAGCTCAGCCCAGTGGTGAAGCGGCGGCACAGCAGGGAGGCTACGAGATCCCGGCCCGCCTTCGAACCCTCCACAACCTGGTGATCCAGTACGCCTCTCAGGGCCGCTACGAGGTGGCCGTGCCGCTCTGCAAACAGGCCCTTGAGGACCTAGAGAAAACCTCGGGACACGACCACCCCGATGTGGCCACCATGCTCAACATCCTTGCCCTGGTGTACAGGTCAGAGACGCTGCTGAACACGGGGCCAGTGTCACACACACAGACACTGTGTCTTTAGCCCTATTCGCACTGGATTAGTATTATCTGGGGACCTCGTGTGAATTAGAAATTACCCTCCACCGCATCTGAATTTCGTTTGGCGCATTCACACAGGATAAGCGAAGCCTGTGAGTTTACTCGAATCTACTGACTTATCTCCCGGATATGATGTCAATAGGCTATTGCTTGGGAAATGTCTTGTCGTTATAGGTCTAGCTGTATGATGTATCATAAACAGAATAATGTTCCTTACCTGGGGTTGCCACCCGTCCCGGTTTTACCGGGATTGTCCTTCTTTTTAATAACCTGTCTCGGGATTTATCCACTTTCCCGGTTTTCGAAAGGCTACGTGAGTATGTATGTTTAAACCGTGTAGCGTGCGCACGGCAGAGAGGGAGAGAGCGAGAGACCTTGCGTGTGTGTGTGCCTCATGAAGTGCATGTAAGATGATATCATCCTGATAACATATAGAAAAAGATGCGTTTTTAAACGAAAACGTATTAGTGAGGACAAGGCCTAACATGCCATCGGAGGAGCACTAATTTAACGTCACCATATCGGTCAACAATTTCCGCCCTCCAAAACTCACGTCACTAGCAAACTTGTAGTGCGCTACCTCTCTGTCGTCAAATGAATTCCCGTGTGTTTTTCCAGGGATCAGAATAAGTATAAAGAGGCGGCTCACCTGCTGAACGACGCGCTGGCCATCAGAGAGAAAACTCTGGGTAAAGATCACCCGGCCGTCGCCGCCACGCTCAACAACCTGGCCGTGCTGTACGGCAAGCGCGGGAAACACAAGGAGGCCGAGCCGCTGTGCAAGAGAGCGCTGGAGATCCGGGAGAAGGTGGAGGACACATTCAGCTCTATCATGATGATGATGCTGTAGTCTAGCCTCTGTTGTTATATTCATTTATAATGTGTTTGCAGGTTCTGGGTAAATTCCACCCTGACGTGGCGAAGCAGCTCAATAATCTGGCCCTGTTGTGTCAGAATCAGGGCAAGTATGAGGAAGTGGAGTATTATTACCGCAGGGCGCTCGAGATCTACGAGAACAAACTGGGCGCCGACGACCCCAACGTGGCCAAGACCAAAAACAACCTGGTGAGAGCGAAATATTACATGTTGAAATGTTCTTTTTTTTGTAATGAGTCGTGATATTTAATTGAAGATTACTTTTTTGTGATGTTGCAAATGAGTCATTGAATCAGTTATATTGAAATGGAATGTTTGAACTGATTCACAGAAATTAATCTCAATAAGTTGACACATCTACTGTCGCAGTCTTAAGGTCCCCATGAAATCAAAAGTTGAAGTTTTTTGGCTTTTAGTATATGTTAGCCTTACTGTTATCTATAAGCTAATTTTCACCAAAACAATTCGAAAAAATTCACATTTAGAAGATGTAAGCATTCAAAACGTACAGTCGCTCGCTTCCGCAAATGAGGATCAATGATTTTGATGACATCACTCTGCACTTCAGATTTTCTGTCCAATCAAATTCTCTCTAGAAACTGAAGCTCCGCCCCCATTCACACATTTACTATTTTCTACATTGTTAACGCCACATCGTGCACTATGTAGGGGTATTAGTAACGATTCAGACTGTGTAAATATGGGGCGAATGTAGTCTGGTTTCATGTTAGTGTCACGTGAACCGCCGCAGCTCCGGTCCAGAGCACCGACACACCGAGCGCATCATGTGATCGAGTCGCGCAGACCAGAAAACGTATCAGACCCTTTGAATTCTGCACTGAATGCTGTATTTTGAAGTGATATGGAGGAGAAACGGTTAGAGATTAGGAGGAAACTGCGGCTTTACCGAGCTCAACGGCTCTGTCCGAGATGTGATGTGATATAAATGAAACGCTATTGGCTACTTTAAAAAAAGGGGAGGAGCTGATCGTTATGCCCTTCCTGTTTCAGTGGAAATTATGTCAACACACTGAATAATGCTCCGCATTTCAAGGCACTTCAGTGGGCCATTTAAGGCCAAATAAAAAGCATATTAAGATAATCATGGTGAATTATTGCCAACAAAAGTTGCATACTGTATATTACTTGCACATGAAGAGAAAGTTCTCACAGCACAACATATGAACAAATAAGAAGAGCTTTTTTTATGTTGAGAGCAAACAGAATTAATCTGTACTTCCTATTTATATTGCTAATGTCATGAGCTCCTATTGTAGAAAGTGCATATTCAAGTTCAATAAAGATCATCATCATCTTTTGTCTGGAGAGAATACAGACTTAGTTGACAAAGTACAAGCCCTCAGGGCGAAGTTTGATGCGAAAGTGAACGTTTGGCTGTGGATCTGAGAACCCGAGAGCATTATTCTGTCTGAAGCTCATCGATCGTGATCATCTTTCCTCCACAGGCGACGTGTTACCTGAAACAGGGCAAGTTCAAAGACGCCGAGACGCTTTACAAGGAGATCCTGACCCGCGCGCATGAGAAAGAGTTCGGATCGGTCAACAGTATGTACTTCTCATAAAACTAATGTTGCTTTAATTATGCATCCATGGAAATCGGTCATTCATGCATATATTCTTATTTTATGTAAATGTATTTTTGTAAGAATAGATGCTTTTTTTTTGCATCTTGATGATCAGTTTTTGTCAGGATGAAATGGTGAGTGAATCACAGTGAGATGTTTTGATGGTCTTTCAGAGGTTTTGTCTAATCTTGTTCACTGAGGCCATCTGGTGTGACATCGCAGCCCTTTAAGCCAATCAGATGCTTACAGGATTATGATCAAACATCCACTTGATTTCCAAAAAGCTTCAACAAGCTAATTATAGTCGATAAAAGAAGACTAGCCACTCAGTATCTGATGCCGGGCAGAGTAAATTGCTAGAAACACACAAAAGCATTTAACAATATTTGAATAAATCACAAAACAATGCTAGTTTTTGCTATATTGCTTATAATGAGAATATATATATTTTTTCTCTTAGATGATAACAAGCCAATCTGGATGCATGCAGAGGAGCGAGAGGAGAGCAAGGTATTACAGGCTTCATTTACATGTTGGTTTACATTTATTTAAATTTACCTTTATAAAAATGTACACTATCATTTACAAGTTTGGGTTCAATGAGGATTTTTAAAAAAAGAAATTATTACTTTTATTCAGCAAGGATGCAATAAATTGATCAATAGTGACAGTAAATATGGTGTCTAAAAATTTCTATTCATCAAAGAATCCTGAAAAAATTACAGTTTCCACAAAAATATGGATCAGCACGACTGTTTTCAACATTAATAATAATCAGAAATGTTTTTTGAGCAGCAAATCATCATATTAGAATGATTTCTGAATGATCATGTTACACAAATTCAGCTTTGATCACAGGAATAAATTACATTTTAAAATATATTTCAATAGAAAACAGTTATTTTTAATAATATTTCACAATATTACTGTTTTTACTGTATTTTGGATCAAATAAATGCAGCGTTGGTGAGCAGAAAATACTTCTTTAAAAAAACATTAATCTTAGGCTACTGACCCCAAACTTTGGAAAGGTTTATTTAATAATTCAATATCAATAAGTATTATTCATAATTATGCTTATATACACTTACCAATATTAATAAACATATCTATATGAAAAAATATTTAAGCAATTAACATTGCTTTTATACAACATTAAACCAGCAATTAGCAAAATGTATCTAATTTATTTTTTTATACAGCAATTCAGCCTGGTCTTCATTTATTTCTATATTTTTAATCCGCTCAAATCATTATAATTAAGATGATTTTGTTTCAGAAAGTTGTAGAGATAAAAAAAGAACCATGCAATCAGTTTGTCTGGTGGTCTTTTCAGGGGAAGAGAAAGGACTCTGGTCCCTACGGAGAGTACGGCAGCTGGTACAAAGCCTGCAAAGTGGACAGGTGAGTGCGCAGGTGCCCTCAGAGGATTATGGGTATCAAAGTGTGGAGGAATCACACGTGACATGTTTACATGTGATTTTTTCCAATCACTAGAGTCACAACTTAATCGCAGAAAGATGTTTACATGACACGAACTAAACTCTAGATGGCGCAGGCTAATAGGTCCTTTACTCACCTATTCATGGTCACATCGTTATCTATAGGGCGCAGCTGATTGGTTCCTGGCGTATCAGTAGCCAATGAGCTCGCTGGTCAATCTTCAAATACTTGAGTAGCATTTGCCTTAGCAGTGCAGCACGCTTTCAGAAACCCTCCTCCTTCCCCAGCTCCACCTGTGTAGATCTGCTACGGGTAATTCATGTTTGCTGTATTTTTACTTGCTCACAGCAGCGTGTCGTGTGTGTACGACCAGCAGCAGGAATGACAGTGTAGCTGATCTATTCCACCAAGCCCAAACACATCGGTTCAGTTTAGTTTTATTTATCCCTTAGGAAATTAGTTTTGCACAGGTGCCACGCATCACATTTACACAAGCACACACAAGTAGACAAGTTAAAAAGGCACATAGTCACAGACTATTCAACATTGAAATAGCAATTGGTATAAATGAGTTTTTGAACCTCCTTGTCGGAGGTTATTCATATCACACAATGTTGTCAACATGAACTCAGTTTCTTCAGCACCACAAAAATGCACATGCACATTTGGTCAGAGTGGAATAGATGTGATTTAAAGTGTTTAGATGCCCGTTTATTGTGATTAAAATCGGCATAAGCCACGTTTTACAATGATTATGGATGCAACGATTATTGGCTTAATTGCATCAACTTGATCAAAGTGTTGTGTTTATTGCATGAGACAAAGTTTAATCACAATATTGCCTGAATCTCATAACGTATTCTATAGCTGTGTCCCAAATGACACACTGTACACTAGGCACTTATACACTATGTACTCAACCGTGTAGTGTATGAACTTTTATACGTTTATTTTGTCTTCCAACATCGGAGTCTGTTAGCCCCTCCCCCTCCGCTACATAATTAAAGCTGCGACAGTCGAGTGCATGAAGTGTCCAACGTTCCACACTTTGTTTTTTCGGTTAATTAAGTGCATCATCCAATTAAATTGATCTTTTTCATTTTAGAATTTTCAGTGTGAATGCACTATTTATACTACAAAACGGCATAGAATAGTGCATAAGTACGCGATTTGGGCTTATGTTTTGGAGTGATTCTTCTGTTGAGTGTGTCTTGTGTTTCTCACGCAGCCCAACTGTGAACACCACACTGAAGAGTCTGGGCGCTCTGTACCGCAGGCAGGGCAAACTGGAGGCCGCTGAGACGCTGGAGGAGTGTGCGACCAAGAACCGCAAACAGGTACACACACACACACACACACACACACGGATTTCCTACCTGATGCTTGACTTATGAGATCCACTTCCTGTGCATGACTCATACAGGAAGAGAAGGGAGTTGTTAAGAATACCTCAATGATTCAACTTTTAGACTCACATTGCTTCGTCTGTTCGGTTTCTTTTACTCTCCTTTATTAATCTTAAATGAATGTAATTTCAGTTAACTGACAACCAGTGTTATTTTAGTATCATTGAGATACTATTATAGTTTCTTATTGAATGTGTCGAATTCGGGGGTTTTTATCAAGTTTTTTTAATATAGTTTATTAATTTTATTTTAGTATGTAGTTAAACGAAATTATTTATTTTTTTTTTATTTTTTTCAGGTAACGTTTATTTTATTTCAAGCTTCACATGTTGTTTAGTTTTAGTTTCAGTGAACTATAATAACCCTGCTGACATACTATAACAACATACTAATTTAATTTTAATTTATTTATTTATTAGGGACCATGTACAATTTCAAATATAAATGTAACCATTTGATGCATTGAACCAGAGTTAGCCATAGGCTAATTTACATCTGCAGACCCCTGGCAGGGTACAATAAAAAAAAAAAAACATACAAATAACACTCCCCCACCGCCTACACACACATAAAATCCTCTCGCTCTGTCCGGCAGGGCATTGATGCGATTAACCAGAGTAAAGTGGTGGAGCTGCTGAAGGACGGAGGCTGTGCTGGAGGGGACAGACGTCAGTCCCGGGACGGCGTAAGCGGCCCCGGAGGCCCCCGAGGAGACTGTGATGGGGACGAAGCCGAGTGGACCGGGGTCAGTGGAGCTCTTAGACCCTTTGTTTGTGTATTTATATACATTTCCAATTAATACACTGTGATCAGAGCTGAATTTTCAGCATCATTACTCCAGTCTTTAGTGTCACATGATCCTTCAGAAATTATTCTAATAGGCTGCACAGTTCTTATCAATTGACCCTTCGCTAAGCCACGGCCGAAAACCGCCACTGTCCAATGTGCGTGGATCAAGCAGTGTGGAGACCCCATTCACAACTAAATGTGGACAGGATTAACAAAAACACCTAACTTTATTGCTTGGAAGTTGGAAATAAAGACGGTTCTTTGTTCATAATGCATATATTTTCACGTAGAATAAGACCATTAAAGACAAGACGGAGGCTCACTGACATACTTTAAAATATATTTCAGCATTTTGTTAATCGACGGCCTACGTTACTACCCCAATCCGATCGCGGCTCTCCCGGTGTTAGTGTTATTCCACAAGATTTATGGTTTGATTTATAATTATTAGATTATTATTTCACTTACCCTGCTGTGCAAAACTTAGCTGTTCCTCAATTTGTGTGTTTCCCATTTGAATGGTCAGCGTATGAGGCGCTGCTGCTTGCGCTGGGAATATAGGCTTTAGCTTCAATTTTTATGAAATTATTATCTAATCGGTTGCATATTATGTCCTGGATATATCCCTAGAACGCACACTGCAGTCCCTTTTGTCTTGCTCTCTCAGATATTTCACATGTTCGCCAAAAATGACTAATTATCTCATTGGGAATGTCTGACACCGGTGCATACACACTGTAATAGATGTGCCAGGCGAGAAAGCTTGACAGGCGTAGCAACAGTAACTAGGGAGGGCGGGGCTTAGCGAATGGTCAATTCTTATTGCTGCTCAATTATTAATAATAGTTGTTTTTATTATTAATGAAAAGCTATTAAAGGTGCACTATGTAACTTTTTTTTGTCAATTCATCAGTCGTTCTTCCAAAGTGTGTTTTTGTCTTACCCTGATTCACTATGTTAAGCTGTTATAAGTGTTTATATTTTAGACCTTGTGAGGATGGTTTTCACGTGAAATTGCATGCGTCACTCTCCCGTGCGTGTCTCGTCATATCCGTAAATAAAGAAAAGTGGTTCCGGCTGCTTTGACGCGTGTCTGGTGTGAGAATGGCAGAGGTTAGTTTTCTGAGAGGGCGAGAACTGAGGGATTTGAAATGTTGTAAAGGCGATTTGGAGATGATGGTGTTTTTATGAGTTAAGTATTTTATTGAACAGACAAACCGCCAAAAGTAGCTCTCTAACAGAGTTCATTGTAAAACATTATCTGTTGTGAAGGGTCGTTTCATTATGGTGGATGTAGCGCTGTGCTGGAATTTATTTTCAAGGAAGTACCGTGTGTATTAATGGGTAATGATACAGTAACGTCTTCATCTAGTCAGCTTGAGATCCTTTCCATCTAAACTGGTTATATCTCGTAAGCATAGTAGTGAATCTTTCATGAACTGTAGGATAATCATATTCATCCACGCAGTCACGCAGAGCCGAAGCACAACCAAAACAATGTTCTTCTGCAAAATGCATGCAGTTTTGTTTTTTAACCGCTAGAGGGCCAAAAGCGACACAGTTTACCTTTAATGTAATTAAATAAATCATAAAAATGTCAAATTAAAGTAAAAACAATCAAAATAACACAATTACTAAAGTTTTTTTATTATTATTTGTGTACCTGCATGTCATGTGACCATTAACCGACATCAGAGAACAATCAACTTAAGTTTATAATTTATTATTATTGACTTAATTTTATTACTGACTTAACTTGAGTTCAAATCTCAGGGACTACTTCAAGTTAATGCTGTATATTAGGACAAAGAGGTTCAGCTGACAAAAAAAAGGACTCCTTGCAATGCATGTAAATATGAATTTGTATATTTTAATGTGTTAGAAATACAAAACCCTTTTAAAGATGGGTTTTACATGGTTAAATGACTTACTGAGTGAAAATTCAAATAATAAATTAATGTGTTCATCTGGAGTTTTTTAGATATGCAATATTGCAATGTTGAGAGAACGCTTCTTAAAAGTGATTGATTTCTGTAAATCCAGTGATCAAATGCTGTTTGGCTCAGTTTTCAGTGATAGTCACATGACTAGTAGCTAATCTGTGTGAAATTCCACAAACCTGGAAGACCTTCTGAACGGATATAAGCAGTAGGCTTTTATAGAAAGCAACATTTTAAAAGAAAAGAAAAATAGTTAGGAGAATAAATTAAGTGTGAATAATTTACTGCCATTGTGAGAATAACGCAATTATGTAATCAATAAAAAAGTAACTGTAGTCTGATTACAAGTATTTGTTTAAAATGTTACAACAATTACTTAATCTTTGGAATCTGATTAAATGTAATCTGGATAATGTAATCAGATTCCAAAGATTAAGTTATTTACAACCCAACACCTATATATTTAATATGTATATTAAACGAAAGATTATAGAAGTTGATCATATTTCCTGGGCTCAGGATGGCAGCGGCGCCCTGCGCAGGAGCGGCTCGTTCGGGAAGATTCGTGAAGCCCTGCGCCGCAGCAGTGAGATGCTGGTGAAGAAACTGCAGGGCAGCGGCCCACAGGAGCCACGCAACCCCGGGTGAGAATAAACCACGACACATCAGGGGCGATCTTCTCCAATACACAAACTGCTCTCATACCAGCCTGACTGCTGTTTTTCTTTCATTCAAAAGGATGAAGAGGGCAAGCTCCTTAAATTTCCTCAACAAGAGCGTAGAAGAAACCTCACAGGTGTGTCTTCATGTATGCATACACTATTAATTTCTTTCAAAAAAAATTTAATAAAAACTTTATTCAGCAAGGATGCATTGAATTGATCAAAAGTTACATTAAAGACTTTTAAGTTTTTATTCATCAAGGAATCCTGAAAAAAAAGTATCAGTTTCCGCAAAAATATGAAGCAGCGCAACTGTTCTCAACATTGATGATGATCAAAAAGTTTCTTGAGCATCAAATCATCATATTATACTGATTTCTGAAGGATCATGTGACACTGAAGACTGGAGTAATGATGCTGAAAATACAGCCTTGATCACAGGAATAAATTACATTTTACAATATATTCAAATAGTTATTTTAATATTACTTTTTTTTAATGCATTTTTGATCAAATAAATACAGCCTTGATGAGCATAAGAGACTTCTTTCAAAAATCTTACCCACTCAAGACTTTTGAACGGTAGTGTATATCCAAAAATAAGCTTGTTGAAAGTCATTTAACACTTAAGCAAATAGAAAAAAGCGAAAAGATTAGCAGATAAAAGCAAAATCACTCCAAGTCATGCATGTGCTTTAATGCAAGGGAGTCTGATAATACAGATCAAATTTGTATTAATTCAGTGATATAAATATATAAAAAGCATTTTGATGGACTTGAAACACCACTGACAACCCATTTTACTTCTTACTTTACTTTAGAATAACATGTTTGTTCACAGTAAGGTCAACAAAATGTATTGAGATTTTATCTTTATGCAGTGAATATTCCCTCAGCTTTAAAGGTGCAGTAAGTGATTTCTGAGAAACACTGATGATATTGGAAATCAACCCAAACACACGCCCCTCCATTCATTGCTCCGCCCTTAAAATGAACAAATTTGCAAGAGTGGATCTCTCTTTTATCATAGCAGAAGCGATATAAATAACAAAGAAAAATAATGCTTTGTAAAAAATAAAGTGAAGATGAACGAAAGACAAAGAAGAACAAACAATGATCGTACAGTAAATGCAAGCAAAAGTTGGTTTTTATTCTCCAGGAGCGCCAGACAAATAATGCCACTAAAACTGTCCTGTTACTAAAATTAAAACAACTAATAATAACGCGGGTCCAAAAGCTGATCATAATCCTTCTTTTCCCAGTGATATTCCTCTGAGCTTTTCTCTTTTGTAATGTCTCTCAGCTATCTCTCTTTCTACAAATCTCCCTCTTGCTTACTCTTCTCTTCCATTACGAGTGGGTTCCCTTACTACTGATTGGCTCATTCTCTCCTCCTCCATCATGACACGCCTCTTACTGCTAATTGGCTCACTCTCTCTCCTCCCCATCATGAGTGGACACCCCCTACTGCTGATTGGCTCACTCTCTCCACCCCCATTATGAGTGGACACACCCCTATTGCTGATTGGCTCACCCTCTCTCCACCCCCATTATGAGTGGACACGCCCCTATTGCTGATTGGCTCACCCTCTCTCCACCCCCATTATGAGTGGACACGCCCCTATTGCTGATTGGCTCACCCTCTCTCCACCCCCATTATGAGTGGACACGCCCCCTATTGCTGATTGGCTCAATATCTCCACCCACATTATGAGTGGACAAGCCCCCTACTGCTGATTGGCTCACTCTCTCCACCCCCATTATGAGTGGACACGCCCCCTATTGCTGATTGGCTCAATATCTCCACCCACATTATGTGTGGACACGCCCCCTACTGCTGATTGGCTCACTCTCTCCACCCCCATTATGAGTGGGCACGCCCCCTATTGCTGATTGGCTCACTCTCTCTCCACCCACATTATGAGTGGACACGCCCCCTACTGCTGATTGGCTCTCTCTCTCCACCCACATTGAGTGGACACGCCCCCTATTGCTGATTGGCTCACTCTCTCTCCACCCACATTATGAGTGGACACACCCCCTACTGCTGATTGGCTCACTCTCTCTCCACCCACATTATGAGTGGACACGCCCCCTACTGCTGATTGGCTCACTCTCTCTCCACCCACATTATGAGTGGACACACCCTCCTACTGCTGATTAGCTACAAGATTGTGATTGTGCTGCTTGTTCCGATCCACTTTCAACAGGGTTTCTCAGAAATTGATGAGTTTTTCTACTGTATAATGTTACACACCAATTGTGTGTGTGTGTGTCTCTCTTCAGGAATCTAACAGCGGCCTGTCAGAATCCAGGGGACTGAGCGCTAGTAATGTGGACCTGACCAGACGCAGCTCTCTGATCAGTTAGAAAATGGCATCTAGATGTGGAAAAGGCCAAACGGAGAGGCGGTTTGCTACCTACTTGAATTGAAAATATATTAAATGATCCTTACTCAAAACGTTTTCCTAAGAAAAAGGTCTTAAAAGCAAAAATATGTCTTTTAGTTTCACATCGCTTGCATAATCTGGGCTACGTCCATCTGCTTTGCCATTAGCCACACTCAACGAACGCATATGTAAAAGATGAAGCGCAACGTAGCGCGCTATCACCTTCTACACCACAGGCAGACGATCAGTGGTAAAATTACGTCATAGCATGGCATCAAAATTGCGTAGTTTAGCATACAATGATAAAGTAATGGTGTCTGTACAAAGCATCTATTTTCGCTGGGATTGCCACTATGGGATTGCCATTTAGAAAACAAAGGTCACACATGCTAACTCCTTTCACAAAACGACCTCACCAAGTTGAAATGGTGCAACAGCTATAATGCACTTACGAAAAATATGAACGTAGAGGTCAGAGACGGATGAGCACCGACTGGTACGACCTCACTTTTGCCTTTTGAGTTTTATGTATATAATGATTTAAATTATTTAATGTTTTGTTTTGCAAAATTAGCGCACAAGGATTTCGTTTACACTGTAGTTGGAATTTTTGTCCTGGAGCGACTGGAAATCGTGTTGAACGGTACAGTGAAGGATTCTGCTTTACAGTCCGAGTAGAGCTCTTAATTATTAGGGGTTTGAGGCAGATCTAGATTCATAATTCATACGCTCATTTCTGTTTTATCTGACTGCAGGAACCCCAGCTCTGACTCATAGGTCTGATGTGGTGGAAAAGGCCAATCGTATATAACTGGCATTTTCCATCCGCTTATAATGTGACGTGTTTTTCATTTTACTTGATTTTCCAGCCGCCAGAACACAATATGAATCATAGCTGAGTCTAAAATAGACAATTTCACCTGTTTTTGTTTTATCTTGTCCATTTAATGCTGATTAGTTATTAAATATCCTTACAGGAACAAATGTTTTGGTGTGTGTAAACGTTTGAACCTTTATGTGACTCTGTTACCTTTTTTATCATTGATTAAGATGTGCAGGATGTGTGTGTGTGTTTGATATTTGGTTTATTTGAGTGATTTTTCTTCTGTGTTTATCAGAGCGATGATGACGGTCTGTTTCATCTCTGAATGCACAGACGACACTAGCTTTTGGATCCAGCCATACAAACGGGTGAATCTCATGAATAAATGTCTAACTTGTATTTCACCTGAAAGCATATTCAATTATATTTTGCATAAACAAAATAGGACCACCATCTTTGGATTGTCACATTATTCCCACCCAAATTCAATTTGTATGTATATAATCAGCATAAATTAAAGGCAGTACAACAAATACTGCCATAATAAATAAATAATTCATCATTGAAATATAGCAGTTATTTCACATTGTGCGGTGATTAAATGTGTGATTTGATGTGCTCAATTGCCCTTAATGTCACAATGCTAAACATCTTAATGGTCCTTAAATATGCTTCATTTTCTTTAAAAAAAAAATCTTAATACTATAAAATTCTCAAATTTCATTAAAGAAAATTATTATGGTTTTTGAGTGAAATATGACACGGCAATGTTCTTGATTATTTTTGTGAGATTTACTCGAACAGAATGTATTGCAAAAAGTAACCAATGGATTAATTTTAATGATTGTGTTTTGTTAGGATGAACATAAATAAGGGTTCTAGAAAGTGCTTGAGTGAAGAGAGAAAATAAAGTGATAAATTATCAAGAGAAATGAATGTTGGCATGAAGGAATTGGAGCTAGATATGAATGTCACGATTGATTGTAAAATACTCGTTTATTTGACTCACAAAAGCACGCACTTGTTTATTCTCACAGACAGGTGTGTAGTTACTAATAATGCTGTGTTTACACCACATGAATGTGAACCCATCTTTGGCTGTCCTGTTTGTCATGATTACTGATGATTTGTGACGCCTTCTCACCACATGTAATGTACACCTCACTGGTTAGATTGTGCCGCAGTTACACAAGTTCTGCACTGATCTCGGAACAGCGCCCCCTGTCTTAATGAGAAATCGTAGGATTGTAGAAGAAACCCTTGGTCCCCAGATCAGCTGTGAAGGGAAACGTTTACCAGCTCTGTAGATTGTAGCCGCGCTGCTCAAAGTCCTTCCTCAGAGAGATGCATTTCACTCGTGAAGGGGCCAACCTCATGTATGTTTTAATAAGGTTCGGAATAAACTGCTTTTCAAACCAAATCAATTGTGTGTGTCTTCTTTATAATGTGAGCTTGACAGATAAAGCATATCCGTCTGTCTGTCTAAATATAACACTAAATATTGTGTGTACATAGTGTATTATCTATCAGAAATATATAACAGTATACACTGTGTGTTTTCTGTCTGTCTTTCTGTCCATTTATCCATGCATCTTTCGATCTATAACACCTTAGCCACAGGGATAAATATTTTTTAGGGAATAAATATGACCCTTTTTTTCTAGATTCAGGTAAGGTTATGCTAAATGATCTTAAAGTCCCCCTGTGGTAAAAAAATAATAATAATAATCAAGCTTTTAATGTTGTACAAATTAATAATTCAACACCATTGCTGAGTATTTTCTCCCTAAAATTGCAGTGAACCAAAAAATTGCTGGTGTTTCTGACGTCACTACCTTGAAACCAATCAGATCAACGTGTGATCGTAAACGAGTGGATCTCTGAGCTGGTGTGAGTGAGTGGAGGCGGGGCTCATTTGCATATTTATAGAACTGTGAATACTAAATGAGGCAAGGGTGTCGAGTTACATTCAAGCTATTTTAAGGCATGAAGAATTTTTTCCAAGTAAAAACATTTAAATATGTCATTTTGGTGATCAAAGATGAGTTTTAGGGATACAATTATTGACTACAGGGGGACTTTAAGTTTTTCTTGAACTCTCATTTTTCCATTGAGGGTACGTTTACACAATAACGATGTAATAAAAACGGAAACGTTTTTCCTTTGTGTTTTTTTCGAATACAGACGACAACATTGTCAAAACGTTCCCCGTTCACACGGATCTGTGAAAACAACTAAAAAACACTGTATTCTGCTGCCAGGCCAGTAGGTGGCGATGACACTTTGTAAAGAAAAACTACATCCATGTAGACTGAACACGTAATACACAAACGCATGACGTCACCGTTTTCACAAATTCGTGTTTTTTGTTTGTTTTTTTTCTACATGGGGAAGATACCGCTAGTTTTCAATAGTTTGCATTTTCAGGCCCACAAAACACTGTTGTCGTTTAAATGAAAGGCCAAAACACATAAAAGTTTTCCGTTTTTAGTTGAAAACTGTTGTGTAAACGTTTACACGACACCATTTTCAACTAAAAATGGAAAACTTTCATGTGTTTTGCCCATTCATTTACACGAAAACTGCATTTTGAAAACAATATCGTCTCTGTAAATTACAAAAACACGATTTTGTGAAAACGGTGACATCATGCATTACCTGTGTATTTGTGTATTACCTGTTCAGTTTATAGGAACATAGTGTTTCTTCTTTACAAAGTAGCATCGCCACCTACTGGCCTGGCAGCAGAATACAGCGTTTTTAGTCGTTTTCACTGACCCGTGTGAATGGGGATCATTGTGACAATGTTATCGTCTGTAGAAGTAAAAAGGCAAAGGAAAACTTTTCTGTTTTAGTACATTGTTGTCATGATGCAAACATACCCCCAGTTTGAGAGTATTATTAATGTGCTGCAGCTCACAGCGTTAGATCACCTGACTTTGATGGTCAACAAATGGGAAAATGCTTTTTGTTTTTTATATCAGTTTGACATTGGATCTCAGTGTAGCACAAGACACACAGTTCAGTGATTACTGCGCATTTCCACAGCATTAAACTGAAATTAGTGCCTTTGTAGACTAAAGAGCTTTTGAGCCCAGCACTGGCACATTTGCTTTTTAGTTCCCAACTGTTTAAAAGTTCATCAGATAAGGTTTGATGCGGTGCGTTTGGTGGGCAGCTCTGCAGACCCACTCGTCACATGCAGAAAAACTGAAGTTTAAGTGTCAACTTCCTGTCTCCGGTGCCTGTCACTCGACTGCTAAAGCATGAGGAAACCAGAGCAGTGACAGAAGCGTCTCAAATAGGTCTCTGAAATGTGCTAGTTCGAATTCACCAACGTAAAGAAAATGGCTGCTAACACAAACCTCCGCCCAAAAAGCGTTGACATCAGCTGTTATGTCTCTGGTAAGTTCCTCTTTTGGAGCACAAATATATTAAGGTTTAATCTTAATGTTAACAAAGGCAGGTCAATGCTAGTTTCAGTTGCTGCCTTAAGCTTGAAGGAGCCTCTTCTTTGGGGCCTTTTTCTTCCTAAGATCTTCAGGACTTTATGATGATGATGATATTCTCTAACTATTAGGTATTCACTATAAAACAGTTTTGCAATTACAAGATAGTAAAAAAAAAAAAACAGCAAGACGGGTGCAGGTAAGCCTGAACCTGTGAACGTCTGAAGGAACCGAGCCTGGCCTAAGATGACCTCTTCTCTTTCTCAGGTTCTTTCTCTCAGCTGTCCATGGGGCCCGAATACACAGTGACGGGGCCCATGCGTGTCCTCTTTCAGATCGGGCTCCTCAAAGAGGAGGTACAGATCCCTGAGGGACGCCTCAGCTTCCAGCAGGCGAAGCATCTCGCAGCAGAAATCATTGAGAGAAAGGTACTGTGCAACCTCAACATTTGATGTTTTTATCGAGCATGTGACATTTAAACTTAGTTAATTTAGTCATTTACTCCAAACCTGTATGACTTCCATACAACAAACGAGTGAATGGGGCAGCCAAGCACAAAAGGCGCTATAAAAGGACTTATAATAGCTTTCCAGACTAGAAACCAGAACGTATTTTTTAATTTCACTGCTCTTTTCCATTCTTCCATGTAAACATGCACTAGACGGACGTCTGTAAAGTCCGTGTGAACCGGAAGTTGCGGCTGACTTCAGTATTGCTGTGTTTTTTTTGAGTGATACGAATATTGAATGAGAAAAATAGAGGGTGTGGCTTGTTCTTTCCCTCTGGGAATTGATTGGATCTAGAAAAGTAGGCGTTCCATTCAGCTTGATGCCAAATCTCGCTGCGTCAGAAAACGCATAAGGTCTGTACTACATTTGAATTTTCATTTACTTCACGACCGTTAAAAGAAACATGGTCTGTATATGAATATGGATAGTATGAAGGTAATTCGGATGTACACATGTTGTTACCGTCATGTGACCTTCTAGCGTCAGTTGTGTTTCTTCACTGCTATTTAAAAGTCCTAGCCTGTGGCCTCATGGGATAGTAAAGCGTCCATCTTATGCACACTTCAGAATCTCGCTGGAAGTAGTAGGTCATCCGGGTACTTTTCACCTACTGTTTTTTTTAACTATGTATTCGGACATAAGTACTGTTTTGGCGAACTGTGTTTTGCATATATAGTAGGGAAGTATTCGATTTCGGATGCAGTGTGACAGTTGGAGGGGATGCTCTACCCAAGCCTTCAAGCTGACATCATCAGAGAAGGAAGTCCAGATGTTGCTTAAAGATTATGAAGACAACTTTGCATGGATGAATTGTGTACCACAAGACTAATGTGTGCTAACAAAATAAATAGGGTCAATTTTGATTTCATGCTGACTTTAACCGTTGCACTCACGTCTTTTGCTAGCGTCTCCTGCAACAAAGCGTTCTAAAAACGCGGCACTCAAGTTTTAACTTCTAACCGTCTTTTAACTTGAGCGTCGCGGTATTAGAACGCCACACGATGCGCAAGACGCTGCAAAAGACACGAGATACGAACCCAACAGTTAAAGACGTCCATCTAGCGTGTTTACATTGGCAAACTGTGGAAAAGTAGCACAGTAGAATGGAAATACATGTTTTGTGTGAACGGCCTTTTATGGTCCGTTAAAGTCTTGGTTGGAAAGATAGTGTTTACGATGAATGGCACCAGACTGTCATAAATACGAGTGTGAAGCTTGAGATTTCTTTAAAGTCCCCCTGTGGTGAAAGTCAAGCTTTTAATGTTGTTTATATGTCTCTGTTGTTTTAAATATGCTTTAAGACAAACCATGTGTAAATTCATAATTCAACAGCATTGCTGAGTATTTTCTCCTTAAAACTGCGTGAACCAAAGACAGTTTCAAAAACACGGTTTGAAATCGCTGGTGTTTCTGACATCACAAACTACCTTGTAACCAATCAGATCAACGTGTGATCGTCAACGAGTGGATCTCTGAGCTGTGTGAGTCAGTGGAGGCGGGGCTCTTTTGCATATTCATAGAACCGCAAATGCTAAATGAGGCAAGTAATTTTTTCAAGGAAAAACATGTCATTTTGATGATCAAAGATAACCAATCATAATCCGTCAAATCCGCCATATTTGTCCGACAAACAGTAAGGAGAGTTAGGGTGCATCCCAATTTGCATACTATCCATCCTAATTAGTATTTGAAAATATAATTAGTACATCCCAAATCGCAGTATGTTGAAATGAGTGTTCCAAAGAGACCCGGATGGTCTACTGTTTCCAGTCAGAATCCTAAGTGCAGATCAATGCACACTCTAACGGCTGATATTGCCCACAACCCATCGCGGGTTGGACGGGGATTCGGTTAGAACTACAAACACGTGTGAAAAGTGTTAAAAAACTACAGACATGGAGGACGCGCGAGTCTGGCGGTTATGATGAAGGGGTTTGAGTGATTAATTATCAGTATCTAACCTGATGAAAATGTGTTTATTTTCAATGTTGTCTACATTATATTGCATCTGCAGCAGCATTGTGAACTTTTGTAAAGATACATTTAACCATTAACTTTTAAATGCATTAGGCTATTATACTCAAATTGCAAACACATGAGGAGAGTCTCCGAAACGGTAGGAAATTATATTAGATTGAATGGAGGATTTTAACTGTGACAAGATGATTGACCGGGCAGTTTACCTGACAGGATACAAGCGACAGATCTGTCCGTTAAAGATCACGAAGTAGTATGTCCCAAAGCTTGCCTACTCACTTACTTAAGTATGTACTTTTTCTTCACAAAAAGAGTTCATACTTTTAGGGGGTAGTAGGCAAATTGGGACGCAGCATTAGAGATTGATGTCGGTGGATTTGAACTTGAAAAACGGAGTGTAGGGCCTACTGACGTCTTTCCGCAGTTAAAACAACGTTCCTTCTTCTGTTCTTTCATGTTTATTTGATGCTATAAATTAACTAGAAGGAAGAGATGATCGGTTCACGAGCAGCTTTAAGAGGCTCTACAGCGATCTGTCACAACACATTAAAGAGCCACAATATGGTATTTATTGTTTACATTTCTTTAAAAAATGACCAAATTTGCAAGTTGAGACTTTGTTTCATATCAAAAGTAACCTGGTCTGTCAGCGCCTTTTCAGTGTAGCTACTCTGCTCCGGGGTGATTTAACTGTGTGAGAACATGAGTGGTGTGAGAACGGCGTGGCTTGTCGTCGGTCATAGCAACAGTTACTAAAGCCGCCTTTTCCACTGCAGTTAGTAGAATGTCTAAAATGACTATCGAAATAAAGTGTAACCAATATTCTTCTAATTTTTTACTGTCATTAATGTAGGTCCACAAGAGAAATATTGAGCCAGTAAATTAAAATAGTTGTATCCATCCATCGTCGTCTCTGAGAGAATGCGGCGTTAATGCAGCGACAGATGCTGAAAGCTCAGTCCGTTTCTACTTTCACTTTCGGGAATGAGCGCATTTACATGCACGTTCTTAACGCGATTATGCTGAATAATAGTGCATCCAATCGCACAACAACTATCTGGCATGTCGTTACACCTCAAAACACCAACTTTTGTATATTAAAACTGGCGACGTCCTGGCAAGATCCTTGATTAGTTTACTGGGTTTCCTTGCTAGAGAACGACGTTCTTGCGCGCCAGCCAGTAGGCCTACTTGTGACGTCACGTGCAAAGTATGAATTTGCAGAAGTTCAGGTATTTCAACGGATCCAAAGCTCAAATCGGATCCGAATTCCCCGCATACGCATATGATCGGAACTCCCCACAGTTCCGTACGACTCTCCATTAGAAATGAATGACTTCCGGTCCGACGGCTGTCGTTTGTCTTTTCTACTACATGCCAACTAACTGTCATTAGAGTATTAGTAGACTGTCAGTGGACTGTTAGGTGTTAGGGTTCGGGTTAGGAGAACAAGTTGACTTGTAGTTGCTAAGTTACTTCTAGTCAGTAGAAGTTTGGGGACCAACAAAGTGTTAGCAGATATTAAGCAGACACTCTACTAATAATCTAATGACAGTTAGTTGACATGTAGCTGCAAAGTTACTTATAGTTAGTTGAATGTCTAAAGAGGACTATCGAAATAAAGTGTTACCAGAATATTCCTTTTGATTTTCACAGATGGCAGAGTTGTGCTGTTCGTGAACTAAAGACTTTCTTGTTTTAGGCCTATATCATTTTAGTGATATTATTAATATTTAGTATTGTTTTTAGTGTTATTAGTGTCATTAAACGTTTTTTTTAATGTGCTATGGAAACAAAATAGCCTCACCATATAATTGATTGTAGTATTGGAAATTTGCAAGGCTGCAATTCCCCTGGCTGGCCACTGTATGTCGCCATTTTGTCAGCGTTTGTTGCCCGCCAGGTATCCATGGTAGTCACGTGACTGCAAAGTGTGAATTGACCCAGAGAGACGGGCTAGGATCAAAGGGGGAAATCCATCAGCCGATGAAAAGTCAGGATAAGGTTAATAATGCGTCGGTGATACATGAGATGCGCAGTGATACAGCCTTTATGTAAACAAATCGCGTGCGGTGTTCGTCCAATCAAGTGACACCGCAGACAGTGAACGTTAACTCAGGGTGACGTCATGAATAATTGACGACAAAATTTTCATTTTTAGTGGTACTATTCCCGTACATCGCCGCCATGCATTCATGCAGTGTCAGTCAAACACCCACACTAATAAACACACATTACTGACAATGACTTAAGTAAGGGCTGCTTCCCCCAGTCAAAATGTCAAGTGCATGCATGCAGTCCATACAAACCATTGTGACGCTCAGTTTCTCCAACAACAAAAGTACCTTTTCATAGCCTTCAATCTTTCAACTTTAAAGAGGAACGTTAGCACAACTTGACTGGCCTTTAGTATCTGCCTTTGGTACTTGCAAAACATTTCAATTGCTTAGTGTTTGAGCAATGATTGGTTCATGAAGTCTTGGTTTACTTTCAACAGGTTGTGAAGTGAACGAACTATCATAATTCAATAATCTGCAGACAGTGTGTCTATATAAAAATATTAACCATTTCAGATGGTGTGGGTGGTTTCTACGCTCCAGCTATGTGTGGTAATGTTTTGGTTCTAAAAAGAATTTGAAGAATTCTCGACTATTTGTTAGAGGAGGATTCGTGAAAGAAGGGGAAGTTTGTGTGAAGACACTTCAGTATTAGGTGCTACTCAAACATTCACACAAATACACATCTCAGCCCCCATTCAGCAACTCTCCCCCTCCGGCCGCCTCTCTGTTTGTCCCCTGCGGTTCACAGCATCTGCCTGCAACTTTCCAACCACAGACTCTTCCCCTAACACACACACACACACACACACACACACGCTCGCTCACTCTCTCTCTCTCTCTCACACACACACACACACACACACACACACACACACACACACACACACACACACACACACGCTCGCTCACTCTCTCTCTCTCTCTCACACACACACACACACACACACACACACACACACACACACACACACACACACACACACACACACACACACACACACACACACGCATGCACACACACACGTACGTACGCACACACACACACACACACACACACACACACCTGTTTCTGTGCTTGACCTTCTTATGGTGCAGTTTCCACTGCAGTGGTACAGGATCATCACACACTCACACACACACACACACACACACATGCACAGTGTTGGGCAAGCTAGAAAATGTAGTGAGCTAAGCTAGCAGTTACTCTACATTAAATGTAGCTTCACTACACTGAAGCTACCACCCTGGGAAATGTAGCAAGCTAAGCTACAGCAATATGGCAAAAGTAGTTTACTTCATCTAAAGCTACTTTTTCAAATTTAATTTTTACATTGAACCAACTTAATTCCAAGTCAGTGCTATCTCAGTAATCAATAAAATTGTCAATCAAACATATAGGCAGGCATGATTTGTCAGTTCAATTGTTTATTCAACAACTCAGAGCCGGTCCGAGCCTTTTGGGGGCCCTAAGCAGAATTTGATTTGGGGGCCCTCTCCCACTACGCGAAGTCACCTGTGCTTGACGATTATTGACACAAATGTCACGCAATAATGATACATTATAAATGAATACAGTGAGGTTATGTATTAATACAAAATAAATACTTAATAAAAACTAGATAGCCTACTTAAATAAAAAAGTTTGAACTTTTACTTTACTCTTTTACTATCTCTCTGAAACTTCTTAAAACAAACTGTCTCAAAACATATAAAATAAATTATTTGCTAAAATAATGACAAAACTGAGAAATCAGAACCATAATAAGAGTAAGGGTTCAACAATGACAATTATTGTTGAAAACTGTAAAAATATTATTATTTCTCAACTGTCTCAATACAGTGTAATTGTCCTCAAAATCTTTTTTATTATTATTATTGTAACAGACTTTGTTGGATTGTACATGACAGACTCCAACAAAGTCTGTTACTATAATACCGGTAATGATGTACTGGCGCTCGTTGTATGTGTGTATTCAATCTATTTTTCCCCTCTGGGCTTGCCGTAGATAGAAATGGGTCGTGCGCACTTGGTACTGGAGTGTCGCGGGTTTTTGGAGTTAGTAATCTGATATGTGGTATTATAAAGTGGAGAAGAGTTCAAACTGCTATGTTTATTATTTATTCAAACTGCTACCTTACACCTAGAAGGTTAAGTTCCCCTGCGGCTATTTCCTCCAACTTAAACCGAGACCGTACTATGCGCAGTTGCGCATGAATTGTCTATGCACTCGCGAGGTGTCTAGATTATGCGCATGACTTAAACGCTGGCAGACACAGCAGCAGTTGTTGGCAGGTATATTGATCATGAAATCAGAATTTTCTTGTCTTGAATTACTCATTTATTCATATTCATTCATTCATTTATGTCACTTGTTTAAATCATCTTAAAAAACATTATTTTTAAAAATCGATTGGCCGCTTAGTTTGCTTATGCCTCGGGCCGGCCCTGCGACAACTGTTCCAAACCCATTTGGCCCAAAAAAAAAAAACATAACTATATAAAACCATATAACTATATAAAACTATAACAAAACCAGGTGTCAAGAGTGTGTGCATCTTTTTTCATTTCTCACGTGTCAGCCCAAGGATTGATAGTGGTACGTGATGTCACACCATGCGGAGCAGAAGGTGATGGTAATGCACCAAAAAGCTGGTTTGTAGGGCCCTATGAAATCCGTTTTATTTTTTCCCACATTATAAATTCAGTTTTATTTTGTTTTCATTTTTCTGGACTCCCATTTTAATGGTTAAATAACATTTTAGTAATCAAAAACGTGTAATTAATTGAAATCATGAAACGTATATAATTTAACAATAATTGATTAAAATTTTTAAATAAATTACATTTTAAGGGCTCTATAAAATAGTTTTTTTTTTAATGGTTTAAATTGTAATGACCAATTATTTCAAATGTAGGCCTAATGATTTAAGCAAAACTTTCTTCAAAGGTTAAAACCAACCTTTTATTTTGACAGGTTGCCATGTAGCTAGACCTTTCAGTCTCTGTTTTGTTTTTTTGATATGACGATAGTTTTTTTTTTTCAAATCAAGCTAAAATGCTGCTAAAGTGACTCTCAGAGCGGCTGTGTAGATGAAGTTCATCGATCCATTACTGAAAACATCGCAAGCGTCATGGGTGCTTTGTGTGTGGTAAATGAATCCGTGCGTCTGAGCCATTCATTCACAGAGACACGCAGAACATGCATGATTCCTTTTTAAATAGTCTTTAAGCGGTTTAATATTCACAGACACTTGTCTATATCACGATATTATGTAAGTTTACTTACCTTCTTTTCATCCAAGATCTGACAAATTCCGTGAAATTCCGCGTTATACAGTAAATTTTGTTTTTATGCATGGATATCGCAATTCAGTCCATGTTTTCCGTATTGCGGTCACCGTCACTAACTGATCCAGCAACTGTGATAATTAGCAGTTGTATTTCCGATTTGAGCTTGAGCTTTAGAAATGCTTGGGAAAATGTAACGTTAGCTTGTGTGGACGCTACCGCACTACTTGATCAAAAAAAAGAGCTTCGCTACTGAAAAGCTATTTGATTCAGAAAACAGCGACGCTACCACCACGCTACTGAGAAATATAGTTAAACTAGTAGCGTCACTACTTGTAGCGACCGACGCTACTGCCCAACACTGCACATGCATGCATGCACACACATACACACGCGTACACACACATCCGCACACACACACACACAACATATGGTTTAAAAATTTTGCAGTTCTGTTTGTATAAAAGTGTCTAAAAGTCCAATCACATAATCTAGGGAAAATAAATAAAATTAGGTTTACATATCGCTAAAGGTTAATTGGAAATTGCATATTATTTTGCAAAATTGCATGTTAAATGGGTGGTTGATTATAATTTAACTTTTTTAACTTTAGTTAGTGTGTAATGTTGCTGTTTGAGCATAAACAATATCTCCAAAATTACGACAATCAAAGCTACAAAGCAAAGGGAGATTTTTGCTTTTACAGAGATCACTTTTTAAGGACTACAATAAACGGCTGGTAGGGACTACAATGAGCTTCTTCGCGGGTTAGTGATGCCTAAAATTTACATAAACCCCGCCCCTGGGAAAACGATTTATAGATTATCATGACAGAATATGCTAATCAATGTCTAGAAGATAGTTAACCCCACATCAGCTACATAAATTCATCAACTAACCATTCAGAGACGTCCTGTTGCATACTACATGTTTTCACTTCTTGAATCTCTCAATTTTGTCCAACTCTGGTTTGAACATAAAAGGCTATAGTTTTTGAAATTTTTAGTATGAGCGTGAGGTAATCGGAGCTGCTAATGCCACACACACACACACACACACACACACACACACACACACACACACACACACACACACACACACACACACACACAAGCTCTTGAAGCTCCACCCTCTGTGCGGGAGCAGCAGCTCATTTGCATTTAAAGGGCCACACACGAAAAACGGTGCGTTTTTGCTCACCCTCATAAATAACAATTTTAACATGCTATAAAAAATATCTATGGGGTATTTTGAGCTAAAACTTAACATACACACTCTGGGGACATCAGAGACTTATTTTACATCTTGGGAAAAGGGCATTAGGGCCCCTTTGAGCATTCTCTAATAGAAAATCACTATTACACTCTAAAAAATGCTGGGTTGTCTTAACCAAAATTTGGGTCAAATATGGACAAACTCAACCGTTGGGTTAAAAATTTAATCTAAAAACCTAACCCAACCGTTGGGTTTGTCCATTTTTTACCCTAATTTTGGTTAAAACCACCCAGCATTTTTTAGAGTGTAAAATGCTTAGTGTGTCAATGCATTGATACTGGTGGACCAAACCTTATAAATAAAACCTATCGTGTACAAGCAAACATGAATCCAGAATATAAACGCAATGTGTCATGTCATGTTTCCCTCATGGAAATCCAAATAAAGAATACACTTAATGTGCAATTTTAGCGTGTTTCGTTCATATTCTGGGCTCATCATCAATAAGGTGTGTATTGAATTTGATCAACATATAGTACATAAAGCCACGTTAAGCGTTTTTCACTTTAAAATCAGAATGAAATGAAGATTGTAATGGTCTTTTTTTCTCTATTATGACGTATATCCGAGTGAAACTGCTTCCTGATTATGAACAAATGTAGGAGGGGCTTGATTTTGTTGATTGTGATTTGAATGGATGGTTGTGGTTTGCTATTGTTGGATCTCATGTGAGTGACAGGTTGCCCCGGACTTGATGGACACGATCCGGATTCCAGACGTAGTCTTTATCAAAAAAGCAACTTTTTTCTGAGCTTTTGTTCAAAATGTTGCTTTTTTAATTAAACATGCCCACATTCAAGTGTTGATAAAAAACTGCATGAAACTAGATTTTATCTATATAGTGGGACAGGCCCGGCTCCACGGCGGGGCCACGGTGGGCCTGGCCCACCCAATCAGAAGCTTGGCCCACCCTGGCCCCACACCACATAACAGCCAATCACAAAATTGGTGCGATATTCAATTCAGCTCGAGATACGTTATTTTCTATTTTCTACCCAACCCCCTCCTTTTTTTCCCTCCGAGACAGACTTAGCTCATTCACTTCTCAACCTTTGAGGTAAACGGACGTGCTGAATTATGAAGCAATATAACGACAGTAACAGCCAATGAACTTTATTAGAAGAACTATTACAATTAGTGAACTTGATTACCACACTCTAGTAGCCTAATAAAACATAAAATGCACAGATTTCTTGTTCCGAAAGGACAAAAGAAAACTACTTCAGGTCTCCAGGACACAGCTACCTCCTCATCCATTTGCGGCAATGAGGTCGAAGAAATGGATGAGTCGAGTTCATCAGCAGCTTCTGTTGGTGTCAAAAGCACAAATACACCCACTCAAAGATGCAGCAATTCTGTCCCAAATGATTTAAACAGGGAAAATCCTTACCAGCCGGTTCTGAAATCGTACCCCCGAACTCTTTTTGGAGGGAGAGAGATGCTTTTCGGCCGCTTGGTATCAGTCACGGCCGTGGCTTGAATATTCTGTAGATCGCGATGCATGCTTTTGTTTTCCGTGTCGAGTGTTCGGTGTTGCTTTCTCTGAAAATGACACGTTCGTTTCGACAGGTTTTCGAAACTGGAAAGCAGCATTAGAACGTGACCGCGGTCTTCAAAAACATGCGTGCAGTCAAGCTCATTTACAAGCCTCGACCTCATGGACAGAGTTTTGCCGCCGACAAGTGTCGGGGGAAACCGTAGCATGTTTGCTCGGCCCACAACAGATAGAAAAGAATCGCTATTACATAAAAAGCATGGCAGGTGTTGTGAAGTTTTTAGCAGTCAATGAGCTTCCACTACGCGGGGATTGTGAAACATGTGACAGTGAAGAAGATTGCATAGCTGCGGGGCTTTTTGCCAAGTTGTTTAAATACACGTTGGAAAAAGATAAATACCTCGCTGACATTACATCAGGTATCCCACAAAATGCAAAGTACACTTCCAAAACCATCCAGAATGAAGTGATTGAAATTTTGGCATCCATGGTTCTGAAAAAAATAAAACCAATAAAAACCAAAAACCAATAAAAAGTGATGGCACAAGGGATCGGTGCAACACGGAAAATTTGTCCGTTATAATTCGTTTTGTGTGCAATGGTGTGCCAGAGGAACATCTCATTGGCTTGTTAGAACTCCAGCAGCTTGATGCAGATTACATCGCTACTGAAATATTACAACACTTGTCTGAAACAGGATACAGTGCTGATAATATAATGAGCCAGTGTTATGATGGAGCATCAGTGATGAGCGGGGTGCGAGGTGGTGTTCAGGCTTTATTACAACAAAGGTTGGGCAGGCATATCCCCTACATCCACTGCTATAATCACCAGCTTCACCTCACTGTCATACATGCGATTCAAAGTGAACCTTGTGCCAAAAGATTCTTTGACTTGTCAGGCTCCCTGCACTCTTTTTTCAGGCATCATTTTGTCTCTCAGAGATACAGTTGCCCGTATCTCAAGAGGCTGTTGGAAATCCGCTGGACAAGTCATTATGAAGTCACAAAATGTGTTGTGGATAATGAGGAAGTAATTCTTAACATTCTTTTTAAGGTTTCCAATGATGACAATGCATCAGTTGACCTTGCAAAAGAAGCCTCTGGGCTTCTCTCTCAGCTGAAGCGACGCCATTTTTTTAAAATTGGCAAATTTCTGATACATCTTCTCGCCATTTTAAAACCAGCAAATGGCATCCTACAATCTCACCATGTTGATTTGTGCAGTGCAGCTGAAGTTGTGCAGGGATGTCTTGGTGCACTGAAAAATCTCAGAGAAAATGAAAGTGAATTTCAGCAGTACTGCGCTGACATGTCTACTGTTGAGCCCTCACCAAAACGTCAACGGACTGTGAATCCCTCCTATGGTGACTCTGTCATTTTTTCACCTTTAGGGCAAGAAGGGCAGTCAGGTTCTGAATGTGCCACTGCAGCTCTGAGACGACAGATGTTGAACATACTAGATACAGCTGTATCAGAGATAGAAAACAGGTTTTCCACGAAGAATTTGCAGCTGATGCACGCCCTCTCAGGTTTAATGCCAAAATCTAACAAATTTCTTGACATCCAGTTGCTTGAGCCTCTCTGTAGTCTTGCAGGGGTTGCAAAAAATGAACTCCAGAATGAAATTCTTGTTGCCAGACCAATGCTGTCCAAAAAACTTCCATCTGATGCTGAATGTTCTGCTGTTTGCAAACTCTTGCAGGAATACAAAGATGCATTTGCAGGTCTTCATAAATTGTATGTATCTGCTATGGTCATGGGTGTCTCTACTGCTTCATGTGAGAGCTCATTCTCTACTCTGGCAAGAATTTTGACACCATTCCGCCGAACAATGCTTCATGAGAGGAAAAAAAACCTTGTGCTTTTAGCTCATGAAAAAGCAATAACACATGAGCTGGACATGGATGAGTTTGTAACAGAATTCTCTAAAATGAGTAGAAAGCTAATGCTGTAAATATTATAGTTATATGAGTAGACCTTTTTCAAGACCTGCCCTGTTTTCCTCAAATCTAAAGTTACTAAACTAATACAAGATCTGTTGTGTGGTTAAAAAAAAAAAAAAAAAAGATTCTAAATATAGGCCTACATAAGATTGTAAAAATAAAAATGTAAATAATAACAATGGCCAAAAATCTGTAATGTTATACTATATTAACAGACGTGAGGATAATTCTTAAGAAAAACTGAATTTCAGATCAAATTTCTATTTTTAGTTTGTCACAAGTTTGTTTTAGTTGATGTAAATAGTTATTTTAAAATACCTGCCCTTTTTTTTAATCAAATGTAGTTATTTAATTGATACAAGATCTATTAAGGGGTCAAAACAATATTACAAATGCAAAAAAAAAGAATGTAAAAATAAACATGTTAAATAGCCTATGTTTATATATATAAAGTTACTAAATAGTTCCAAAAAAAAAATATTACAAATGAAGAACATGTTAACATTTTTAGTTAGTAATAACAAGTTTGTTTTAGTTGATGTAAATAGTTATTTTAAAATACCTGCCCTTTTTTTTAATCAAATCTATAGTTACTTAATTGATACAAGATCTATTAAGGGGTCAAAAAAATATTACAACTGCAAGAAGAGAGACTGTAAAAATAAACATGTTAAATATGTTTATATATATATATATATATATATATATATATATATATATATATATATATATATATATAAAGTTACTAAATAGTTCCAAAATATATACAAAAAAATATTAAAAATGAAGAACATGTTAACATTTTTAGTTAGTAACAAGTTTGTTTTAGTTGATGTAAATAGTTATTTTAAAAGATCTGCTCCTTTTTATCAAATCTATAGTTACTTAATTGATACAAGATCTGTTAAGAGGTCAAAAAAAATTACAAATGCAAAAAGAGAGAATGTAAAAATAAACACGTTAAACATGTTTATCTATATATATATATAAAGTTACTAAATAGTTCCAAAATATGTTAAATAGTCGTCCCGTATACCCCCTCTCCCTCCCCCTCCCCCTCCTCCTCCTTCTGACCGGCCCACCTGGAATATCACTTGGCCCACCTTTCATCTCATATCTGGAGCCGGGCCTCTAGTGGGAGCCAAAAACGTTTTGTGAAAATCATCAAAAATGCTGCCGCTGGCGTGGAAAGAGTTAAAGATTACGAGAGCACATGAATTTTATAGAAATTATAATGCAAATACTGCAATATCCCATTAAAAAAACCCAAAAATAATCCATTTGGATCTTGTTTGTGAAATACTGCAGCAGGTGCTGTATATATGAATCACAAGTGCCCAGAACTTGCACTTTGTTCACGTATCATTTAACCGATGGAAGATTGACAGGCCTGTGCTTCAGATCTGTGCATGTTTGGCCCTTCAGGTCTCCGCACCACACTGTAAAAACAACAACAACAAACAGTTGCTTACTTTTGAGTACAATCACCTTGGATATTTAAGTCATTTCAACTTAAATCACATTAAACTGACTTTAAAAATGTGTTTAAACTTGTATAACTTATAAGAAAAACTTATTTTGATGAATTAAAGCAATGTAAAAACATGTTGTCATAACTTATTGATCATTTAATTTTTTACAGTGCAGTACGTGATTGAAAGCATGAATTGCGTACAGCGTGCTCTGGTTGTAAACTGCACACTTCAGCAAATGACGTTTAGGGGTCTTCAACGTGATCTGCACGTCTGTGATCTTGCGCACGTGGTCCCCAATTATTTTTGGGCTTTTGTGAAAGATTAGTTCATCGTAATATCCATCAAGGGGTCTGAAAAAGGTTCAAAATACCGCATTACGCTGTGTGGTGTGTATCCAACGCTTTACCTTCAGATACGTCCTCCTGAGTGCTTCCAGAAAGATCCAGTGATCTGAAAATGAGGTGAACGCCTCACACACCTGCATGCAGTAATACCACCACAACAAAGTGACACTCTGACCAGCCTGAGAACGACACACTGAGCGTGCGACGGAAACGTGTGTGTTCGTGTTTTCAGAATTTCGTGTGATGTTTTGAGGTTCTTCTCTGTGTTCAGTCTCAAACAGGAAGTTGATTGTGTGTTTGACGCTGACGTGGAAGGGCTTGCATGGCGGTACCATGAAGCAGTGAATACCGTGGTACTGAACTAATGAAGTAATACTGTGGTAGTGAACTATATGGTATTTTCAAAGTATTACTTGATGAAATAAAAACAGTTCTTATTTTATTATTCTACCATATCCCCCCAAAAACTCATAATTTCACTTTCACAGTTTTTAGTGCTGTCGTTGAATCACGACCGTAGTCATGTGATCTGCTCCCTCTACTGTATAAATGATTGTGAATTTGCACTTCCTTCAGCCTGAGCCTTATTATTTTGTTGGTATTAAAAACAAACAAACAAGCAAGCCCAGCCCAGATGGGAAAATGTAATGCAAAAGTAATTTAACAGCTTATTTTCTATAAAAAGTCTACTTTTTAGGGATTAAATTAAGTTACTTTTAAAAGTAACTTTTCCCAACAATGATTTTATTTTTAGCTCCATAAAAGCACTCAAGCCTCAATATTGCCAACTAAAAAAGCTGGCGAGTTACTGTAGTAAAACTTGTGTTGTTTATGTGTTTAATACAGTTCATGTTTCCTAAATGTTTTCGGATCGACTTCAGAGTCTCAGTTTGACTCACATCCGTTTGATTTAAAAAGCAGATGATTGACATTTAAAAGAGTTGACATGAGCGAGAGAATGATGCAGTCGTTCACCCTCGAGATCTGACCCACTTTAACTCTCATGTGAGGATCAGCATGACTGTGTTCAGAGACTCTGCAGCTCATCTGTGTGTGTGTGTGTGTGTGTGTGTGTGTGTGTGTGTGTGTGTGTGTGTGTGTGTGTGTGTGTGTGTGTGTGTGTGTGTGTGTGTGTGTGTGTGTTCTCTCTAAGGCTCCGGAGTGCAGTGTCAATGGTCTGGAGGAGAAGCTGCTGTTATTCAGACACGAGCCGAGCACTGAGCAGATCTTACAAAGACTCACTGAAAAACATGACTTACGTGACGGAGATCTCGTGGAGGTGGTGCTCGCTGGTCAGTCTACACACACACACACACACACACACACACACACATACACACACACACACACACACACATTCCCATTCAGACTCGCACAGGCACACACACACACACACACACACGCACGCACACATATTCCCATTCAGACTCGAACAGGCACACACACACACACACTCACAAACACTCACACAGTCCATGCAGATGATGTTGACAGCTGCCAATCACTTTGATCCCTCTATAGGCACGGCTTTGGTGACCGAAACAAAGTACCGCCCACATTCCTTAGTCGTCCAATCGTATCGCACACCTACGTTTTGTCACTACTGTGGAGAGATGTTATGGGGCCTCGTCCGACAGGGCCTGAAATGTGAAGGTATATGTACACACACACACACACACACACACACACACACTGTATATAATGCAACAAAGTCTCATACAGAATAGTGATGGGAAGTTCGGATCATTTTACAGACTCTTTTGTTCGATCTCGTTCATCAAAACGAGTCAATTTATTCATTTAAGTGGCTTTAAATGTTATACTTTTAACAGCCAAATTCCCCGAACACATCCACCTACGCAATCTTGATCATATTCTGAATTAGGAAATAAGTATAATGCAGTCAAAAATAATTTACAGGGTAGGCCTACATAAATAATTACATTCAGAGTCTTTCGTTTATTTGTCACGCGACAGGCGCAATAAATGACGCAATAATATAAACGCAATAAATAAAAGACGCAATTCATGAATGACTCATCACTATTAAATTTACATTTATTAATTTAGCAGACGCTTTTATCCAAAGCGTCTTACAAATGAGAACAATAGAAGCAGTTAAACTAAGACAACAATATGCAAGAATATTTACAGAATGCAAAAATAATACAGAATATTTACATACTTTATTGCTTAATTGCTTATTTGTTTGTTTGTTTGTTTATTATTTATATATTTTATTTCTTATTTAATATTTATAACATTAATTATATTAATTTATTTATGAATAATTATTTAGCAGTTATTTATTCTTGCTTAGTAACAGGACTTTTTTGCATTGTTGTTTAACCCTGAAATGTGTTAAAGTTACGACTGCACCAAACACTGAAAATATTATAAAATGTATTCTTACACAGGATATTTTTGTTTTATTGTATTCCTTAATTGCTTATTTATGTTTGTTTATTATTTAATATTCTTAAATGAATTATTTAGAATATAAATTAAATTGTATTTATTTTATTTAATAGTTTATACGACGTGATGTTTGGTATTAGTTTCATTTAAAATGTCTTTTAGAGAATTTTAAGGTTTATTTGTTTAATATTTGTATATCGAATTTCTTATTTAATGTAACAAATTATATTATTTATAAATATTTATTTAGAAGTTATTTATTCTTGCTTAGTAACAGGACTTTTGTTGCACTATGCAGTTTAACACTAAAATGTTACAACAGCACCAACACTGAAAATATTATAAAAAGTATCCGTATACAGGATGTTTTTGTTTTATTGCTTAATTTCTTATTTATGTGTTTGTTTATTATTTAATATTCATATTTATTACAATATTTAAATGTATTATTTATAAAATAAATTATATTGCATTTATTTTATTGCATAGCTTCTATGACATGATTCTTGGTATTAGTTTGTTGTTGTTTTTTTGCATAATGTTGTACCTATCACCGAAGTGCGACTTTATAACTGCGGGAAATGCTTCAATTGTCTTTCAGAGAGAGAGAGAGTAGGCTATTGATGTTTTTCTGTGACTTTCTTTAGGCTGCGGTCTCGACTTCCACAAGCGCTGTGCGTTCAAGCTGCCCAACGACTGCTCTCGCGTGTTCCGCCGCTGCGGCCCGAGTCTGTCGCTGTTTCCCCCGGGACGCCCGCGAGCCCCGTCGCTCTCCAACCACACGGGAGGAAGCCTGGAGGAGGTGACGACCCGAAACAACCAAACGCTCATGTTTCTGTCAGCGGTTTGAACTGCTCTAGGGCTGCATGATTAATTGCAATCTACATGTAACCGCACTTAAATCGAGTTGGCTTATTGCGCTTTTGAAATCGCAAAGGCTGCGATTATTATTATGCGCATCTTGTGATTGATGATCGGCTCTGTAAACGCTGCTCCTTCTGAAACACTGTGAGTTTGAGTCACTTATAACCTTCATTTAAAAAAGCAACAGGGTCAAACATCTCTCCAAAAATGAGAGACGTTTATGAACCTCTTGTCCAACCAAAAGACAACATTTAATAACATGCTTTCAACTTCTTCATTAGGACAGTTGAGCTCATCCTTCTGTGAGATGATGTGCGTTTTACTCAGAATAACGAAGTTGTGTGTTTATTAGTCATGTTTAATCAATCAAAGCGTTTCACTCTTCTGTTTATTCAGCAGCAGATAGTATGATGTCCATAGGGATTTCCTGTATTGATGCGTGTTATCATACTTCTGCGTCATTTTTGGCGTGTGTGTGAGACGCCCTCTGGTGTTCAGAGGCATATTTGTTGTTTGTGTGTGTGTGTGTGTGTGTGTTTGAGACGCCCTTTAGTGTTCAGAGGTTGTCTGTGTGTGTGTGTGTGTGTGTGTTTGAGAGAGAGCGCCCTCTGGTGTTCAGATGGAGCATTTACTACCGATCAGCCGCTGCACTGACAATCTGTGCTTAAAATAATCACAGCCTTTGCCAAATCGCGTGCGGTTTCAGTGCGGTTTCAGTGCGGTTAATCGTGCAGACTCAGTCCCTGACGAAGTTTGTCTTCTCCATCAGATCAGCATAAGGAAGCCGTCGCGCTCTCGGCCGCCGTCCTGGGTGGACGTGCCGGTGTGTGTGGGGGTTTCTGAGGGGAAGGAGGGGCGACCGCGTGTTCCTCACACCTTCCACATACACACCTACACCAAACCCACCATGTGCCAGCACTGCTTCCGGCTGCTCAAGGGCCTCTTCAGACAGGGCATGCAGTGCACCGGTGAGAGGCGTCAAAGGTCACAGATTCAGATAAAAACATTTATGCTGGACCTGTGTCACTTTGAATATCAGTTTTTGCGGTAGCTCTGAATATTTCTGTGTCAATGTTGTTGAACTCAGTTTGCAACATGTGGCGCTTTTCCACATCGTGTTGCGATTCGGCTCGCTTTGCTTTTCCACTGCAGTTTAGTGCCGCTTTAAAGTGGGTGGGATTATAGACTGCTCGTTAAAGTTGCTGAAATTTTTTTCAAGTTTATTTTTTTATTTTTAATAAAAATTGTGCGAACAAATAATACTGTGGTGGCTGTTGCTGACTGTTTTGGGTTTGGTGTCACGAATTACAAATCCAGTGACGCTGGAAGTGACGATTCTCTCTGACCAATCAGTGATCTGCAATGTTTTCACGTCACATTTTAGCATACGCACAACCGGCGCAACGTCATAGAATGTCTCTGAACAGATTCACGCCCACTTTTAGGGGAAAATAAACTAGACTTCCCATAGACTTCAATACAAAATAGCGTCACAAAACCACGTCCGTCCACAGCCGACAGGCGTGAATAATTGAAGAAATCACTCATATTAAACATCTCAAGTAATTATATGTCCACCCTGCCTGCCATAGAGCGTGAAAGATGCATCAACAAACTTAATGTAGTCAATTTAAAAACATGTCCCTTCAATCTCCCAGTGTCAAATTGGTGTAACAACCCCACCCAGTGGCCAGAGGTGTCTTACCCGGACATTTACTCTAGTCGTACCTCATTGAGTAACCATGGTAAGCCAGTGAAAACAGATCAGCATCTCCCGAACACTTCAGCCGGAAACTGAAGCCTCGCGGGAGCCGCTATTGTAGCAGAACTTCACAGCAAATACTTTGACAGCAAATAACTTTACCTCTGAGGCGTCCAAAGACTTCATATGTCCATTATCTATTTCTAAAGAAACACGACAATGTATAAAAGGCTCCATTACTTTGTATTTTACGTTATGGCCCCGTAGAAGCCGTTTTTGTAAAAATAGGCTAACGATTGCGTCATAACCAGGTGACTGTGTCGCACAGTAGAGACATTACCGTATAGACAGGAGGAGAAGCTCGCAGGAAATCTTTTAAAGCAACGGGAAAAAATATTTCAACAACGTTTTGAGGAATTGGAAATAATTCGGAATGTGGCACAGCTACTAGAAGATTTACAACTGTCAGACAGGTTGCTCACGTCACATCTACATCGTCAAGCTCAGTTTGAGCCTGCGCAGTCGCTCAGCCATCAGGAAGTGAGTGCTGCTAATGGGCTTCACTTTCCTCCGTTGAAATCAAGAGGGTCGCTGTGTCCATTTCTTTTACTGTCTATGGTTGTTACACCAATTTGACGCTGGGAGAAGGAAGGGACATGTTTTTAAATTCACCACATTAAGTTTGTTGATGCATCTTTCACGCTCTATGGCAGGCAGGGTGGACATATAATTACTTGAGATGTTTAATCTTAGTGATTTCTTCAATTATTCACGCCCTACCGGCTGTGTATGGACATTGTTTTGTGACGCTATTTTGTATTGAAGTCTATGGGAAGTCTAGTTTATTTTCCCCTAAAAAGGGGCGGTGACGAAATCGACAGACAAGTTCCCGGATGTGCCGGTAGTGCGTTTCGGTACGGTACGCTTGGAACCTGAACTGAGGTGGTACCATTTATAGTGAGCCGTAGCGAACCATATCATGCAGTGGAAAAGCGCCAATAGTGTCGGCCCAGATCCGGGTGGAATCCACATGTCCCAGATGTGGGCCGGATCTGGGCCGACACTATGTTGCTGTCTGGGGAGTAATTAGCCGGTGAAGTTGATTTACTTATTGTAGAGTAAGTGAAAGAGATCATGAGCATTGTAATGTCTGAGCGGAATTCATAACTAATAACGGATTTTAAAACGAACGGTTCATTCATAAATCCGTAAGATCTCACCTAATCTCACAATCCTCACTTTTTTTCTCACAATTGTGCGTGATATAAAGTCGCAATTGCGAATTATAAAGTATGAATTTTCTTTATATCATGCAATTCTGACATTATTAAACACACAATTGCTAGCAAAAAATTCAGAATTGCAACTTTATATCACTCAATTCTGACTTTTTATCTCGCAATTGTGAGAAATTAATTCAGAATCGCGAGATGTAAACTCGCCATTTTGAGATAAAAAGTCGCAATTATTTTTTTATGTTTTATTCTGTGGCAGAAACAAGCTTCCATAGAAAACCCCCTTTGAAACACGCTTTATTTTTAAGAGTTTATACAGCAGTGAGAAATCCAATCAGATTTGTTTGTGCTGGTAAACGGTAATCTCACACGAGTCCCTGAGTTTCGGAAGAGATCTTAAACTGAGCTTAGATTTGTCGAGATTTTAAAGAAAACGTTTAAAATCGTTTTCTTCAAGTCAACCTTGATATTCTGAGAACTTCATTAAGTCTTGAGCAATCACATGTTTCTTCATTTCTCTCTCTGTTTCTCTCCAGACTGTAAGTTTAATTGTCATCGCAGATGTGAGTCTCTCGTTCCTCCTGAGTGTCGGGGCGAGAGAGCAAATGGAGAAGGTCAGTTTGATTTACCGTTGAAAACATTTCTAGGTCACTTACGCAATTATAAGTTTGTTTTTTGTCTAGAGATATTTTGCTTACACTTTATTTGAAGGAGTCTTTGTTACAGTGTAATTATGCATTTAAGTACTGAGTAATATTAAGTAGCTACATGTGCTTACTATAGGGTTAATTGCATGTAATTATGCATAATTTATAGTTTTTACTACAGCAACTACATGTAACACGCATAACAAGGACACCATAAAATAAAGTGTTACCTACATTTTTCATTTGGAAAATCATATTTATTTATGTGATTACTGTAATGTTGTATTTTCATGTAAAGTAACATAAATTAAAGGCAGTGTAAAAATGCATGATGGATAAACACTTGACAATTTAAAATATATATATTATTGTTTTTATCATGGGATGTTTGATACTTTTTGTTTTGACAAACTTTCTCAACATACTGATAAAATGTTTAAAAATCGATATTTACATGGAACATTTAGTGTAAATTAAGCTTTCTTGATCCAAAAGTTAATGTGCTTAAGATAATGAAATATATAGACTAAGATGCATTAAATTAATCAAAAGTGACCGTAAAGACATTTATAATGTTACAAATAATTATATTTGAAATAAATGCTGTTCCTTTCAACTATCTATAAAGATCCTAAAAAAAATGTATCGCAGATGTCAAAAAATATGAAGCGGCACAAGTTTTTTCAGCACTGATAATAATGAGACATGTTTCCGCAAGATTTCTGAAGGATCATGCGTGTGATCAGTGCTACATTTCATAATCAAATGTCATAATCATTTGTTAACAAACAAGTATTCATGACTTCAATGAGCTCATTGTTTCTGCATTAAATTATTACATTTTTAAATGTGTTTAAATTAATACATTTTTCGCTAACTGTAATTTTGTATAAGTACATTTCTGAAATACATAACTTAGACAGTCACCTCTGATAACAGATCACTCTAAATTGTAAAGTGGACTCATGCACTTTCTGTAAATCTGCTTTGAAATGATGTGTATTGTGAAAAGCTCTTTACAAATAAATGTGAATTGAATCGAATTGACTTCCAGAGGCGAGTCAGGATTCGGAGGAGGCCGCGACAGTGGTGTCAGTAAACGCTCTTTATGAAGAGCTGCGATATAAGGACCCTCCGCCAGCGGAGCAGATCATGATGACGCTGCAGACTCCCGTCACGTAAGTGTTCACATCAGGAACGAGGATTCAGAAACAATCTGTTACGGTCATTTCTATTATCGCTGTTACGGTCATTTCTATTATCTCTGTTATGGTCATTTCTATTATCTCTGTTACGGTCATTTCTATTATCTCTGTTACGGTCATTTCTATTATCGCTGTTACGGTCATTTCTATTATCTATGTTATGGTCATTTCCGTTATCTCTGTTACGGTCATTTCTATTATCTCTGTTACGGTCATTTCTATTATCTCTGTTATGGTCATTTCTATTATCTCTGTTACGGTCATTTCTATTATCTCTGTTACGGTCATTTCTATTATCGCTGTTACGGTCATTTCTATTATCTCTGTTATGGTCATTTCTGTTATCTCTGTTACGGTCATTTCTATTATCTCTGTTACGGTCATTTCTATTATCTCTGTTATGGTCATTTCTATTATCTCTGTTACGGTCATTTCTATTATCACTGTTATGGTCATTTCTATTATCTCTGTTACGGTCATTTCTATTATCACTGTTACGGTCATTTCTATAATCTCTGTTTCGGTCATTTCTATTATCACATTTACGGTCATTTCTATTATCTCTGTTACGGTCATTTCTATTATCAATGTTACTGTCATTTCTATTACCTCTGTTACGGTCATTTCTATTATCACTGTTACGGTCATTTATATTATCTCTGTTACTGTTACGGTCATTTCTATTATCTCTGTTACGGTCATTTATATTATCACTGTTACGGTCATTTCTATTATCTCTGTTATGGTAATTTCTATTATCTCTGTTACGGTCATTTCTATTATTACTGTTATGGTCATTTCTATTATCTCTGTTACGGTCATTTCTATTATCACTGTTATGGTCATTTCTATAATCTCTGTTACGGTAATTTCTATTATCACAGTTACGGTTATTTCTATTATCTCTGTTATGGTCATTTCTATTATCACTGTTACGGTCATTTCTATAATCTCTGTTACAGTCATTTCTATTATCACAGTTACGGTTATTTCTATAATCTCTGTTACGGTCATTTCTATTATCACAGTTACGGTTATTTCTATTATCTCTGTTATGGTCATTTCTATTATCACAGTTACGGTCATTTCTATAATCTCTGTTACGGTCATTTCTATTATCACAGTTACGGTTATTTCTATTATCTCTGTTACAGTCATTTCTATTATCACTGTTATGGTCATTTCTATTATGTTACTGTTACGTTAATTTCTATTATCTCTGTTACGGTCATTTCTATTATCACTGTTAAGGTCATTTCTATTATCTCTGTTACGGTCATTTCTATTATCACTGTTACGGTCATTTCTATTTCCTCTGTTACGGTCATTTCTATTATCACTGTTACGGTCATTTCTATTATCACTGTTACTGTTACGGTCATTTCTATTATCCCTGTTACGGTCATTTATATTATCTCTTTTACTGTTACGGTCATTTCTATTATCACTGTTAAGGTCATTTCTATTATCACTGTTACGGTCATTTCTATTATCACTGTTACGGTCATTTCTATTATCACTGTTACGGTCATTTATAATATCTCTGTTACTGTTACGGTCATTTCTATTATCTCTGTTACGGTCATTTCTATTATCACTGTTACGGTCATTTCTATTATCACTGTTATGGTCATTTATATTATCTCTGTTACTGTTACGGTCATTTCTATTGTCTCTGTTACGGTCATTTATATTATCTCTGTTACTGTTACGGTCATTTCTATTATCACTGTTACGGTCATTTCTATTATCTCTGTTACGGTAATTTCTATTATCACTGTTACGGTCATTTCTATTATCACTGTTACGTTCATTTCTATAATCACTGTTACGGTCATTTCAATTATCTCTGTTACGGTCATTTCTATTATCACTGTTATGGTCATTTCTATTATCACTGTAAAGCTGCTTGGAAACAATCCAAAAGCGCTTTATAAATGAGGTGACTTGACTTGACTTCAGCAAAGTGAGGATCCATTTGCAGCTTTTTTTATTTATAATCATGTTCGTACAGTCAGGGTCAGTCACTAGCAAACACAACAGACAAAGCAACTCGTAATCAGAAAACAGACGGCAGCAAACTTACATAAATCAGGCCACAATAGAAAACAAACATAATTAGCATATTTAGAAAATAAACCGTCCAAGAATAATTCCTGTGTTTTTCTTCCAAAAACACAGGAAGAAACGCTCAGAGATGTTCACCACGTTTAAATAGTCCACTGATGAAAGCCCGGTGTGTGTGTGAGGGAATGGAGATCAGAGAGGGTTAATATTCGGGAACCGCGGGAGTCTCGTTTGTGACATCATCACAGCTGATCCATGACAGAGCTCAGGGTGTTTACATCTGTGTGTGTGTGTGTGTGTGTGTGTGTCAGGCCGTGTTTCAGCAGTAATATCCCTCTGATGCGAGTGGTGCAGTCTCTCAAACACAGCAAGAGAAGAGCCAGTGGAGTGGTGAAGAAAGGCTGGCTGATCCACTACACCAGCACTGACACACTGGTGACTCTCTCCTCTAGTTATCTTCCTTTATTTGGGGTCAATAGGATTTTTTGATGTTTCTGCTCGCCAAGGCCGCATTCATTTTTTTAAAAATATATTATTACAATTTAAATATAACTGTTTTCTATGTGAACATTTTGTAATCTATTCCTGTGATCAAAGCTGAATTTTCAGCATCATTACTTCAGTCTTCAGAGTCACATGATCCTTCAGAAATCATTATAATATGACGATTTGCTGCTCAAGAAACATTTATGATTATTATTCATGTTGAAAACAGCACTACATATTTTTGCGGAAAGCGTCTTTTTTCACGATTCTTTGATGAATAAAAAGTTCAAAAGAATGAAGAATTACGTATTGATAGATAGATAGATAGATAGATAGATAGATAGATAGATAGATAGATAGATAGATAGATAGATAGATTGATTTTTGTTTGTAGATCATGTTTTTTATGTTTGTTTCTTTGCAGAGAAAGCGTCACTACTGGGTATTAGATTGTAAAAGTATCACCTTGTACCCGAATGAAAACAGCAGCAAGTACTATAAGGTTTGTTCATTTTTATACGGCATCATGTGACCTTCAACACTTTAGCACTTCATAATGAAAAACACATCCACGTTTGACACATAATCCACATCAGGTCTTCATGACGTGTGTGTGTGTGTGTGTGTGTGTGCGCGTGTGCGCGCGCAGGAGATCTCTCTGTCGGAGGTGCTGCAGGTTCGAGGCCCGGCTCAGCTCACGGTCCCAGTGTTGCCAGGCAACAGCAAGCACTCGTTCGAGCTGCTGACATCATCACTGGTGTACTGTGTGTTCGCGGATCAGGACGGCCCGTCGTGGGACTCGGCCCTCAAGCTGGCCCTCAGACCCGTCCAGGGCACCGCGTGCGAGACCACAGACGCCACCGGTGAGAGCAACAACAGGATAATCATCGCTATAGAGAACACCAAAAGGCCTAATAATTGATAAACAGTAGTTTGCGTGTGTGTGTGCGTGCCTGTTTGTGTGTTTATGTGTGTGTGTGTGTATGTGTGCGTGCGTGTCTGTGTACACATATACTGTAAATGTGTGTGTGTGTGTGTGTGTATATGGCTGTGAAAGGTTCTTGTACAGAACTTTTCACATATACTCTTTGTTTCAAAGAAGCTTTACTGAAAATCCTGATGTTAATGTGTATAGTACCTTCATGCTTTATAGTATATGTTTATATAGTTTTATGTGAGTGGACTGTATGTATGTGGATACAGTTAGAAATACATTCAGTATATACAACTTATAATACATTGTTACGTACATAATATTGATGCACAAACAAACAAAGAACAGTATTTTCATCAACCAACCTTAACAAAGATCCTGAAAAACATTGTTCATTGTTAGTTCATGTTGCATTAAGTAACAATTGAGACTTTATTGTAAGTGTTTTAGTGTTCTGCATTTCTTTATTTAGTGTTCTGCATTTCTTTATTTAGTGTTCTGCATTTCTTTTATGTCTATAATGTTAAATAAAGTTGCTCCTGGTGTGTTGGCAGGTGAAGGAGAGAACGGTGACGAGACTCAGGTGAAACTCAGTTATTTACTGTAAAGATGTTTCCTGAAACAACAACCGGCATGATTCACAGAATAACCTGTGTGTGTGTGTGTGTTCCCGTGTGTGTTGCAGGACATCAGCGAGCTGTATCAGATCTTCTCTGATGAGGTTTTGGGTTCGGGTCAGTTCGGGGTGGTTTACGGAGGCACTCACAGGCAGTCGGGACGTCCCGTCGCCGTTAAAGTCATCGATAAAACACGCTTCCCCTCCAAACAGGAGGTGCAGACTAAAAACGAGGTCTCGATATTGCAGGTGTGTTTCCTCGCAAATCAAACCGATTTTGTTGCTTTTGTTGTTGTTATATCTTCCAGACATATGTGTGTGTGTGTTTCAGAAACTGTCTCATCCAGGAGTCATTTGTTTAGAAGGCATGTTTGAGACGATGGAATATACGTTCGTTGTGATGGAGAAGCTCCACAGCGACATGTTAGAGACCATCTTATCTCACGAGAACGGCCGACTGCCTGAACGCACCGCACGCTTCCTCGTCACTCAGGTAATGCAGCGCGCTGAAAACACACATTTTTGGGGGAAACAATTGCTAAAGTTCCTTGAGATGTCTTTTAGCTTTTACTTTTTTATAACCTTAATAGCTAATATTTCTACGTTGCCAGATTCTCTTCTGCTCACCACGGCTGCATTTATTTGATCGAAAAAAACACAGTAAAATACATTAATATTCTGAAATATATTGCAATTTAAAATAACTGTTTCTAACTGAATATAGTAAAGTGTAATATATTCCCGTGATCAAAGCTGAATATTCAGCATCATTACTCCAGTCTTCAGTTTCACATGATCCATGATCCTGATCACATGATTTGATGCTCAAAAACATTTCTGATTATTATCAATGTTGAAAACAGTTCATATAAATCTTAACCGTCTTATTGCATTCGGGTTAGTTTTGACTTGGAAGAAAAAAATCATATTTTTTGACAAAATCCATAGTTTTTAGTACAAAAATTAAACTTTGGATATGTGTTAAGACTGACAAAATACACATCTTTTGTCTGATTTTTAAAAATAAATATAACCATTTAAACTAAGTTGTTACACTTTTTTTTTCAGCAGTCATGAGTTATAAGTTCAAATGTATTTATTTAAATCCATCAAAGTCAATGGAGTTCATCCTGGTAGTTTTCATATTATATGTTCTTATAGATTTCATAAAAGTATGTATTCAAAGAAAATTTCTCATATATAAGGATAAAAATAAATATTTTCTCGCATCACCCCGTTTTTTGCTTGCTTTACTTGTAAAAATGGTCATTTCAAAGAATTTGAATTTGCAATTGCGTTAATAAAAAGGCGGTAAATTAAGTAATATATTAATATTACTTAATATATTAATATAGTAAAATATTAATTTATGACTGTTTTATAAACTTATGTTCCAACGGGTCCACACAGACGCAGGAATGGAACAAGTGTTTTTTCAAGCATTACAATATTAAACAGAAAGGTTCTTGATTGGCGTCTATATTTCTTTGAATATACTTTAAAGTCCCCCTGTGGTGAAAATCAAGCTTTTAATGTTGTTTATTTGTTTATGTGGTGTTATTAATTAATATGCTTTAGGACAAACCATGTGCAAATTCATAAGTCGACAGCATTGCTGAGTATTTTCTCTTTAAAACTGCAGTGAATAAAAGACAGTCTCAAAAACACGGTTTGAAATCGCTGGTGTTTCTGACGCCACAAACTACCTTGTAACCAATCAGATCAACGTGTGATCGTCAACGAGTGAGCTGGTGTGAGTGGAGGCGGGGCTCATTTGCATATTCATAGCACTGCATATACTAAGTGAAGCAAGGGTGTTGAGTTACATTCAAGCTATTTTAAGGCATGAAGATTTTTTTTATGGAAAAAATGTTTAAATCTGTTATTTTGGTGACCAAAGATGAGTTTTAAGGGATCAAATAATTGACTACAGGGGGACTTCCATTGAATCTTTCCATTCCACAAAATGCTCTTTATAGTGGAAAAAGGTTTGTAGGTTTTTAGAGTGCTCTGTTCACTGAAAGCTTATGTGGGAAGCCAAAAATGGTGGTTTTGTGGCATCGCTGTGAAACGCCCCATTATTTTTAAGAGTGTAAATCAATGAAGACTACAGAAGTGTTGTTTTGCCTTCATGCACAAGCACTATCTTTAATCTCTGACCTGTTGATGTGTTGTTGAAGGTTTTGGAGGCTCTGAGGTACCTGCACCTGAGGCACATCGCACACTGTGACCTGAAACCAGAAAATGTGCTTCTGGCGTCACCTGAACCATTTCCTCAGGTCTGACACCCTCATATGAATTTCAGTTATTTTGAGTTAAGTCTAGAGTTGCATGTGTGGCATATTCAGATATTTCTTTATAACAGCTCAAACAAGGAATGCAAAAATCAAATGCATGCATTAAATGCAATGCAAGTCGCTTTGCATAAAAGCATCTGTTAAATGTGTAAATGTAGTCATGTGCTATCCAGAAGTCCCAAAAGTGATGATGGTCTCTGTTTCAGGTCAAACTATGTGACTTTGGTTTCGCTCGCATCATCGGAGAGAAGTCGTTCCGGCGCTCGGTGGTCGGGACCCCTGCGTATCTGGCGCCCGAGGTCATCAGAAGTCATGGTTACAATCGCTCTCTGGACATGTGGGCTGTGGGGGTGATCTTATACGTCAGTCTGAGCGGGACGTTCCCTTTCAACGAGGACGAGGACATTAACCAGCAGATCACTAACGCCTCGTTCATGTACCCGCGGCAGCCGTGGTCCCTCATCTCACTGGAGGGTGAGAGACGGATCAATGATGCTTTTAAAGGGGATTACAGGAATAGTTCACCAAAAATTCTGTTATCACTTACTCACTCCCATGTATTTAGAAACTGTGTGCTGTCAAATCCATTAATCGTGATTAATCGCAGCATAAAAGTTTGTTAATATATATTGTCCTGACTCTCTGTGGTTACAATTTTTATTAATCACATGATTATTTATATTTATATTTAATCGCACACCAAATTTGGCTGGAAAAATTAGCCCCAAAAGATCATTTAAAGTCATTTTTGTGTTAAATGAGTAAAGCATCAAATGAACATCACAAAAAGTAGCTTTAGAAAAAATATATTTGATTCAACATGACATTTATTACACATTTACTTTTAGGCTTTAACGGCAATGAGGGTGAGTAAATGATGACAGAAAATTTCATTTTTGGGTGAACTATATTAATATGGAAGTATTATTATTAATATTATTATTAATTAAAAAAAGAAAACTGCCAATAGGTGGCGGTAAATGTCTAAATGAGTAAGTTAGTGAGTCATTCATTGATCAGTTCAAACAGCGGATTCATTTAGGAATTATTTAAAGCTACACTGTGTAACTTTTTTAGTTTATTCTTAGCTAAAAACACTAAGTTCTTTCAAAAATATATGTGCTCATTAATGTATATTTACTTCGTTCAAGTAATAAAGTATTAAATACATACGGGTGTAATAAAATAGTAATAAAATACATACGGGTGGGGGGTTCTAATGTCGGTCGCCATGTTGCCCCTCCATCTTGAAAGTACATTAGCCAAAGAGGGACATACGGTTAATTCAAGCTTCACCTTTCACTCATGGACGAGGTCGAACTGGAAGCCATGCTAATCTTGGACTACATTGGCCACCGTAGGAGTTAAAACGAAATCGGAATTGAGAGGAACAGAAACTAATATTCACTGGATGGTCATATACCTTTTCACCGCTAGATGGGGGTAAAAATCACACAGTGTAGCTTTAAATGGTTCTCTTTATGAGTGAGTCACTGAATCATTAGTTCCCCCCATTGATTCGCTCAAACACTGATTCATTCATTCAGAAACGAAACACCGCTGTGTTGCTCGGAGATGCACAACAGTCCTGCTCTGGCTTTATAGGTAATATTTTCGTTGGCTAAATTGAGCAAAAACTGACAATATTGTATCTAAAATATAACACACAACATTAAGTTCTTATTTATTGAACTGTTGTATAAAACAATAGGCCTATAACATTTGCACTCGTGCTATTCGGGACAAAAACACCACTCGTGTGATATTGCTAACGTTACTCGTTGCTCAACTATATCATATGATATAAATATGACAGAAAATGTCACATTTTTGCCCTGATATGTTAATTTTAGGGTCATTCTTCTAAATGTATTCAATAGGCTTCTTTACACAGTGAGCGGTTGCTCTGCTTCATGTTTGTCACGAATCAACAATATGAAACGTTAAATGTAAGATGTGTATTATATTTACAAACGTTTATGTTAGATGCGATTAATCGCGAATAATCGGGTTGACAGCACTATTTTATTTTGTATTAAATATGATTTTCAATATTTCTCCGACCAGTTGACACCAATCTGTCTTCCATGATTTGGATGTTAAATACCTTGCTCTATTTTTTAACACTGTATTAATACAGTTAATAATAAAATAAACAGTGTATAGTTTAGAGGTGAATATCGCCTAGGACCATGAAATCCACTCAAAATACAAAATATTAAAGTATAAATATTATTATAACAAAATATTGTAGGCAACATTCATTTATTTTTTAAACAAATGATTCGCTCTTATTGTCTTCAGTCTCTTCTGACTGCCGAGGATCACAAGTGTGACACCTAAATGAGGGTTTACTTTCCTTCCTTCTGTTAATCTCTCTCTCTCTCTCTCTCTCTCTCTCTCTCTCAGCGGTGAATCTGATCAATAACCTGCTGCAGGTGGTGGTGAGACGCAGGTTCAGTGTGGGCAAAGCCATGGGTCATCCCTGGTTTCGGGTCTGTCGACTTTCTCAAACAATCAATCAAATCCCATTATTCATTTTTAATTTCCTAAAACAGTAGTGTTTAGTTGAAGTCATTTCAGTGCATTGACTGGATGGACAGATGAACACAGTATCATTAATGCACGTGTGGTCCATGTGTCCTGCAGAACTTCCAGATGTGGTGTGACCTGCGTGAGTTCGAGCTGCAGATGGGATATCGCTATCTCACTCATGAGGCGGACGACGAGCGCTGGAGATCCTACGCCCTGGACAAAGGCCTCAGTTTCCCTGAACATTTAACAATAGTTGCAAATGAAGAACAGAAAACAGACGTGTAGATTATATATTAATATATCTGTGAATATTGTATTATATGAACAACTCTGTGAATCTGCTGTGGTTTACATCCAATTATTTTGGTGTGATTTGGTGTTTGAGATATTTTTCAATAAAATAAGAAAATACTAACCTTGAGGTTTTGTTTATGATCTTGTATACTACTGTAAGTATCATGTTGATGATTTGCACCCAACACACATCACACACAAAATCATTATTAGACTAAATTAGAATAAATGAAAACACTTCTGATTCATTTGTGGCTAACCATCATAACAAAAAGAATGCTAAAGTTTTTGGTTAGTTTGTTGATATTTTATTTTATTCGATTTAATGTTTGTTTAATCAAAGCTAACCCACAATTATTAGAGCCTCTCCCCACTTGTTCACCTGGGTCTCTTATTGTGTTATTGGGATTTTGTCTTTCCTTACTAGGACTTTTATTTTATTACGTTTTCTAAACGCGGAACTTCCGCGTACGTCATTATCAGCGTGCGAACCAGAGATGGACACAAACAGAACAGCGAAGGTGAGAAATGACTTTAAGATTAATTAATTTGAAAATAAATACTGTGTTCACAATTATTTAGGGCTTTAATTACATTTATTAAATATGAAGTTGTGTAAAATTGAAATTAATTGTAAAATAAGAATATCAGCAGGCCAACTGTATAATAACGTTAACGTCTTTCTTTCAAGTCAAATTTACGCTCATGTTAATGATTTTATCATAACGATCAGCACAGTTTCCATAACGTGTTTTCTTTGATGGCTTGCGCAGTTATTTTCCTCTTCGTTTTTACGTGCTGTTGTAGTCTCGTATACTTTATTTTATTACGACTTATAAAACTGCCAAACACATATTATGATTATGTCTGGACATAATTATGATTTTTTTAATGTCTGACATGACATTATTCTGCAGTGACATGCTAAACGTCATACAAAACTCATCCATGCTTCGTCTAATTTACCATTCATGCATTCACCAATAAATTGCATCTAACATAAAAGTTTGTGTTTATATAATATGTATATATATATATATATATATATATATATATATATATATATGTGTATATATATGTGTGTATATATATATATATATATACACACACATACACAAATATATATATATATATATATATATATATATATATACACACACACATACACAAATATATATATATATGTGTGTGTGTGTGTGTGTATGTGTATATATATATAAACACATTATATTAACTTTTATGTTAGATGCGTTTAATTATGATTAATCATATATATATATGTGTAATATACTGTATAATAAATATAAATATCCACATTAATTTCCTTTTTGCACAGCTTGAGTTTGCGGTGCAGATGTCATGTGACAGCTGTGTTAATGCAGTAAAGGGTGTTTTGGAGAAAGAACCGGGTGAGTCGAGCACAACATGAAACACTTTTCTGTGTCGTGAGCTATTATCTCATTCATATGTGTGTGTGTGTGTGTGTTTAGGAGTGCAGTCGGTGCAGATAAACCTGGGTAAGGAGGAGGTTCTGGTTGAAACGGCGCTGACGTCTTCACAGGTCCAGACTCTGATAGAGAGCACAGGAAGACGGGCAGTGCTGAAGGGAATGGGCAGCTCAGAATCAGGTGTGAAAGAGTTAAAGCACAATGAGAACCATAGAGTGTAAAAAACATATGGACGTAGTGTCCGTGACGTCTCCCGTAGTGTTTCTGAAGAACATTTTTTTAGCTATATAGACCAAAACCACTTTTTGTACCAGGCTGTAAAAAAATTTTTTTTTGGTGTAAAGTTGGGCATTTTAACATCCGGGGTTCTGTGGGATTGACTCTCTTTTGGAGCCGGTCTCTAGTGGCCAGTCGATGAATTGAGGTCATTTTGGTGTTTGATTCAAGAGAATGACAGGAAGGTTGCCGCTTGATGTGAACAAGCGTGAAACGGGACTAATGCTTGTTTCAAATTCAAAAATTGCTTTATTGGCATGTCTGTAAATAATACAATATTGACACACACACACACACACACACATATCTGCTGTCTGTCCCTCTCCTAATATTATATTTATCTGTTCTACTTCAGTCATGGTTGGAAAGTTCTTTATTAAGTTAGTGAATTTAAGTAGAGCTCTCTGATTGGTTATCTGTGTGTGTTGTTGTTGTCAGACCTGGGCGCTGCCGTGGCGATGGTTGGGGGGGCGGGGCTTGTGCAGGGCGTGGTCCGGTTCCTGCAGTTGTCACAGGAACGCTGTTTGATTGACGGGACGATTGACGGGCTGAAGCCAGGAGCGCACGGCCTGCATGTGCACGAGCTCGGCGACCTCACTCAGGATTGCAGGAGGTATCACGACCTTTGACCTTTTGTCTGTGTTTGTTACAATGGGTTTAGGAGCATGAGCCCCATCCAGTCTGGTGATTGTGTGTAAAACAGTTCCTTAGAAATCTTTCCATGAAACAACACACACTGCATTAGCTCAGAATGAAATATCTGAATGCATTTGACCTTGTCCTGCACAGTGTTTTCTGGGAATATCATGATTATATTTGTGCTGTGTGTCCTTCAGCTGTGGAGATCACTTCAATCCGTTCAGGAAACCGCATGGAGCTCCTCAGGACTCAGACAGGGTACATTTACCTTATATTCGCTTCTGGAGATTTCTAATGCTTTTCACCAAGAAAAAAGATTATTGAACACCTTCTAAACTTGTTACACCTTATGTAAACCTTATAGTTCATGAAGTTTTTTTTTTAAATAAACCACATAGTTTATGAAGTTGACAACTAGCCCCGGTATATTCTATATACAATATCTAAGTGGTATTTTACGGTCATTTCAAAATGTCCTAAAACTATGGTAATATTGTAGTAGAAGAAGCAAATTATTTATTATTAAATGCATTTTATTAACGTATTTATTAATAAGTAATGTGTTTTTAATTACTTATTTATATTGCTGTTGTTGTTATTATTATTTATTAATTTACTGATTTATTTTTATATATTTTATATTTGGTTTTATATATATATATATATATATAGTTAGATAGTTAAATATTTAAACTGGTAATTCTGTGTAGAAAAAGTATTTGTTTTTCTAGTATTTGAAAAAAAATGTTTGTTTTTAATGTTTATAATATTTAAAAAAAGCAATAACACATTTTATTTTATTTATATAAATTTATATAAATAAATGTATAAACAAATATACTAACATAAATATATTATACTTATTATATATATTATGTATTATATATAATTTTTTATTATATATATAAATATATAAAGTATATTTTTATTTATTATATACATTTCAATTGTTTATGTATTAATAACAAATGTATTATATATTTTTAATGTTTCTAATAATATTTATAGTTTTTTTTAAGAAGTAATAACAGAATTTCATATTTTCTATAGCTTTTTTTTTAAATATATTTTTATTGCTTTATTTTAACATTTATATTGACTAACATCGACAAAGGAAATAAGGAATATAAATGTTGGTGTTTAACGCTGTGACTGTGTGCTGTAGCATGTGGGCGATCTGGGAAACATTACGGCAGATCCTGACGGAAGAGCTTCATTCCGGCTAGAAGACTCTCAGATAAAGGTAATAAAGATCAATATAATATCAATTATATTGTATTGATCAATTATATTGATCTCAAAATACAGTCCGTGTGTGTGTGTGTGTGTGTGTGTGTGTGTGTGTGGGCAGAGTGCTTGGATTCCCATATGAAATTATCTAAAGTCTCTGTTATTGTTAATTACACTGACCTTCTGTTTCATGGTTACACCTCCTTTTTAACTCTTATATCATTCAGTGTCATCTGAAAATATCCATGCAGTGATTTACCAAAGCCAGTGTATACTTGTGTTTGCTGTGTGTTCATGTATGATATGCCACGCTCTGATGTCACATGTTTCTCCTGCTCTGTTTGACAGGTGTGGGACGTGATTGGTCGATCTCTGGTGGTGGATTCTGGGGAGGATGATTTGGGCCGTGGGAATCACCCGCTGTCCAAAATAACAGGAAACTCAGGAGACAGGTCAGTTTTATTTGTATAGCACACTTCACAACACATTGTTTCGGAGCAGTGTTACATAAAATCATGCTGTTAATGTTGATGATATCTTTCGCGTTTCTGGATATATTGATGTACTTATATATCCAACTTTATACATAGAGCTGGGCGAATATAGTTTACATTTTGCGACGATATAAACAATCAAACTGTTGAGATTTGCTATATAGTATCTAATCACTTTACTCAAGTGTACTGGATGTATGTATGTGGATAAAGTTGAATATACTTATGTCGTAAGAAACCTGCTACATTGCATTTGATTAACATGGATTGTATTACAGATTTTATTATATGGACTGACAATATCTAAAAATCATGATGTCTAGCTCTTAACTGTCAGACTGATTAGTAATGTAACTAATATTGGGTTCTTGTGTCTGCTGACTAAGTTTGTCTGAATCAGTTTTTTATCCAGAGAAAAACATGATGACAGAGATTTAAAATAAAGAGGAAACACTTCTTCTAATGTCGTTATAAGCTGATTTAAAGGGAAAGTTCACCTAAAAATGTAAACTCTGTCATTTACTCGGCCTCATGTTATTCCAATCCCGTATGAGTTTCTTTCTCCTGATCACAAAAAGACATTTTGAAGAATGTGAATGTGGCCTCATTTTCCCCCTTCATACAATGGGACCAGCAACTGTTTGGTTCCCAATATTCTTCCAAATATTTTCTTTTGTGTTCAACGGAAGAACTTTAATGACAGAATTTTAATGTTTGGGTAAACTATCCCTTTAAGTCTTGCAGAAATGTGTGGAGCTAATGCGCTTGTTTTTCATGTTCTTCAGTGGACTGTGTGTGTGTTTGCTTAATGTCCGCTCTCTCTCTCTCTCTCTCTCTCGCTCCGGTCTCAGACTGGCATGTGGAATCATTGCTCGATCGGCCGGCTTGTTTCAGAACCCTAAACAGATCTGTGCCTGTGACGGTGTGACCCTGTGGGAGGAGAGAGATCGGCCCATCGCTGGGAGAGGACGGAAAGTCACTGACACACCAGCAGCTCATCTGTAATGGGTCGAGCATGCGACCTTCACATACGTCAAGGAATACAGATGGACATCAAGCACAGATATATGGAAGGAACGAGATAGGAGACCAAAAACGTGCCTGTCTGAAGCTGTCATGAATGTATGTTCAGGTTGAGATGAGATTCTGATGCCACAAATACAGAAATCAAACCATGTGTAATTATGTAGATGGTGTGGATATATCGCTGAATTTCATAGTTATAATTCATTCCTTTATGCTTTAGTTTGTCTGATTTTACACACAGCTGCTGGAACTTCAAAATCAAAGTTCAAACTTAGAAACTAAGTTAAACAATTATTTTTTTACGATGAGGCGATTTGTAAGCATTTTCAAGAAATCTTCAGCACTTCTGTAATTAACACTTTAAAACTGTCCTAAAGTGTTGTAATTTATTAATTTTTTTTTTTTTTTTTTACTATTGTTGTACAGATAAAGGAAAAATAAAACAATATATAAAGCACGTTTAATAATGTTCCCCCACTGACAAAGAGAGACAACAGTGCTGTGATTTTTTTATTTGATCCCAATAAAAAAAAAACAAGCATCTGTTTTGCCCAAAATAAGCCATTCATCATTCATTTATTGTGGTGTAAAAAACTGATTGTATTCTTATTTATGAAAAAATGTGTGTGTGTGTGTGTGTGTGTGTGTGTGTGTGTGTGTGTGTGTGTGTGTGTGAATGCATCAGCACGCGCTCACTCAGTCCTCTGCTGAAGAATGAGAGCGTTTCCAAAGAACGGAAGTGGACCGACCATTTTGAAACCCCGCACCGCTTAGGTAAGATGGAAGATTTTTTTCCCTCTCTATATTTGTTTATGTTTAAAGCATACCATAATTCATCACATAGAACCAATAGGTAACGATTGCCAATGAAACACGGAATGATGTAGCCGAGCTCGCGGTGTGATTTATAGAGAAACGCAAAGGGGTTTGGGGGGGCGCGGGGACACTCCAAAAGAATACTCCCAAAATGAGTCATCTAGAGATTTATTTCGGAAAGAATGAATAGAAAATTGCACGCATGGATTTACAATGAAAATATAAAACTATGTAGTTCCATCGCGGACATTTGTGGTGTTGATGACGGAAAAGATCGCGAGTGTTTTGTAAACATCTGTCAGAAATGTTACATTCAGTAAATCAGTCGACACGCGCTACTCGTGTTGTTGACGCCAGAGCGCTATAAAGAGAACGGCGAGTCAGCGTTTCTCACACATTTATACATTTAAAAATGGGTTTGAATGATGTGTCAGGGTTAAAACAAAACGTTTATCCTTTAGTGTGATGTTTGTGTGTGTGTTTGTTCCGTGAGCTGTTAGATTGAGGAAGTGAACGTGTTTACTCGTGCGTCACCAGATTACAGTGGCTTTGTGACTGCAACTGCAACAAATTATTTTCATTAAATGCTGAATAAATGTTTCATCGATATATTCCATTCTATGTTTTGTGTGTGTGTGCTGAATAATGTTATGTTGTTAATGTGTTAGGACTAAATTTAATTGTGATATGTATTTTTTAAAGATATTATGACAAACATGGTGTCATTGTAACTCTGGACTTTTGTCACATCAAACAACATAGAATTAACACATGATTTTCACTAAGTACCAAGCATTATTTAACTATTATTCCCTCTCCCCACCTGTATAAATCTATACAAGTTTGGGAAAATAATACTAACAATAAGGTACAAAACGATACTGTTATTGTTGTTTTGGGGACATGTATGAAAACCATGGTATTACCACTAGGAATGCACAATATATCGGCCACCATATCGGTATCAGCTTATAAATGTCCATTTTTAATGTTATCGTTAACTACCCGATAAGAAAGTTTGGCCAATTATCTTAAAGTCAATAAAAATGTATTATTTAAATCTGCTGAGACACTTCACCATTATGTTTTTGAATTGCTTGAAATATGATTGGAATTACTTCAAAAAGGAAAATACAGTTTAGTGCAACAGGCAAACTTAACTTAACTTATACTTAGCTAAGCAAGTCTGTCATATAGCCTAGGCTACATAAGAGAACATCACTATAATCGTGTGCTTGGGACATGGATTCAAGGGTAAGAGTTTTTGGACATCGGGCTCTCAAAAATGATATAAAAATTTGCATAGATTTATTGGCCAATAAATCAGTTGGCCAAAATTTTCATCCATAATTACCTTGGTATTGTATGAAGCACTTGAGTACGATAATCATTCACGATCACAAACATCATGGTATTTATTTCAGAGTAGGGGAGAGCCGGGACAGTTGAAACACTTTTCAGATAAACGTTGTTTTCTAAGATAAGGTTACAGGTAGATTTTTTTTTTTTTTGATGAACAACTCACATATGTGTTCTCTTAGTATAATGTGTTATTCGGTAGAAATATAGAATGATTTAAGTAAAAATTTACTTTGAACTAGAGTTGTGCTTTATTTCAATCGTCTCACACACGAGTGGGACGGATGAAACATAACAGTTTAAACGGTAACTATTCATTTAATGCTTGTTTTTACGAACAATACCTGACAAGTAACGTATGTACATATTGCAACAAACATATTTTGTAATTTATTTAAATTTTAAGATTCATATTAACATTTTTGTTCTGTCGCCCAATAAACAATAGGCGATAAGCCTTTGCGCATTTTGCGTAATCTTTCTAAGAGGCTATTTTGAAGAAGACAGACAAATTAGTTTACAATAATTTTCTTACATTTATTCCTTGATTCATATTGAGTGATTGAGTAATATTGAGTGTTTTCCTACGACCAGGTTTTTTAATTGGCAGGAGTCGCTGTTTCAACCGTCCATAATAGCGTCTCCGGCCAGTTAAATCCGTTTTGTCCTTAAACTAAAAAACTCTCATATTACACACTAAAGGGTGTGTTGCAGGACTAATACACCTGCCGTATTATCATTACAATGGCACATTAAACAATAAATACAACTTGTCAGTCAAAAAAAAAGTAGCGCACGAAAGAATTCACTAACCACACTCAAAAACAGCTTTCCGGCTCTAACTTTAAAACGGCATGCCGTAAAGAAGAATTTTTTTCGCAGGTCTGGTCGGCATTGCGTCCTGTACATGCTGATGAAATTTGACGTACATGACACATGAGTGGTTTCAAGGAAATCTCAATGTTTCATCCGTTCCGCGTTTCAATCGTCCCGGCTCTGCCCTACTATAAAACTGTGAATGGAATAATTAATATCTGATGTCGTCACTGTCCCATTTTGTAAGGGAATACTCACCCCTCACTTTTCAAATTGTACTTACACATGCTTTTATGTCCTTGTCTGAAATGTCAAAATTGTCTTTTCCTCATTTCAGCACAATGGATAAGGGCCACACGGTTAAGCTCTTCGTAGGGAATCTGGCCCTGGATACCACGCAAGAAGAACTGTCAGCCATCTTTGAGTCATACGGCCAGGTTGTTAGCTGTAGTGTTTTGAGGCAGTTTGCTTTTGTACACCTTCAAGGAGAGGGCGCTGCTGAACGTGCCATTCGGGAGCTCAATGGCCGAGAGTTCAAAGGTCGTAACCTCGTGGTTGAAGAGTCCCGAGGACGCCCACTCCACTCAACGAAGGTATTTGTGGGTAATCTGAGTAGTATGTGCACAACAGAAGACCTCCAGGAGCTATTTCAGACCTTTGGGAAAGTTTTGGAGTGTGATAAGGTGAAAGGTAAGAGAATAGTTGCAAAATCCCAAACCCCAACCCTGCTCATGGAGGGCTACTATCCTTCAGAGTTCAGCTACAACCCTAATCAAATGCTCCTGAGGTGCTCACGACTACTTCAAAGGCTACATTCACACTGTCAGTCCAAATCAGATTATTTGTGTAAGGCTTAAGGCTTTTTTCCGCGCTGTCGTCTCCGCCGGTTTCAAAATATGTCTCCGTTATATTGTCATTTTCTGCTCGTCCAACACTACAACAACACAGCATTGTTTCGGCAGCAACTGTCAGCATGTTTCCTATAAAAACATCTGATGTTTACATTTTACGTGGCGTGAGTGTCACATAAACCATGCAAAATCCGATCAGAACGGTCAGACTGAAACGGATTCCCAGTAATGTGATTTCAATAGGATTTCAAACCATATATGGATGTAGCTTGAAACGGATTTGTAAAAATCATATTTCATGTAATTTTTTGTTGTTGTTCACATTAGCTAATTCTGATTGGATTTTCAATCAGATATGCATAAAAATTGGATTTGCACTGACAGTCTGAACGTAGCTAAAATAACAGGCAGATGTGTCAGACAAAGGTTGGAACTGAAGTCTGCAGTAAGGTATCTCTTCAGGGGCTGGGTTGGCTTCCCCTGATTTAAAGTGTGGGTAATAACACTGAATAATAAGTAAGTCCTTAATAATAACACTCCTGTCTTCTCCTTTATTAGGTTATGCTTTTGTACACATGGAGAACAAGGAAGATGCGCTACAGGCTATTGAGGCTTTACACGGGACCTCTTTCAAAGGACGACCACTATCCGTGGAGCTGTCCAAAGTTCAACCAAGCAAGCAGGCTCCAACTGGGAAAATCCCATGTGTGAGCTGTGGAAAACAGGGTCACTATGCAGGTGAATGTCCAGCTGGGAAGCCCACCCTGGAGCAGTACCAGAGCCAAGCGGCCGTGTTAGCAGCCGCCGCTGCCGCCGCCGCCGGCCTCCCGCTACAGGTTCAACAGAGCGTCCACAATTCGGTATACAACACCTCAACTTTTGACCCCACCTATGCTGCTTTAACTGGACTTACAGCTGCTGGTGCAAGAGCTGAAGGTGGAACCACGGTGGCACCAGCCGTCTACGGAGCACTAGCTAGTCAAGTGTACGGTACGGTTGCCAATCAGCTCTACGGTGGGACAGTTACAAATCAGGCACTCAACAACAGTGCTGCCGCAGCTGCCGCACAGATGTATGGCTCCGTTAACCCAGCTTTCTATGGGCAGATGACGAGTGGTGCAGTCGCAGCCGCCGCAGCAGCCGCCGCTGCATACGGTCAACAGGTTTACACGCCCGCCATGGCAAATCAAGTGTTTCTAACTGCAGCGCCGAGCATGGAGGTACCAGGAGGTACTGCTGTTAACCAAGCTTATGCGGTAGCACCGGCTCTCTACAGCACGTCCCCGGCTTACGGGGCTCTTGGGGCAGCTGACACAGCAGCTTTCTTTGAGGCAGCAAGGGCACACTACTTTGCACAAGGACAGCAAGTGCTAGCTGAACAGCAACAGGCTAGCTCAAAGTCTGGCGAGAGGGACCGGAGTCCACTAAGAAGATCTGCCCCACTTTTGCCTGACCCTGTTATGAAACCATTTATGTACCAGAGGGCCAAGCGCAGAGCCTTGTTGCCCACACCTGCAGGTCGAGAGGAAGCCGCCGGACAGGAGGACGACCCTATAGCCAGGTGAGTTGATTTAAATTAAAGACAGATAAGCCGCGTTTCCACCGAAATTATCCGGGAAAGTTTGTCCCAGGAACTTTTTTTCCCCTCAGACCTGTTGCTGTCTGTGTTTCCACTACGGCCTAAAGTACCGTGAAGATAAGGCAAATTAGTCTGGTGACGTATGACTGCACGCTACTTTACAGTTCCCGCTCTGAATTAAAGCTTAATAAAGCCTGAACCTCGTCATCGGTCGTATTTTTTAAACTCCATTGTTGATTCGAATAGCAAACTGTTCCTGCACGCACCACAACAGATTAAAAAAATTGGTGATTGAAATAAAATGCTGCGTTGAGTCAACCAATCAAAATCCGGCATGTTCAGCGCCCAAGTCCCACCCCTGAAGGTTCCTGAACTTTGAAAAAGTACTATCCCTAGCAGGGCTTTTCGGTGCGGAAAATATTTACACAGAACTTCATTTAGACCCTGGTTCCTGCGGTGGAGTACCACCCCAAAGTCTCTAGTTCCTGGGGAAAGTTCATGCGGTGGAAACGCGGCTATAATAAACGATTACAGCAAAAATTTGTAAATTTCAAAATGTTTGCTGTTTTAGTTCTGATTTACAGTGGTGGTGATGTGTGTGTGTGTTTCTGTGTGTGTATGTGTGTTAATGTGTTTCTGTGTCTGTCCCTGTCTAATGGTGTATACATTCGTTTGTATATGCATGATTTCTCTCTCTTTTCCTGTCTGTGTGGATGTGCATGTGTGTTTTCTCTCCTCCATTTCTCACAGATATTACGCGGAATACTACCAGCAGTACCAGCAGCTGCAGCAATACCAACAATACCAACAATACCAGTATGCGTATCCACCTCCCAACCACCTTGCAGCAATGTCCGCTCTGCAGGCTTTACCCGGTGTCCCGACTCAGCAGGTGGCAACGCTCGAGTCCCTCAGGCCAGTCCTGCCCGCCGCCTCCGTGCCTGCCATTGCAATGGCAACACCTCGCGTGTATGAGCCACCGCCGATACCGCCGTCGCACAAGGAGCCCCTCCTCCGCCGCCCCGAACTCGCCCTACACACCCCTGAAACACCCTTCCGATAGTGTGCTCCACGTCCTCTCTGCCTCTCCTTTCCTTGTGCTGCGCGTGTGTGTGTGTCAGAAAGAAGCCACAGGTGTATGTTTGACGTGTGTGCTTGGGTTTAAGACGGTGGCTGAGTCAGTTTTAACTTTAGACTGGAGTCTCTAACCTTGGTTCTGATCTCTCACACACACCCAGTGTAGTCAGGGCTTGAAAAGGGAAACTGCATGCTCTCATTCCTGCACACTAAACCAATATAACACATTGTCTGTTTAAAGAAACCTTCAATCTAATAGCCAGTTAGTTTTGAGGGGTAGATTAGGCACTAGCCATGATGCTTTTTAACTTTTATATTAAGTGTTTGTAGCCTATGAATGAATACTGGACTTGATATTTTTAAATATTGCTTGATTATTATAGTTATATGAACCAGTTTACACACTCATTTAGTTAAGATGTTAGATTTCAATGCATTTAAAGAACATTTAAATAAGTTGAATGTATGTTTACTCCAAAGGTGTGTGAAGTGTAGGACCAGGGTTGGAAAAGTATTTCACATGTCTTTGTGTGTTTCTTGTTTTTCTCTGGGACTGGTGTAGCGTGTATGCTTTCCATTGGTTGACACAACAGGAAGGCACATGTGAACAGGGAAGCGACCTCGATCCACACGCACATACATACGCATCCCTTACACCTCAGATGGGAGAAAATTTAGTGATGACCTTTAACCCCACCCTTCCATCCCTGTCCACCCATCCTGAAAGCTGAAAGACACTGTGACTTCTCTCCCCTCCAACTTTGATGTAGCTACTTCCATAGATATGGTGATGTATGAGCAGCCAATCAGAGGAAGGTTAAGCTAGTCAGCTTTAGCTGGGATCTGTCTTATGGGAGCATCTCTATGCTCGCCAACTTAACTGCCAAGATGCATTGTAGAATCTGTTTTTTAAGTGTCTTTTATTATTGCTATCATGTTTTTATAAACAGTGACAAGGGACTCGCGTATCATTTTAAAGAGAAATACTCTGCTTAATTTTTAACTTTTGTTTACAGCTATAAGAGAGACGAAATGTTATTTCTTGTGGCTTTTTTTCCACAATGATTGTTTATAGCCAAAATTATCTTTTTTCTAGAAAAAAACCGCCAAAATCATGAGTGGCCTATGATTCATATGCCTTAGTAGTGAAATGTATTCAAGTTTGCTATTTTTTTATCTGTAGTCTTAAAATGTGAAACTGGATTAAGGCTACATAAAGTGCTGTATTTTCTGTGGTGCTGTGATTTGGGATTAAATGAAATTGGGAGATTCCTATCAGTTTCTTTCAGTCTTCCTGCTCATTTCGCTGCTGCAACTCCATAGATGACCCTCACTGCATCGCTCTCCATCTCTCTTTGCATCTGCCTCTCATTTAGTGACAGTATTTCATTTGTTTACCGTGCCCCTGTTCGCACCTACGTGCTGAGGATGCCAGTGTGTGAATGTGATCTTAGAAAACGTTTTGCATTGACATTCATGTATGTAGTTTACGGTAAATGTTTTTGCCGCAAGTGTTCTCAGAAGAGAAGACTTAAAGATCTGTACACGATCTTTACTGACTATAACACGCCTTCAAAAAATAAAGAGCCTGCCTGATCATTTAAAGAGGAAACTCGAGAGCTTTTGCTTGGAGCTTTAGCTATTCTTGCCTTTTGATGTTTCATGATTGTTTTTCCTTTGTAAAACGACCAGACTCGTATGAATCGGAGCCCCGAAAAGAAGCTAAAGGACTAGAGACTGATCCCAATCTCACCCCTGTCACTATGGATGGGGTAAGTCTGGGGGCAACCCCACTCTATACCCCCCCCCAGCTGCACACACCATCCCAAACCCCTTCCCCAGGAGCAGCAAAATCTTCAGCCCAGCTTTTGGTACTTTTTAACCACCCTTAGTCCCATGCAGCTTCTTTAACAGGAGTGTGGCACGATGATGACTATGCTTTTATGACGCAAGCATACTGTAAAACATGTTCATGTGTGAGTGTCACGAGGCCATTTTACAATTCCTTTTCTGGTATTTGTACGTAATTCAAGATATCTCCCACAAGGCTTCGCTCGCATCTGCTTCCATTGTGCATGTTTCTTTTTTGTTTTCTTGTTTCACCCCCCTCAAAAAACAAACGCTTTCTGATGTGACTGTTCCAACTTAACTAGGTCCCTAAGGAACTGTGGACACCATACGCAGTGCTGGTTTGGGGGGAAGAAAGTTAGCGTCGCGCAATGAACAAGAAGGTCTCTCTGACTCCATTCAGGTAAACGCACTGGGCCTCACCCCCTTTCTACCTGTCGTCCTCCCCGATAGCGTTTGCGCCTGACCGTGTATCCGCTGTATTTCTCCTCACCACCACCACCACCACCCCACCCCTCTTGTAGATTCCTCAACTCTCGTCACCATTGCTATAGCCAATGGGTTTCTCTAAACACCAGTGTTATACTACTATTTGTCACTGGCAAAAAGGGTGGCGGCGGGGGTGATTATTTACTGCTTCGGTGGTTAGTGTGTCTCGGTAATGGCTTGGTGCTCTAATAATTGATCTGTTGGTTTAGCTTCGGAGAGAATGTGGATAAAAGCTGGTTGAATGAATGAAATTATTAGTCAGTGCATTAAAGACTGCTTTAAATAAGTGTGGCTTAATAAGGTTGGCTGATAAAGGTGTGTGACAAAGGTGAGTGATTGTGAGTCACTTAAAGGCTTGACAGATGTGGACCTTGCTCAAGAGTTCCTCCAATATCGTCGACCTGGCCCTCTTCCATGTGCCTTTTTAGTTTGTTTATTTGTTTTAACCCCTGTCCCCCCAGGCTTCCTCGAGTCGTCTCGCCGTTAACGCCCAGCTGACCGCCGCCCTCGCCGCATCCCCAGTGCTAATTGTTACGTTTGTTCAGTGTTAACCACTGCTTGAACGCCTCCCCCAAAAGCTCTGTGACTAGACACAAGGCACTAGCCAAGATTTTATTTGCAAGACTCTCATTTGGACTCAGTGACACTGGCAACCCTTATCTTAGAGGGCAGTGCTTGACTTTGCGGAGTTAAAACCCAGCAAGTCATTCCTACAATAAACCTCTGCTTTTGCCTTTTAGAATGACAGTATGCAAAGTCATCCCAAATAGTTAGGGTTTACCCAATTTGTTTTTGGTCAGATTATAAAAACATGTTAATCTGAAAGCTACATTGTGTTACCTGTTCAAATGAGAGTCTGATATGGTGTTTGTGTTTGAAATAGCTGAATGATTGATAATTAGGTGGCACAGATTTAGATTACATACCTGGTAGTTGAATGTCCTATAAAACAAGTGGCTTTAGATGGGGGGGAAAAACCTCTGCTGAACCTGAGCTGCCTGAGGGCTACTTACAGGACCTTTCCTCTAGAGGGAGCATGATAGTTAAGTTTGGTTTATCTCACTAGAAGTTGCTGTTGTTCTTGATTTTACAGCCACATGAGGTGATGATTCTTCTTTTCTATACCAAAACAAGACATATAGCATCTTCACATGCATTGTCACACACATCTGCATTGCTTTGTTGTGTCTACGGAAGTAAGTCCATAGTGGCTATTTACCTTTCCCTGTAGAAACGATGGAATAAGGACTAGATTACCTCAATATTAGATCTTATTCTGGAGAATGAGGAACTGTCCATTACCTGAAATGAGATATATCTGTTATTCATAGTCAGAGTAACCATGATACTCCCTATGTCAGTGGTATGAAGATCTTTGACATGCAGATATTTGTGGTTGACAGATTTCTGTGATGTCTGTGGCATTCGTTAATGATGACAGATGTCTGTGGCAGATAGATACTATCGGTGTTTGAGAAGAACCTTCCATTCAGGATCTCAGCTCTGTAATATCAAAAGAATCCCTCACCTTCTCCAACATACTCTTCCAGCTTATGTCTCTTTGACTCTAGATGGTATACGCACTACAATTTCCATGGATAACAGAATGGTCTCACCGTCTACTTTCTCCCTAGATATCGTCACCCTTCTTGCACAAACTGGACTATAACAATAACACAACTTCTAGCATTTGTGTCCCATTTATTTTTAGAAAGAGCTCCGCTCCAGTATTTTCCTTTGTTTGTCCATTTTTTTCCTTTTTATTTTTAGGGATCTTTTTTTAATCCCTTTATAAGGACACCCCTACCGAGTGTGAAGGAAACTCCAGTACTCATTTTTATAACTCATGTATGAAACGAGAATTATTTCTATTGCAGGTGATAGGATATGAGCTGGTCGTACTGTTTTTATCACCTTCTAATGAATATGTGCATGACTTGTTAATGTGTGTATATTGCAAAAACCTTGCGACTGGTAAAGTGTACTCTCCTACACCAGCTTCTGCATGAACACTGATTGGCATCGCATGCTTACTGCAATAAACTAGTACTACGACAGCATATGTTATGTTGTGCTTATTTACTTGTCATTATTGTAAAGAATGATTTGGTTTTTATTGTTTAGGAAGTACATGATTTCTTGCAAAACAATCTCTTAATGTTATTTTCTGAAGTAGTTTTTCCATTAGAATTTTTTCCTTTGAATTGGTCTTCTAACGTGTTACAGACTTGTTTCTGTTTGATCTAAATGAGATAGAAGCGCAACTGTGTATAATAATTAATGTATAGCAAAGGTACAGACATTACTTTTTTTTTACAGGGGAAATAATCTGAACAGGCCTGGGCACCTTTTCTCAATGCATAATAGTTAGCTGGATGCGTTTAAACTGGCCCCAGAACTGTCACTTGGATAAGTATAAAGACTAAAGCCAAGGACAACAGGTGTTCTTAGCAAAGTGGAGGGCACCAGTAGGCATGTGTGAGGTCTTCCCCTGCCCTTCACTAAAAGAGCCTCCAGTAATTGGTCACAGTGCACAGTATGTCCCGCCTCTCACACCTTTTAGGTAGCATAACCCTACACCCACTCGACTAGTTCTCTTATTTATTGGGGTGCAGTCACGTGTGCTACTTTTGACCAGGATAGGAGCACTGGGCAGCAGAAGTTCTGCTCGCACCTCCACAAAGGCACCTCAGACGAGTGGAGTCTGGCCTCTTCCTCCACGGTCATACAAGTACACACTGAGCGGGGGTTTCTCCTCTAACGCACGGACAGGATTGTTAGTTTACAACCTAAAGCTCAAGGGACATAACTTCTAATATTAGGGGTTAGAGGGATAAGAGTAAAAGATGGCGACTATTGTTGAGACACAGGTGCAGTATAACAACACCTACACGATGACTACGGAAGACTACATGATTCAGGAGGACACCTGGGACAGGGACCTTCTGCTGGACCCTGCCTGGGAGAAACAGCAGAGGAAGGTATGTTCAAGGGGAAGTCTTGAAAATCACTGAAACATGACCAAGTCACATTCAGGGGGACATTTTTTGTATTTACCATTTGTATAACTTTATACAAGGTAACTGTAGATTCCACCAAAATAAGTTATATTTTACATAATGAAAATTAATAAATCACAAAATTCTTAAAGGATTTCACACCGTTTGTATCATTGTATGATTTTATAGTACAATAATAAGTAGTAATTTTGGTGTAAATTAAGGCCATTACATATTTATAGGCTAACAGTTATACCTTATTATATTTCTAATTGTGGTAACAAGCTTTCGCTAAAATGCTGTCAGTACAGTAATTGTTAATAATATGGTCTCAAAATAATGAAGATGCTGAAAAGTTTACTAAATTGCCTTAAGGAAATCCTGTATTCATTTATTATGTTTTATTTATTTTGCCATAGTAAGAATAGCTGTAGTGACTTGTATGATTATTACCATTTCAAAATTGAAGTAAATATGGTAGCCAACTAAACTTACTGTACAACACTTAACGTTACATACGATTTAAGAACATTTAACATCGATCAGACAAGCGAGTTTACATGATGTAAGTTACAGCTGTTGGTTTCATTCGCAGTTTTCCTATGATGTCTTACCACATCCCCGCCCTCCTCATTCAGTTTGTAGCTATATTTATGCGGTCTTCGTGTATTATGAGTCTATAAACCCGTGTTTATAATCGCAGTAACGAACATGGATCCAGTCATTCGTTTAGTTTTTAAAAAGTTGTAAAATCACCTCACAGAAAAGCGCGCGTAACTGTAACTCATTCTGTGGAAACACGTACTTTTTAAACCTACCTGTGCCTTAAACGATTAAATCGTCACTCTTTAGTGTGACCCCGTCCTTTGAGTGTGAGGGTAGAGAAGTTAGGTAGATTATGTTTTTGAAGATCATCTGGCTGACAGAAATGACAGGTGACGTTTAATAGCCGTCAGGGGAGCTCGTGCCCGGTCTGAGGTGACGTCAGCCAAGAACCACTGCTTGATCTCATGCAAACCACAGATTTGTGGTGTCAGGCACCGATACGTCTGTAAAGACAGAAATAGACACGTTTAATTCACAAGTTGCCTTATTTCCAGATGCTTTACTTATTCTTATAGTGGGAGATTTTTTATTGTTATTTTTTTATATGGTCACTAGCTACTGGCGATGTGTATTTTTTTATTTATTAACGTCATGGCCGTTTTTCTTAACTGTCTTAAATATTTGATTGAATGTGCAGTAGGCTACTCTCAATAAAGGTGTCTCACAAACACTTGTGGGATGTTGGCTAGACCTGACAAAGCTGAAAGACTTCAACAGATGGTGTGCGAGCAAGAGAAGTGCAAGGAGGGTTCATTTCAGTCTGTGAATAAACATGCCCTAAAAATACTCCTGAACCTTGCCGCCCCATCTCCCGTATTCCTCTTTCGCTCCCTCCATTCTTAAGGCTGTCTTTTCTAAGCTTTTTTTGCCTGTGCAGTTGCTCCCTCTGTATTCAACAGCTCTCAAAAACAGCACCATGTCAGTTGTCACTATTTTAATAGCATATTTTAGCAATCACATTTTCAAGGTGCCCACGGTGGCGTAGCATATCCATCACCTCAGACATGAGGTAATCACTGGACTACATGTGCCACTTGTTTTCTGTCCCTCAACTAAAAAAGATATTTTAAAAGGGTAGTTCAACAACAATTAATTCTGTCATTATACTCACCCTCATGTTGTTCCAATCCCGTAAGACTTTCCTGGATCTTCAGAACACAAATGAAGATCTTTTAGCTGAAATCCCAAGAGTTTTCTGCAGGTACGCAACTGAAACTGACACCTCATAAAGTTAAAGAAATCGTAAACTAATCCATATGAATTAAGTGGTTTAGTCCAAATTTTCTTAAGAGATTCGATCGCTTTATATGATGAACAGATTGAATTTAGGCTTTTATTCGCATATAAGTAACACGAGAATGACCCTCATTGGTTCTCGTACGTCAAGCAAATGTGTTTGAGCTTCGTTTTACCACAAGTTATGTTTGAGTTGATGAATGTTTATATGTGAATAAAAGCCTAAAAAATATGTTGTTCATCACATAAAGCGATAAAGTTTGGACTAAACCAATAAATTCATATGGATTAGTTTTACGATCTCTTTATGAAATTTTTGAAGCGCCAAAGTGGTTGTTGCGTAGCTGTCAATGGAGGGACCAGAATCTCTCAGATTTCATCAAAAAGATCTTAATTTATGTCCGAAGATGAATGAAAGTCTTATGGGCTTGGAACTACAGGCTGAGTAAATTGTGTCACAATTTTCATTTTTGGGTGAACTACCCCTTTAAGATTCACTTTTTGCCATTCAGTCAAGCTATTTTATTTCTCTTGTGGAGATAAAAAATATGCCCACTAGCGCCCCCTGGATTATGTGATTTAAAAAAAATTTTTTTTTACAGAAATAGCCTATATAAATGTTTAAAAAAAATTAGCTGTTTAAATGATGCAAGTCGGATTACAATAAGGTTATAAACAAATATATAAAATAAGCTTTTAACTTGATGTTATTGCAGTGAAGAAGAGCTTCAGATCAGCCTATGGGTTTCAGAATTGAGTCCATGGCAGAGGGTCTTTAAAACATCCTCAGGCATGTAGGATCAGCATAAGGAGCTGATATCACAGCGTAAATATAGAAAGTGCATCATTTTGCAATGAAACGAATATGGGGGTTGCGTGGGGGTGGGGGTTCTGCACCTGTTCTAGCGCACATATCAGAAGCCCCAGTAATACAGCGATTGTCAACATGCTGTTTCATCTGATATCTGTCAAAAGGCAGAAAAAAAAATAGACAAATTGTTTCTAAGTGTCGTTCTGCTGTTGACTAGTAAATTCTGTATTTAATTCTCTCACAAGCCTACTTCAGACTGCCCGGTATCCTAACGGCAGCTCTTAACTAGCATCCATCAGTGAAAGAATCCGAGAGAATTAAGCGTCTTGCTGCCATCTAGAGGGACCAACAGTTATGGGAAATCTTCCACAGCGTATTAGAAAAGTAGAAAATGTATTTTTTTTAAACATTTAAATTAAATCTAAGTT
>NW_027508734.1:5317500-5322500 GCF_051911475.1 Siphateles boraxobius
GGCCCTATTTTATTAAATCCTAAAGTGTCAATAATAAAAGAGAACAAAAAAATACCTTGGTGTAGGCTAATTAAAAAGTTGATTATTTTATTCAATATCATATTTGTTTGCTCTAATATATGCATTGCACGGTTGGCTTAGCAATGCTAATGGAAAACTCAAATTAAACTATTTGTAATTGTGGAAAATGTAAAGCAGCTGAATTCTGCAGAATGGGATTTAATATGGTAGTCTGCTAAACGGATGAATTGTGTTTGAAGTGTAAGAAATCATGTTTTCAGTTTCATGCATAGTTAAAATGTAGGCCTATTAGTTAAAATGCATAGTTAAAACCTTTAGTCCTTGACGAACTTTTGATAGTCTTTAATGAATCTCTCAGATAATGATGAATATGTGTGTGTGCGTGTGTGTGTGTGTGTGTGTGTGTGTGTGTGTGTGTGTGTGCGTGTGTGAGAGAGTGTGTGTGTGAAAGTTTAGCAGCGGTCGGGTGAGGGAACCGTTGCATTGTCTCCTGCGGCGTGATTTGAGATCTCGTCATTGTTTTCCCTCCTCGAACAATCGCCTCCATCGAGAGAGAAAGAGCGGCATCCGTTCAGACAAACGACAAGCTATTAATACAGCGCTTGATACTTTATTTACACGCAATTACCAGGAGCTTTTCCACGTCGGTGTTCATGCTTTAGTAAGGTGATAATTCCTTCCCACTAGAGGCATTAGACCAGCATACTTGTGTGTGTGTGTGTGTGTGTGTGTGTGTGTGTGTGTGAGAGTGTCTCTCTCTCTCTCTCTCTGTGTCTGAAATCGTGTTTTCAGCTTTATATCACGTTTAGCATTAGTTAACACCTCTAGTCCGTGACAAACTTTTGATGGTCTTTTATTTATTGAAAACTGTTCTTCTCAGCAAGTAATGCCCGCAAAATTAAAGGCAGACATCTGTGTGTGTTAGTGAGAGTGAGTGTGCGTGTGCCTGTGTGTGTGTGTGTGTGTGTGTGTGTGTTTGGCTTGACCTATCCACTACATTCATACAGACTTTGTGAATGTTGTTCTGTATTCACACTAACCACAGTTTGCCACATGAGCGCATTATAAAGCTTTTTAAAAGAACATTTTGATGAACAGATGAACAACCTCACAACTGAGCTCTATAATCAGTGTTACTGGGCAGCTTACTGGAATACTTGATTGTGATTGGTCAATAAGATTAAAATATTCAAACTTGTAGCCAGTTTTTAAGAAAAACACTGTTTAGCTCTTTCTGTTGGAAATTATTATTTTTTGATAATGACTGTCAAACCTTTCATTATAACGTTTACATTCTGATCATGATTTATGATTGTATATAGCCTATCGGATGCAATTAAATGTGCAGCAAAATGCTGATAACTATAAAAATTTACTCATTTTAAAATCCAGACACTGACTGTAAGTCATTCACTCTCAGTGTGAGTTGGAGATTTGACGTGACTAGTTGGTGATGCGATAGTTTTTCTTTAAACACAACCCAACTAAAATAGTAGTACAGCTCTGACCCAAGAGGTCAGCCATAATTTGGTTTGAAAGGTCACCTATTAAAGGGCTTCCCCAGCCGTCCCGGTAGGGTTTGGAGAAGACAGACATCTCCTCTCATGCTGATAGCGCATTACCTCACGTTTAAAGATCGACCCCCACACAAACACACACTCATGTCACTGACAGGTGGATGCTGGGAAATGAATGTACTTAACAGAGTGGAAGTGGCAGCTGCGCTCATCCAAGCGCTGGTATTTAAAGGCTCAGGGTTGCATTATTGGCGGCTTATTAGCGCTTTCGTTTCATTTTTAGACAACTGTTTTTGGACAATATTGCCGTTTGTGAGGCATGTTCACATACAGTCAAACCAAAGATTATTCAGGCACCAGATGTCATTTTTGATATTTATTTACTAGTGGGTGCAGGACACTATAGTTAATTTACGTACGTAAGTGAGGATAGAAAAATAACGTAAAGTGTGACATATTAAACCCAAGAATTCTTCATACAGTGACTACCAGTAAAATTAATACAGATTTGGGACCAAAACTTATTCAGACACTTTGACCTGACTTTATTTTGCTTAAGTGTTTTTTCTTTAATTGCTAATGCAACCTTTTTACACCACAGACTGAACAAAATTAAGCATTGCTTGGTAATTAGTTGAGCTAAATTGGTATCATCTAATTGTGTAGTTAAATTTAACATCTGACAGATATTCAACATAATTCATTTGTGAGAGTCTAACAGAAGGACGGCCAAAATCAGTAAAATACAATATCCACTGATTTGATAACACTGAGTTCTTGTCATGTTTTATTACCATTTTCTAAACTATAGCGAATAAAATGTGATCATGTGAGAAATTTTGAAGTTGTCTGAATACATTTTGGTTTGACAGAAATCTCTGGTGGGAGAAAAGATCCCTTTGGAGTTGAATCTCCTGTTGTGTCTCTTACTTTGCTCCTCAGGAATCCGTGTCTCGGGTGTCCTGTCACATCCAAATTTAGACATTGTCACCCCTCCTCCATCAGCCCTTCCTGCTTTGCCTCTTTCCGACCTTTCCATCTCTCCGGCGTCTCTAAAGCCCTGTTTACTCCTGGTATTAAGATGCGTTTGGGCGATCGGATCACATGTAGACGAGGGAGACACATTCCCGTTTACACCTGGTGTTTTAATCCGTCTCTTCTGTCCACTTTCATCCACTTCTGTCCTGATTTCCTCGAGGAGAGCGTCTACAGGCGGGAAATGTGTGGGTTTTTTCAAATCTTTCGATCTAATGCACAAAATAAGCTTGTTTACACACGAACGACGACTGAAAAACATACGGAGAGCATCAGCTTTAGTTTCTGCTCTGTAAGATCAGCCGAACACTGTGAGTGTGTGTTAGAAATCAGGAGTGATGAGAGAACGTTGTGTTTGGTACGTTTTTCATCCTCAAACCAAACTTGGTTCTTCAGTCGACAGAGTTTAAACCCCGTCTGTCTAGAGCTCTTCTCATAATGTTTCTCATTAGTTCAGTAGACGGAGAGAAGACGCTCTTTTGAGGCTGTTTGAACACATTCGATCTCATGAGTATTTCCACTACGAAACCAATCTGGTCGAATGTGTGTTCAACTTCTCTTCTCTCTCAGCTTTCATTATCTAATTTCTCCCCATCTTTCATTCTCCTTTTCTGTTCTTGTCTCATCCCTTCTCTTTTCTTCTCATTTGGTCTCATTTTTCATTCTTTTGTCTAATCTCTTCTCAGCTTTCATGATCTTTTCTTATTTTCTGTTTTCATCTTCTTGTCATCTTTTCTCTCTCATCATTCATTCTCTTCTTTCTCAAATTTCATTGTTTTCTTTTCTCAATTCTTCTCTTTTTTCCTCAACTTTCATTCTCTATTATCTTCTCTTCTTTATATATCTTTCTCCTCCTCTCATTTCTTCTTTCATTTCTCATTCTCTTGTCTCTTCTCTTCTCTGTCAACTTTCACACCTCTCTTTTCTTTTATCTCACCTTATTATCTCTTCTCTTCGCTCATTTTTAGGGTTGAGTATCGTTTGAATTTTAACGATTCCGATTCCAATTCTTATCGATTCCTAATTTCGATTAGCCTAGAAATCGAAATCAGCAAATTTGATTTTGCAGTCAGTGTCGTCTAGCAACTCTCCCTTGGCTTGCGAGCTGGAAAAACCAAACTCTAGTCAGGCCAATCACATTGTGTATAGAGTTGGTGGGTGGGCTTAACATAATGATGGCAGAGTTGCGATGGTTATGCGTGAATTCCCGGCTACTTGAAACCAATGAAGATGCTGGTGCTGCTGGCGAACAGCGGTCTTTCAAATCGGCTTTGGCCGCGACTCTGGCTGTTTCTCAATGTCAAGGATACTTCCTTGGCAGGAATAGTCCTTCCAAGTCATTTCCTTCAGAGGCTAGGCAAGGCTCCTCTTTAGCATTCGGAGAACACGTAAATGCAACAGGCTAGCAAGTGCACGCCATTGCGTCGGAAACCCTCCCTTCGAGCCCCATCTTCTCCAAAATAAGCCTATGTGAACAACGGGGGGAGAAATAAAAAGATGATTACACAGCTATCACTTCTGAACAGTAAATAATTTGCTTCTCACCGATATCCGTTCGCCGCGGTGCAGGGGCGGAGTGGGACCAAAAAAATCTACCGGGAAATTTCGTAGACCACCGGCCTAGGGGGGTATTTTGCGGTAAAAAAATAAATATTTTTTTGCAAGAACCCATGCAAAATTATTTTAAATAGATTAAGAAAGCCACCACTACTGGTCACATCTATAGTTAGATTGATTTGTTTAGATCCAGTGAAGTGTGTCCCACCACTTTTTCTCAGGATCGATACTATCCCCCACCACTTTTTTCCACCACCAGCATTCATTTAGTTCGCTATTAAATACGAGATCTAGCGCTAAAATGTGTTGTTTTTTTTAATCAAGCTGAGCGCTCGTTGCCGCGGCGATCGGTTGTCATGGATACAGTGTTCTCTTGTGGCGCGCAGTCACTCGGACACGCGCTTCAATCTATCGCTGTCGCGAAGACTCTCTATTCATTCCGGTGAAATAAAATGAAGTTAATGAACACAAACGTGTCCCTGCTTGATATGGACTGTAACCACTGATGAACATATTCAGTTTTGATGAGAGAAAAAAGAACTATACGGGTGCGGATTAGAACCCTGACACGCTTGGCAAAAGATCTATCACTAGATCATTTAAGAATTGAAACTGGATTTGGGGATCGATGCATTTATTTACGGGTTGAGCAGAGAGGCTGTACAATTTGACCAGCGGGCAGCGGCCGCACACCAGGCCGCCGGATGGTGTTCCTAAGAACTTGCAATGTATAACTATTATCAGACCGGGCCTCGAAACACTACCGGGAAAAATCACGACTCTCCCGATTGCCACTCCGCCCCTGCCGCGGTGTCTCTCCCCCCGGTAAACAGCTGCTTGTTTTCTACACAGAGACGTATGAACGCCTCC
>NW_027508734.1:5330000-5465000 GCF_051911475.1 Siphateles boraxobius
TCTACTGTTTGAGTTACAGGAAAGCTAGTATGGGAAGTAATGGCACATAAAAAATAAGTAGGCCTATTATTTACACAAAATTATGTTGGTACTGTGCGCAGCTAGTTACAATCATAGCTTATGCATTATATTTGCTTACTGAATTTCGATGGCATTACACATAACAGTGTGAAGTTATTGATTTTATTTCATAGAAAATCATAACAACTATGCTTTTTTTAAAATCAAACTAAGTATTGTAGTATAACCAGCAGGAGAGTGGTGATGTGTGAACTGAATTTGGCCACAATGTCATAGTGAAGCTATAGAATATGTTTAATAATATAAAATGTGAAGATGAGTTTGGGATTTGAACTTTGCAGACGGCCCCTTATTTGGACTTGTCTCTCAATCGGCTGTTTAGAGATAAATTTATATTATGAGGAGAATTAGCTCGTTGTCTAGGTTCCTGTGATTGTAAATAGGTGTCGTTTGTGTTTTAACAACGTTCAGCTCAAGAATATTGATCCGGGAATTTCGAATAGCCTATTTGAATATTGCCAGCATTTCTTTATATTTGAGTCCAAGTTCAAACACTATGAAACGCTCCATTAACGTACGGAGCTCTGAAGCCCTACCAGCGGAACATTAAACAGGAAGTGTCTGTCCGAGCTCACAACAGGGTTTGCGTGGAACGCAAATAACTTCGCGAGGGAACGCAAAAGTTTTGCGAGGGAACGCAAAGTTTCTCGGGGGAACGCAAAAGATTAAAAAAAAAAAATTCTCCCATCCAAAATTTTTTTCCACCACCACGTCCCTTTAGGGGCTCCGTAGTTCCCATTAGTTTTTAGCAATTAATTTTGTCACAGTATTTATTATTATTTGTTAACGTTTCTTAAAATTAAGTTAATAAAATACAACTGTTCATTGTTAGTACATGTTACCTCAAATTATGTTAACAGATACAACTTTTGATTTGAGCTATTAGTAAATATTGAAATAAACATTGAGATTAATAAATGCTAAAGGTATTATTAGTTTAACTACTGTACTTAACTAATGTTAACAAAAGGAAACTTACTGTAAAGTTTAGTGTTTTCTGTATTTTTGAGGATCTGTTTTCTCAGTAGAACATCATCAGTATTTGTGTATGTATATCTCAGTAGAACATCATCAGTATTTGTGTATGTATATCTCAGTAGAACATCATCAGTATTTGTGTATGTATATCTCAGTATGTTTTCTGACGCTGTGTGTCTGTTTCTCAGCTGGAAGGACGGCCTGGCTCTGTGCGCTCTCATCCACAGACACAGACCAGACCTCATCGACTACTCTAAACTCAGAAAGGTGACAGTCACTCGCACTTTATTGATCAGTGTGCCTGCAAATATTTCACATTTATTCTCAGTGGGGAGTTTTAAGCCATTTCAGCACACAATATTTATATTTTCACTGTCTATACTCCAAAGCTTTATCCTAGAGATGCACATGAGACGGACAGTTTTTGCTCCCAATATACAATCTGCTCCTGGTTTTTAGTGTCATTTTGTCCGATCTTTATTCCGGACTTCTCAAAATAAATAGAAATATTACGAAGTCTGTAATCAGGAGGTTGAATTTATTCAGTGGTTGCCTCTAATTTAAAATGGTTACAGATCTTTTTTGTTGTTGTTGTTTTAGGTCAGTTTGGAGCAAAATAGGCCTATATAGAGCGCAATTAAACTCTGTTATAGAGCAAATAAACAACAAAGAAAATCGTAAACATGGAGAGAAAGAAAATCGGCAGCCGGTATCGGAATCAGGCAAATTGCTCTTAAAAATAAAACTGAATCGGCAATGAAAAATCATGATCGGTGCGTCCCTACTTGAGTCCAAAGTGCCAGATCTGCTCAAATGTTTGATTTCATACATCTAAAATTATTAATTATAAAATAAAATGGATAGTTCTGACACTAAAATCTGGTTGAATGAGCCACATTGGAGTCTTCCTGTTGCTAAAAGTCTACGATTGTTCTACAGTCCATTTTGCTTGAATGGCTTAAAATAAAAAATGCAAAAAATAAAATGTTTCATGCAAGCCAAATATAGGGCCCACAAATAGGGTTAAAAATAAGGCCTGAAAAAAAAAATGACAGTCTGTGCCTTTAAAAATTCTTGGAGCAAAGATATGCACCATATTCATGTAAAATGCCCTAGAGTAGCCCATGGCATAAGTTTTCACAGGGTCACTGTATGATTTCTGTTGTTCCTCTGAAGGACGACCCGATTGGAAACCTGAACACTGCGTTTGAGGTGGCCGAGAAATACCTGGACATCCCGAAGATGCTCGACGCTGAAGGTGAGTGAAAGCGTGCCTCAAATCATACCTGTTTTTATGGCCTTAAACTAAAAGTTTGTCTCATTTTAAATGGTATAACAAAAATGATTGTTATAAGAGGTCTTAAATTTGGGGACCGAAAAACAAGAATCATGATATGGTCTAATGTGATTATTAAACTTCAAAAGGTGATGCTGTTGCATGTTTTACAGGCTCGCAGTTTCAGAGCAGTTCACAATCAATGAATATTACACATTTATTCCAAATTAATGCTTATTATCTATAGATTATGACAGTGTTAACTTCATGGTTTTTATATTTTATCATTCTCAGCTGATTGTAAGAGTGCAAATTTGATCCCACTCATCTTTTTCATGAGCAGCAGGATGTAGTAAAAGCATATATATATATATATATATATATATATATATATATATATATATATATATATATATATATATATATATATATATATCAAAATAAAAGTCCCGGTGTATTTCGGGCTTGTTTATCGAGTATCTTGCATTAAGCACAAAATCTTTTTTTGTTTGTTTGTTTATTAGGCTATTGGTATTTTGATTACACAAACTGTATCTGGCATTCAAAGTAAACTCTTGTGGCTTTTCTCTTGGCCCCCCTGAAACAAAAATACAGAATTTATTTATTTATTATTTAACGCGTTCATTATAGATCTTACTAGTATTGGCACAATAATCTTTTTATTGCACTTGTTTAAATACAATATTATCATGTCAGAAAAATCCAATATTGATCTTATACCTCTAATTCCTATATTGGTAAATAAACCATTTTCAATACATATATTGAATAAAACACGTCTTGAGTAATTAAACTTGCAGATACACTGTTTTGCGATTAAATGTGTGCCCGGCCTGTTTAATTAAGTAAAAAAATCTGAGATATACTAAATTTATTTTGAGATTATATGGTTCTGGGCATACAGTATTCATTTTATTTGTGCAGGTCTTAAAACATCTGAAAATTGGTTTTAAAACCAATTAACCTTCATACATTATTAGGAGGCGGAGATGCATGTAACACACAAAATAAACTCCCGCTTTTCATTTAAAAGAGCCAGTCATCTTTTTGATAAGACTATTTACTCCAAGTAGATTTGCAGTTGCTGGATCAGCTGTAAAAAAACGCAACTCTTTAGTATAATTTGAGTTTAACCTGTTAGCTTTTTCTCAGTGAGTGAGTAAGAGGGATCATATTTCATATTAAAGGCATGCGCTTTCTAATGATCTATAGTTTGTCAAGATTAAATGAAGGCTTAGAAATTTATGATACGGTTGAGGGTTTTATTGCGTATTTGAAATGTTATTAAAATGTAATCTTGAAAAACCAAGTTGCCCAAGATGACCGCAGACTCCAACTCCGCTTGATTCTCTCTTACTTTTGTCTTCAGACATTGTTAACACCCCTAAACCTGATGAGAAAGCCATCATGACCTACGTGTCCTGCTTTTACCACGCTTTCGCTGGTGCTGAACAGGTAAAAGTCGCCACAAATCATTCTCATTTGAATTCAATTTATGGAACTAAAAAGGCTATCATCATTACAGTGTAAGATGTAAAAACTGGGATCAGTTTGTGTAAATGATTGAAGGAAAATGATTTCAGTAATGCATTGAGGTTCAAGACACACTCCAGCGTAACGCAGAGTAAATGAACGTGTAAATGAAAGTAAATTAAGTGAGGAGGTTTGGATACAGGTGCATTAACTCCACACAGAATTGGTTGTGTCACTAAATGAGCTGCTGGTTTTCTCCGTCTCTCGTCAGGCCGAGACGGCTGCTAACAGAATCTGTAAGGTTCTGGCTGTGAACCAGGAGAACGAAAGGCTGATGGAGGAGTATGAGAAACTGGCCAGTGAGGTGAGGAGATCTGTGTCACAAACCTGTGCAACACTGATTCCAATAGAGTGTTCCAAAAGTTCCAAAGTTCCAAAGACCAGTTAGAATAGTTTGTTAGTGGGTGATTATAAACTGTACAAGTGAGTAGATGAGATTTACTGGTCGGCTTGATGATGTTTAATGTTTACCGAAAAGTTCTGTAGTCTCATTTAGCCACTTGATGGCAACCGCCTTTTTCAAGACATTGTAAAGGTGTATTAAAAAAAAGTATTTTATGTCGTATAATGAAAATTATTCTTGAGCTTGTGTTCACACCCAGTAAGACAAGACAACTGAAAGTGCAAAAATGCTAACTCGTTTCTGGGTTTTAGGACAAAATACATATTACACACAAATATTGGTTGTAATAGTACCTTTTTTTATAAGTGTAACTCTTTTATATCTGTACTTTTCAATAAGAAATGCATCCTAAACCAGCCTAGCAAGTCAGCAAGCTGGTTTCCACAAGTCACGCTGGTGTGGATCGATGGTTTTGGAGATTAGCTGGCTACTTTAAACTTAAGTTTTCACCCAGGGTAGTTAGTAAAACACAGGTTCTTGGGTTTTTCTGATTGTTTAACTGGTGCTAGCAATTCTTAACTGCTGTAGCCTTGAAACATTGCAGTTTGCATTGCCAAATGCATAAATGTACACGAAAAATCTATCAAATGACACTTCCCTTAAATTTGCCGGCCTTTTCGGATGAAAACTTTTGGTGTTTTAGTGCAAATGATACAGTATAGCCTCAAATTTAGCAAAAAAAAAAAATGTAATCTCATAAGGCAGCATAATTATGGTATTTTGCTATTAAAAAAAATAGATCTGAGGAAAAATTACATTTCAATGCTTTTGCGTCCGCTTGTAAAAGGTTCCCCTGAAAAACGTTGCATTCGCTTGCAAATCTTTTGCGTTCAAATGTTTTGTGTCTACACAATATTTTTCTTCCAAACCTAATTTTTGTATCACTATATGTCCACTTAGGGGCTCCATAGATTTATTTACAGCCTCTGATTGATGCTGTTTTAAATAAGAAAATAAATTGTAAATGAAAATCAGCATTGAGAATAAATATAATTTCCCCCAAAAAAGTAATTTGTTCTCTTAAAACAGCATATTTATGCGGATCACTGTTTCACTAAGTCTGGGACGGTGATTAATGTAAATTTCAACGAGAATAATGAAATGCAAAGAGAGGCTTGGGTCGATTCTGTAACCCAGACTAGCCCGTGATGCGAACTGTACGCAAAACACTTCACATCATATATTTTATAGAATCGCATCTTCTCTCTTTATTCCAGAGCATTTGATGTTTTGTATCTATTATCTTTGAACTGATTATGCAATTGACGTGATACATGTACCTGACATAATAAATTGTAAACATTTGATTTTATTCTAATCAACTTTTATTCTGTTATATCGGTTTTATTCTAAAACCTTTTTCATTTATGGAGTCAGATGAAATAACGAGTTACATATGAGAAAATGTATTTCATTTAAACAAATTACTTTGCCACGCGGAAAGACAGTAACGCGCAGAGACCTTCCCCGCTGATCGGATGCCTCCTTTGGGCCGATTGAGTCGGGCTTACACTGGAAAAAAACTAATCTTATTCCTTTTGGGAAACTGTCTCATGCCCATCATTCTCCGTCTTAACCTCTGTAGTTGTTGGAGTGGATCCGTCGTACCATCCCGTGGCTGGAGAACCGCGTGGCGGAGCAGACCATGCGAGCCATGCAGCAGAAGCTGGAGGATTTCCGGGACTACAGGCGCGTCCACAAGCCTCCGCGCGTTCAGGAGAAATGCCAGCTGGAGATCAACTTCAACACCCTGCAGACGAAGCTGCGCTTGAGCAACCGCCCGGCCTTCATGCCCTCCGAGGGGAAGATGGTGTCGGTAAGTCATGAGACCCCATTGCAAAACTTAGGTTTCTTTTTCAGGCCCCAATAATTCTGACCCTTCTGGAAAGCAGCTTCTGTACGCTGCTCATAAGCATTGGTTGAGCTTGACTTTATGAACAGCCACTCCCACTCTTTAGAAATCAGCCAATCAAACACTGTAAAAAGTGATCAGTTGACTTAACTTTAAAAAAATTGTGTGAAAAAGTGAATAAACATCATACTTAATGATGAAAAAAATAAGTAATGTGGAATATTTTCAATTATGCATTACGTTTATTTACTTGATAATTTTAAGGCAACAGGTTTTCTTTTTTTTTTTTTAAGTAAGTGAACTTAACACTTTTTACAGTGAATCATGTAAATTGATTAAGATTTGACTCATTGAGCAATGCAGGATTTGAAACTAAGCGCGTGTTTTTTATGCAGGACATTGCGAATGCCTGGAAAGGTCTGGAGCAGGTGGAGAAGGGCTATGAGGAATGGCTCCTCACTGAGATCCGTCGTCTGGAGAGACTCGATCATCTGGCCGAGAAGTTCAAGCAGAAATGCTCCCTGCACGAGTCCTGGACCGGAGGTACTCGTGCTCCGTTTACACAACGGTTCAAATCTAGGAGGTCTACAATACCAGGAGAAAACTATCCCATTCATCTCTAAAATGATCCTTTCTCACTTTCAAAAAGAAATACTGTAGATCGCTGGTAAAACGCTGTGTGAGATTTATATGTCGCTTACACTGCTGTTTTCATATGGCCATCAAACTCTGAGCTCTTGACACCAATCTGCCTTAATGTGCGGTGACATTTAGCGTTGTTTGTCGAATTTACACGTGCGAAATCTAGTAATTTCCGTCATTCAATAGTAATTTCAATAGGAATCCATGTTCTTTGGAATTTTTCGTGACGTTAAAACTTTTACTACAGGATAAAGTTCAGTACTGGGACGCTACTGGTACAAATACTTTAATAAAATAAAAAGTGGGCCAATTTAGTCTCAAGATATATTGAAATCATACACTTGCATTTATATTAGTACACTTACTACATAAAGAATACTTGGAAAATATACTTTAACTTCATTTAGGTTTACTTAATAAATAAACTAATTTTTTGTCATTTCAATTGGAATCCACGCAATCGTGAATCTTTCCCTAATGCAGTGACAAAAGTTTATGATTCTTACATATTTTGTGCGTCAGGATAATTTTCTCATATGAACACGACTTTGTCAATTTTTTAACCTAAATACAATCGGCAGAAGTAAAAAGCTGAACATAGGCGATAAACGAACGGTAGTGCGACTTCAACGTCACCACTGAGTCTTTCAATTTTTACTTAAAATCTACAAGATGTTAAGTTTGAGTTAGAATAGTTTGCAAGAGTGCGAGTATAAACTCAAGGCTTTAAAAGTGGACTAGTGAGTAGATGAGTTTTTCAAGATTTCCCTGCGCAGATTTCAAAACAGGTTCAAGTTGTTCACACGGATCCGCAGCGTTGACCAACAGAAAGATGCTTGGTTTGAAAGTGACTTCAGTGTTAGCTGTGCTTCATCGGTTTGATCGGTTTTGCAGATTAATCGGCACTGATAACCAATTGTTCAAGCAAAAATCCATACCGATAGTGTTTCTGGGTTGCTTGAGCGGCCGAGAAGCGCCTTCTGTCATTATACAGTACGAGAGCGCCCTCTAGAGGAGAAATAAAACATCACTGACGCCTCGTGGAGTTTGTTTTGACACGTGAGACTGCGCTGCACAGAGCGGGTGTAAAACAGATAATGGATAATGTAATACAGTACACTACCATACGTCTTTTCATATCATTATAAAGTAATTAACTTGAGTAGATGCTGCATTAGTGGAGAACGGCAGTATGTTTTACCGTCGAGACTGAGAGGACGCTAACGTTAGTACCTCAAGCGGTTAAAACCATGCGACAAACACACGTAAGCCCGACCCAAATGTTTAATGTCACGATTGTTGCCATCTATTTTCATAAGTTTATATCCAGCTGGTCGCTTTTATGTATTCATTAGCCGGCGAAGTATAATTTTTAAAGCAAGTGATGTGAGAAAGCAAACCGTATCGTCAGAAACTTGTAAACAAATCAGAAACGCATTTGATTTCAGTTCTTTTTTATCATCACCGTAATACATATTTTGTTATTTTGATCATCATCAAGTGTCATAAAATAGAAGCAAATAACGTGTGTGAGAGTATACATAAAATATACGTGTCTAATTTCAATTCTATGGCCTTTGTGTGTAGATATATAAAGATGGCCAACTTTAAGCATGTATGGATTTATATGAAATGGTAACACTTTACAATAAGAGTCCATTTTAACTTTAACCAAGGTTACTAAAAGCATTGTTCATTTGTTAATGTCAACATTTACTAATACATTTTAAAGTTGTATATCTTAAAATTAGTTAAAACACTATGAACTAACATGAAAGTCTTTAATTTATGTGTTATGCTTGTTATCATTCAGTATCCATCGGTTGATTAATCGGTCAGCATGGTCCAACCTAGTTATCGTTATCGGTAAAATCCACTATTGGTCGACCTCTACTTCATACATTATTACACTATTGAAAGTAAACAATGGACTTAATTGCCTGCAAAATGTCACTATGTTGACTCCATCTTTACAGCAAAACGATCATATGCAGGCCCTCCAGAATGCGTGGCTGATTTGAGAGTCTCTGTTTGCAGGAAAGGAGCACCTGCTGTCTCAGAAGGACTACGAGACGGCCTCTCTGATGGAGATCCGGGCTCTCATGAGGAAACACGAGGCGTTTGAGAGCGACCTGGCCGCCCACCAGGACCGAGTGGAGCAGATCGCAGCCATCGCTCAAGAGCTGAAGTAAGACCGTTTTAATGGGGGAATCTCACGAAACATGTCTGGGTCATATTTCACCCCATAATCAAAAGAATGAAATCAGTAATAATACATTGTTGTTATATGTTAATATATTTGGTTACACTTTATTTTGATGGTCCCCTTTAGACATACTGTAACAACTACATATTATAGCTTTCCTGTAGCTCAAACAGTAGAGCGTTGGCGCTTGCAACGCCAAGGTCATGGGTTTGATTCCCAGGGAAAGCAAGAACTGATAAGAATGTAAATGTGTACCTTGAAATGCAATGTAGGTCGCTTTGGATAAAAGCGTCAGCCAAAATGCGTAAATGTGTTAGTTGAGTATTATTAGTAGACTGTTAAGGGTAGGTTTAGGGTTAAAAGAATAAGTTGACATGTAGTTGCAAAATTATTATTGTCAGAAGAATGTCTGTTGGGGAGCATCACAATAAAGTGAAGCAGATATTATGCATAAAGTCTATTAATACTTTAATGAGTTAGTTGCATAGTTTCTTATAATCAACAGAATGTCTGAAGGGGCCCATCAAAATATTTTTCATTAGGTTCAATAATGAATGTATACATTTAACACAATGACAGGTTTCATCCAGAGATCTCCGTACAACTTTCAAAGGTGCTCAGATTTGTCTTTCTCTCTGACTAGTGAGCTGGACTATCATGACGCCACTACAGTCAACGCCCGCTGCCAGGGCATCTGCGACCAGTGGGACAACTTGGGAACCCTCACCCAGAAGAGAAGAGACTCTCTAGAGGTGAACACACACACTACACACACGCTACACACCAATCAAACTCACATCTAGAACAGATTGAAGCCAAATATGAACTGATCACTGTAAAGTTGCAAATGAAACCCCAGTCATACCTAAATTTATTCAGACACCTTCAACATTTCTCACATGATCACAATTATTCGCTATAGTTTAGAAAATGGTAATAAAACATGACAAGAACTCAGTGTTATCAAATCAGTTGATATTGTATTTCACTTGTTTTGTCTATCCTTCTGTTAGACTCTCACAAATGAATTATGTTGAATATCTGTCAGCTGTTAAATTTAACTACACAATTAGATGATACCAATTTAGCTCAACTAATTACCAAGCAATGCTTAATTTTGTTCAGTCTGTGGTGTAAAAAGGTCGCATTGGCAATTAAATAAAAAACACTTAAGCAAAACAAGGTCAGGTCAAAGTGTCTGAATAAGTTTTGGTCCCAAATTTATATAAATTTTACTGGCAGTCACTGTATGAAGAATTTTTGGATACAATATGTCACAGTTTACTTTATTTTGCTATCATCACTTACATAAATTAAATATAGTGTCCTGCACCTACTAGTAAATAAATTAAAAAAATTATATCTGGTGTCTGAATAATTTTTGGTTTGAATGTATGTAAAAAGATTATCAGGAAATTATATATGAAAGTTTTTTGCAAATGACTGTACGTTTTCTTTTTTGCAAATTACTACAACCAAATGCTTTCTTTCTTCCACCAGCGTGTAGAGAAACTGTGGGAAACAATCGATCAGCTGTACCTGGAGTTCGCCAAGAGGGCGGCGCCCTTCAACAACTGGATGGATGGAGCCATGGAGGATCTACAAGACATGTTCATTGTGCACAGCATTGAAGAAATCCAGGTTAGAAGCAGGAAGATGTTTGCACAATTGATTTAATATACTGTGCATTGAGGTGCAGGTTTAAATAAGATACTAAACTGCAATTGCAATGCATTAAACTTCCATAATGTGAAGCATTTCCAAGTGAAAGGAATATTCAGCTTGAAATAATACCATAATATTGTGAGAAAGCCTGCAGTCTCTTGCGTTCTTAGAGTTGAGAAAGAGCCACAATCGGTGTGAAAGGACAAGCCAGTGTTTCTGTGCAATGCTCTAAAAGTGCCTATGTTTACACCAAAGTCATTTTATTTGCTGGCCATCTTTGAAACGCCTCTCGAGCAGCTATTTCAGTCATAGAAGTACAGCTATCTCTCTGAATGCAATTTCTGTAAAGCTGCTTTGAGACAATGTGTATTGTGAAAAGCGCTATACAAATAAATTTGAATTGAATTGAATTGAATGCGTAAACATCCATCCACTTCTCAAAGCTGTACACTAAGCTTATGATTAAATTTCATATTTGAAATCACCAATGAAATTTGACAACTTTCTCATACATTTTGTTTCTAAATGCTCAAATCATAAGAAAAGAAAAAAAATTTCCGGCCAAGGCATAAGCGTGCTTCCTAGAACAGTGATGACTTTACCAATTGCTGATTGGCTATTTTATTTAGAAGGCGGGACTTATTCCGCCATATTGCACATCGCACTTTCTGGATCAGAGTAATATGAGTGCATCGTCTTTGTATATCTATAGTCTTCGTTAAAACACTACTATAAGATATTTTGCTGGTTATTGAACAGAGAAACTAATTTAGCTACAACTTTAATGTTTTTAATCTCCATTTGCCTTTTTAGAGTCTGATCACAGCCCACGACCAGTTCAAGGCCACCATACCAGAAGCCGACAAGGAGCGCATTGCCATCATGGGCATCCAGAACGAGATCACGAAGATCGCTCAGACCTACGGCATCAAGCTGGTCGGAGTCAATCCATACACGGTCCTCAGCCCACAGGACATCAGCAACAAATGGGATGCTGTGAGTACAGAGTACACACACACACACACACACACACACACACACACAGTCAAGTCTCTGAACGTCACTTTCTGATGTCTTTGCTCTATCAGATACAACTGACGCAATTCAACTCACATTCATCATTGTAGCCGTACCAAATACTATAAATTTTACTGATATTTATACCAGTACTGTCTATTCATATCCATTAAATGGAAAATCATCAGAAATCAACACCTACAGAGTTTAATAGGCTTGAACTCCAAATTATTAGATTTCTGTTTTTATTATTTAAACACACACACACACACACACACAATTTCAGGGCTGCCCAACTCTCACGCAATTTACACTTTTCACACGTAGGCTCACATTTACCTCGGGAACGCCATATAATGACCATAACACATACATATTTATTATATTTTTACTTATATCATTAAAATATTATAACGACGTTACTTGTTTTTATAATAAAACCATTATTATATTTAATTTGAGTCGTTATTTTTAGCCTTTAATAATAATACCAGCTGACAGGGCTCTCTGTCCGCTTACAGCATTAGGTGAGATTTTTTTTATTTCTTGAGAAAAATAACATGCATCTAGTATACATAATTTTTATTCAAATGCATCGATATTGAATTAAGATCGTAATCAAATCACAAGGATTGCATTGGAATCGTCAAATTTGTGTCGAGCAATAATAAAAACAGGAGCCTATCAGTCAGTGTACCATGTAAACATTGTAACATGTTGTCACTAAACGTAATAAAACTCTGTTTAGTTACCAAATGTTTTGACAATCACAATACACTTATTGTGTGATGCAAGTTTTTCTTTTTTTACATCCCCCATAATTCTCACTCCAGGCTAAACTCAGAAGTTTAGCCCATGTAATTGACTTGATTCAGTGAGATACATTTACTTGATTCAGCATGATTGATTCAGTGAGATTGATTCAGTGAGACTGATTCAGTGAGATTGATTCAGTGAGATTGATTCAGTGAGATTGATTCAGTGAGATTGATTCAGTGAGACTGATTCAGTGAGATTGATTCAGTGAGACTGATTCAGTGAGATTGATTCAGTGAGATTGATTCAGTGAGACTGATTCAGTGAGATTGATTCAGTGAGACTGATTCAGTGAGATTGATTCAGTGAGATTGATTCAGTGAGACTGATTCATTGAGATTGATTCAGTGAGATTTATTCAGTGAGATTTATTCAGTGAGACTGATTCAGTGAGATTGATTCAGTGAGATTGATTCAGTGAGACTGATTCAGTGAGATTGATTCAGTGAGATTGATTCAGTGAGATTGATTCAGTGAGATACTGCACAGACTGTATGATCTTGTCTGGTTTGATCTGTAGGTGAGGCAGCTGGTTCCTCTCAGAGACCAGATGCTACAGGAGGAGGTTGCAAGACAGCAGGCCAACGAGAGACTGAGGCGCTCGTTCGCCGCGCAGGCCAACATCATCGGGCCCTGGATTCAGACCAAGATGGAGGTGAGCCTATTCAACAGGAGTTGAGTGTCATGGGAAGGATATGAGTGTTGGGAAGTAACTAAAGTAGCATGAACTCTCTCAGAAGTATAATCCGCTTTAGTGTATTGATTCGTTTAACCAATGCGTAATAGTCCAGTGTAATATCATACAGGTATAAATTCCTTTTTAATTGATTATTAAATTGTTTAATTAAAGTTTATACATAGTTTCCATGACAGAGTTCAGGATAAATCTTTTCATTTTGCTAAGTTTCAAATCACTATTAAACAGCAAGCACAAACTATGCACAAGCGGCAGCCTCACCGGCACTCAGTGTCCGAATTCACGCACTCGTTTTCATTCACTCCGTCAAGTGGACTATATTAGTGGAGTAATGGAGGGAATAGTGAATGAGGGCATAAGGGACGATTTCAAATACGGGACACTGTCCCTCCAGGACCGAAGTTGCCCATCCCTGATGTAAATGAACTAATTCACAGACAGTCTCTGTTCATAGAAAACTATACTAAATGCTGCGTGATGTTTAAATCTTTTTTAGATGTATATAACAAAGTTTAAACATCACGTAGCAGCATTTAGTATAGTTTAGTGTGTATATATATATATATATATATATTGTATCTGTTCAAGTTCAACACTGTTTAAATCCTTGTGACTAATTAAATTATACATGATATCATCTGATTATCTCGTTATGCATTTGAAGATTTATTGCCCAGATTCAATGCAGTGATAGCTTCAGAAACAGCATAAGGAGCAGCGTTACTTTACCATCTTTCAGCTACAACTATAGTTTCTATTAATATTTAGAATGAATTAATTATATTTTCTGTTTCCATTACAATTTCAGTTAAAGGTTTAGTAATTTTGTTATATTTGTATCATTTTATTAGTTTTTTAAATGTCTATTTTATTCAGCACATCAAGTAAAGGTAAAGTAAAGTAGTTACAAGGTTTTATTTCAATTAACATTTATTTGAATGATTTTTAAAATGGTTTTAGTTTACTATAATAACCTATAACAAATAACCATGCTTAATTTCTTTGAATTATGATTTGCTTTTAGTTTTTAGCTTGGTTTTGAAGCGACACTGTTTGCTGTTTCATTTTTTTCTTTACAGACTTTTGTTCTTCCTCTTCTAATAAACTTTTGATAACTATCTCTCTCTTTCTCTGTGTTGCTGTTATTAGGAGATTGGTCACGTGTCGGTGGATATCTCCGGCTCTCTGGAGGAACAGATGAATAATCTGAAGCAGTACGAGCAGAACATCATCAACTACAAATCCAACATCGACAAACTGGAGGGAGATCACCAGCTCATTCAGGAGGCCCTCGTCTTCGACAACAAACACACCAACTACACCATGGAGGTATTCACACACACAGACACACACACACACACACACACACACACACACGCACGCACACACAGATATTAATGTTTAGATACAAGCAAATGGTGCGTCTGAAAACGCATACTTCCTAACTATACAGTATTTGAAAAACAGTGGAAGAAAAGTACCTGTTCAAAAGTACCAAAGTACTCTTTAGAAAGTTACCAAAAAATAAAAATAAATCAGAGCTAAAAAGACAGAGCATGATCCATAACAAATACGCATTCCCTGATTGCGTTATTCCCTCCTCCAGCATGTCCGTGTGGGATGGGAGCAGCTGCTCACCACCATCGCTCGCACCATCAACGAGGTGGAGAACCAGATCCTGACCCGCGACGCCAAGGGCATCAGCCAGGAGCAGCTCAACGAGTTCAGAGCCTCCTTCAACCACTTCGACAGGGTCAGTGAGACGCATATCAACATTCATATCTGAGCTTAGTATACGAGTGGATTCATTACTGTTTTTAACTTGCAGAAGAGAAACGGCATGATGGACCCCGACGATTTCCGCGCATGTCTGATCTCTATGGGTTACGATCTGGTGAGTGAAAGTGAAGCTCCGCCCACTCACATATAGCCACACCCCTTTAAAATGTTTGTGACAAAAATGATTTATCCTCAATAAACTACATGCAATTTTTATTCAAAGGTTTAGGGTTAATAAGGTTTTAGAAAAGTCTCCACAGCTCACAAAGGCAGTGTTTATTTGAACAGAAATACAGTAAAAACGGTAATATTGTGAAATATTATTAAAATAGCTTTTTTTATGAGCTGTTTTCTATGGAAACTTGTTTCCGCCACAAAATAAAACATTTTAAAAGATAAAGGCGACTTTTTATCTCACAATAGTTACATCTCGTAATTCTGACTTTATTTCTGAGAATTGATTTACAGTAGACTTTATTACACGCAATTGCGACTTTACATCACACAATTCTGACTTTATAACATGCAATTGTGACTTTATCAAGTAATTCTGTCTTTATAACTCGCAATTGCGACTTTATATCACACAGTTCTGTCACAATACAAGCATTTAACATGAGCATATAACAATAAGCAATACAAGGCAATTCTGTCAGAATTGCGAGATGTAAACTCGCAATTGTGAGAAAAAAAGTCAGAATTGTGAAAGAAAAAGTCGCAATTGCCTTTTATCAATTACTTTTTATTTATTTTTAAATTACATTTTACAAAATTTTATTTGAATTAAAATGACCATTTATTTAAAATAGAAATATTTGTTAAAGATATGAATGTCTTTACTGACACTTCTGAAAATTTTTAGGCATCCTTGCTGAATAAAAGTATTTCTTATAAAAAACTTACTTCAAAACAAGAACCCATATCATTTTTCTTTTTAAAATATTTTGCCAATTTTTTTATCACATAGTTTTACTACTTCAAATAATAATTCACACGTTAAATTAATTATGAATAATAATAATAACTACAAATAATCTGACTAAATGTCCTCATTTATTTTTTATAATAGGCTAATAATAATAATAATAACTACATAATAATAATAACTACAAATAATCTGACTAAATGTCCTCATTTACATTTGATTTTTTTTTAATTAAATTCTGATTAAATAAATTATTTTAGTGTCATTTTTAAAGGTTTTTGTCTTTTTAGTTGAACACGATTTTGTTGCAAACCTCTCCATCATACTGAAAAAAAAAAAGTATGTTCATATTTTGCCAACCCCCAACCAGGACCTGAATAGATGCTCTGCAGAACACCAATAATTGAGCACAAAAGTAAATGTGTATCTCGAACCTCATTGGCTGTCTCCTGACAGGGTGAGGTGGAGTTCGCCCGCATCATGACCCTGGTGGACCCCAACAACACGGGCGTGGTCACCTTCCAGGCCTTCATCGACTTCATGACACGCGAGACCGCTGAAACCGACACTGCTGAACAGGTCGTGGCCTCCTTCAAGATCCTGGCCTCCGACAAGGTGAGATCAAGTCGTTTCTCTTCACTCCATGTGTGTCTAAACAAAACCTCAGGGAGGATTTTGAATTAATCACAAGAACGTGTCTCTTCTTGTCCTTCAGCCCTTCATCACTGTGGAAGAGCTTCGCCGTGAGCTCCCCCCCGAGCAGGCCGAGTATTGCATCAGCCGCATGACCAAGTACATCGGCCCCGAAGGGTCCCCCGGAGCCCTGGATTACATCTCTTTCTCCAGCGCCCTCTACGGAGAGAGCGATTTATAAACGTCTTTCATTTTATCCTTCTTTCTCTCTCCCCTCATTTTCTCCAAAAGCCCCCAAATTGTAGCTTTCAATCTGAGAGAGAGTTAATAATATCCCTCGTTTTCCCTCATAAATGTTCTGTTTTTCTGTCTACAGCCCACACTGCTAGCTTTAACATCGTACTGTATGTGTCTTACATCCACCCTATAAATAGAGTGTTGTGCAACGGGGGTTTTTAATCTCAAATTATGTCCAATTTGGATGGCAGACGCTTGTGTCTCTATATGCATCTCATATGAAGAGTCAACATGGAATCAAAATCGACCCTATTCACGTTCCTAATTCAGGTTCATGGACTTGCGCTACTCCAAAGAATGTCTTCATAATCTTTCATCGAAATATAATAACTTGCTCTGCCTCTGAAACGACTTTGATTATGTCGTCTAGGCCGGGAGTGATTTGACAAATAGCCATTTTTTTAGGTTTGTAGGTAATGCACATAAATGCAGTCTTGCTAAATTCTTGCCAATAGTCAATGCACACACATTCATATATGGATTTATTCTGAATATGAAAAACTTTTCACCATCCAAAAGGATAAAAATAAGTCCCGCCCAACATTATAAAGCTGAAATGGGTTGTGAATGCATTTCATGTTGACTTCAGCACGCTAAGCCCGACTTTTCCTCTCTGTGCCTAGAAAAACCTTCCACCAGGATAAAAGATATATTAAAAAGTGTGTTTGTTGATGGTAATAAGCTCTTGTGAAGATGCATGCTGCGTTTATTCTACAGGCAGGGATATGCGAGAGTGACCCCCCTCTTGTTTGGTCTGTACTGTATTTTAAGACCCCAAAAAGCACTACTGCTGTCCAGTGTCTTCTTAATATGAAACTGTGAGAACAACCGATTAGTCTCTACACAGAACGATGTGTCTCTGTATGTTGTGTTGTCATGTCACCCCTTTAATATTGTTTATGGTGTACGTCTTTCAAAGCAAATTCATGATTTGTTTTTCTTTTATTTGGAGTATATGTGCCAAATTATCAACCGAAGCCAGTAAATTAACTTAAAAGATGTTATGGCAAAGTGTATGTGTTGTAGCTACCGACCGGAAGGGTTTCTGCTAGCAAAAGTGCTGAACTAGAACCAGGTTTGCCTTAAAACCACTAGAAAAACATTGAAATCCAGGGCCGTACAAGATGGATTCATTAATTAAAAGCCTGGATATCGATGCAGTTTTCCTTATTTTGAGGCATGGTTTCACAGACAGACAAAAAAAAAACATCTCTAGTGTGAATTGCGAGACAAAACAATATCACTTCCATATGTTTTAGATAAATCTCTGCAAGTTGCTTTCAGCTAAAATAAAACATGCATTTTAGTCTGGGACTAGCTGCCTCATCTGTGAAACCTGTAATAAATAGTCCACTCAAAAATTAAGTTCTGTCATCATTTACTCACCCGCATGTCGTTCCAAACCTGTGTGAGGAAATTATGTATGTTTGGTGAAGTTGACCAGGATCTGTGAAGTAGCCTAGGGCTACTCCATATATATTCCAGGTTTTCTGATGATATATGTCAGCTTGTGAAAAACATACATTAATATGAGTTAAAGGCTCATTCAAAACAAGAACAATAATTATAAAGAAGAACCATATTAGCAACCTTCTGCTTAAAACAAGCGCTGCCGTTATGTCTTCTGCCGCGTAATGTTCGCACTCTTAAACGCCGGCTGGATTCTGATTGGCTGTCACTGTTTTAAATGTTAATCAGCGGGAAAATGTCGTTCTGAAAATTGGAATCCACCGATATCGTTTCTCTTTTTCGTTGTCATTGTAGTTTCGGTGGGGATTTTTTTCTAGAATTTGAACGATTATTATAACGTTTTTAATAGTTATCGTCCTTGGTGTGAAGCTGCCTCTAGACGAGATATTCAGGGTTTAAACTCGAGTAAATGATGACGGTTTTTCGTTTTACAGTGAACTATTCCTTTAAGTGCACAGAGTGTCGAAAAGAGAGAAAGGGTCGCCGGTTCTTTTGTAGGGAAGTGTTGTAATGTTCTGGAAGTTTTGAAAGGAGATGGAAGGATCTGATGCCTTCATCCTCAGAAAAGCCTTGACGTTGGTTTAGTTTCTATGGGCGATTTTCAAATAATTTCATTTACAGATGTTATTTTAATCACCACGATGTGATTTCTGGGTAAATGTATTTCACTTAAGATCACTTAATTGTGATCACCTCTCTGTGTGTCTCCATCAATATTTGCGTTTCAAACACACAGTACTAAACGTTTAATCTTAAACCCCAGAATAAAACGTCTCAAAATCATGTCATTGTGTTTCTGCCGTTTATTGTGTTTACCTCAGTTGTCTCCAGTAGATGGAGCTTTAGGATACAGGTTCATTTCTGGGATTCGGTGCCTTTTGTGTCCCCAGTAAAGAGCATGATCTTATACTGCCTTAAAATGTTCAACACTATCAATTTTAAACCTGTCTAAGTAGATAACGCCATTTGGACTCAAAAAATATTGAAGTTGATTAAAAAAATGAAACATTTTACAGCATTTTGAACCACCATATCACAATTTTTCCTATGTCCTCAGGCCTGTGTAGCATATTTTCATGATAAATACAACACTTGTGTATAAGACTGGAAAAACTGGAAAGACTTTAAGCCACTCTCTGAGAAAACAAAGGCAATTAACATTTGAACTCCCCTCATGCACTATTGAGACGAAGGTCTCACCTCCCTCATCCTAATCTACATTTCTCTCCCCTATTCTTCATCCTGGCAGAGATCTCCCAAACTCACATAAGAATCGAAATGATTTAAAATGAATGATTACCATCGAGTTTTATACATGTGTGGTGTTATTTGAAATGTCTCGGTGCGACTGGTACAAATGTCTCATTTCCAAAGAAGTAAACCAGAAGTTAATAAAGTTCTTGAAGTTTGGAAATATCTTCCACACCCTCCAATACTGGAGGGTGTGTCTTTGAGTTAACACCTTCTGAACATTTTACTGAATATTAATTTTCCACTGCTAGCAAATGGTGACTTACAGGTAAATTTCCACTGTGGATGATGTTTAAGATTTGAAATGAGGTCTGGGTATATAATGAAACGCAGCGAGGGCTCGGGGCCCTTTCTGTATCTGAGATCAGCCCGTGAATGCTGAGGGACGCCGAGACTCCGCATTCATGTAGGCCTATGTCTTTGTCGGGTAAACATTTTTCCTCTTTGTTCTAGAGCATTTGATGTTTTGCATTGATTATCTTTGAATTGGTTATTGAAATTGTAATGATACATTTACCTGACAAATTAAATTGTGATATTTGATTATTCTAATTGACTTCGACATTATTTTTATTCAAGAGTTTAAAAGAATAATAAAACTTTCGCTCACATTTAATGATGCATAGATATCATTAAAACCTTTTTCATTTATGGAGTCAGATGAAATAACGAGAAAATACATATGAGAAAATGTATTGCATTTAACCAAAAATACTTTGCCGCGAGAAAAGACAGTAACACGCAGAGACCTTCACCTGTATTATTGGAAACCCTCATTGGACCAATAAACAGGCTTACAAAGTGGTGGTGACCTAGACGTGATCTCGCATCACAAGCGAGCAACGTCTTATCCAGCAAAGTATTGGGATTTTAAAATCAACTTGAGGTTTGAACATCTTCTCTTTCTTCCGCCGTTATGGTAAGTCAACTTTTTCTGCCCTTTTTTAGAAGTGTTGAGAAAATGTTGTTTGCATTTTACGGATCGGAAAGCCATTTGTTTAGTCCGGAACTGAAACACGTGAGGACGTGATACTGGCGGCGCAGATGAAGAATGAAAACCCTTGTTAATAGATTTTAAAGATATCCTTGTTTGCCTACGCAACAAGAAACGAAACCTAAAATTTGAATAAGATCTTCCAAATTATATTCTGGTACTTAATGAAGAGCTAAAGTAAAGCTTAAAAGTTTTCAAATCAGCCGCATGTTTGTCGCCATTGTTATAACTTATGGACTTGTTGAAACAAACGAACAAAACGTGAAGAGAGTAAACAACAGAAAGAAAAATCGAAGTTTATAAACGATCGGGAAAACACGTGAATTTATAAATAAAGACAGGTCGATACACTGTTTATGAAAAGCAAAATTTGGAAAAACAGGACGAAATGATTTACAGGCTTAAAATCAGATCTCAAGGCTAAGCTAAATGCTAATGTCCATGCTGCATCCAAAACGCTTAACCCTTTGTGTCACTGGTCCACCGGTGGGCCCAAAGCCACATTGAAAACATTAATATCTCTATATTGCTTTTGAAAGCTTACACTTTAACACTAATGGGATTAAAACGCATGCAATAATTCTGTTAATTTTCACATTTGGAATTGTGCTTAGCATATTGTGCTCATAGAACACACTTTAGTTGTTTACGCAGTGAACGCGCATCTCATTAATCCTGAAACAATAAAACCTTTTCAAATTCAAAGCTTCAGGGAACGAAATTTCCCCAAATATAAATTGGAACATGCAATGATCCTGTCCTGTTTACATTATGGGCCAAAAAGGTTGAACCTACACTGTACAAACTCAGTAAAAAAGGTCTTAACATGGATGCTATTGACAATGAAATTTTCACTTGGTGGAAAACAGTGGGTAGTAAGCAGAAGGAATCAAAACATGGTGAAATAATTGAGGCTTTAAACTTCCTAAGTTATAAACGGCTAGATAAGTCAACAAAATTTCTATCTTCGCTTATGGATATTAAATGTGAAGAAGTGCATTCTAAAAATGCAGAGGCACAGATGTCTGAGGCAAAGATTCAAGATCTTCAAACACAGCTAGATAAATTACTAGCTGAGCAGTTAGCCCTGACTGAAAAGTGTAAAAATCACAAATACACCATTACAGATCTTAAAGCTAAGCTAAATGCTAAAAAGTCCATGTCTCCCAAAATGCTCAACAGCGATGGGACTAAAAATGTGCACTTCTTAGATGAGGCAGCCTGCTCTAACAATCATGTATCTTTTCAGACAGAGGAAGCATGTGATAAAGTTTTGAAAAGAGTGCCTGTTTCAGCCCTTAAGGTGATACGGCACCCAAACGGCACAGAGTCAAGCATTCGGCGTCCTCTAACGGTAACTGAATGTAACTTGTTTAAAGCAGAGATCGGACCATTCCCTTTGAAAAGGCCATTCGAACCATGGTGGAGACGCATTGTTAGTCTAAAACATGCATTTCAGCTCGAACCAAAAGATATTTGGAAAATTGTTATCAGCTCAATTCCAGATGTTCTGATCTATAAGATACCACAGGTTTTGATGACAGACGACATTGTGCAGTCAGTGTATCAAAATGAGCCTGAGAGTGAAATCTTTAATAGACTAAAACAATGCCTTCGTGATCTGCGTGGTTGTAGTCCTGTTGGATGGGAATTGATTTTCAATCGGAAACAGAGTACTGAAGAATCATTTGAGACATATGCAGAAAATATGTTTGAACTTTTTGAGGAGTATTCTGGAATTGAAGGTGTTAACCACAACAATGTAACTCTCCTTGAATTACTGCTTACAAATGCAGGGCCGTGTATACAGCAATCGCTCACGTATGGTGCTTATCCAGCACAAAATACATTTGAAGGTTTTGTTAGCTGGGCAACAAGAATTGAATCACGCAAACAAATGCATTGTGAGGTAGCTGTGTTAGAATGTCATGAAAATCCTCCATTTGCTGGAGAATTCAGAAAGCCACACTGTGGCAAACTGAACAGATTCTGTAATTCCTGTCACAAAACAGGCCATACAGAGGAAAAGTGCTGGTCATTGGGCAGAGGCAGACCTCCACCCTATTTCATAAGACGCAGACAATCACATTCTAATGACACAAAACAGCGCTCTGCAACTAACCAAAGCTCAAATGCATCTAAAACTCTTACTGAGCTAACAACTTTGGTCACTCAAGGCCTTCAGCTATTAGCATAATTTGCTAGTCGGGTAGCAGCCCAATAGCAAATAGCTCAATAGTTTAACATCTAAATTCATTGAATCTGTCATTATATTGTAATCGCCAAGCAGGGCATTAATTGGAGAAGTGTGACATTAATCCTTACAATTCGATTTCATTGGCCTGCTACCCAGTGCCAAAAGGGGACGGGATGTGCTTTTATTTTTTGCCTTTACAAAAACACAACCAGAAGTGATGCACAGGTAATAGTAAACCAAATCATCCTTAACTGGTACGCACCAACTAAAATTGAATCTGATCAGAGAAGTAAATTTACAAGGAGGGTGTGAACAGAAATAGCACAGCCTTTTGCATGTCACAAGAGATCTGCGCTTGTGTGAATGACACCACAGAATAGCAAATGCTAAGCAGGCAACACCGAAACAGGTGAACTAATTTCTGCCCACAGATCTGACGGTAAAGAGAGCAACTTTGAAATAAAACAATGGGCATCGACCTATTTGATGTCATAACGATATGAGTGAGAAAAACTCTGGTTAATCCATAAAATTTCCCCAGCAGAACTGGGACCTCTAATGCTCATGACACAGCAGACTGTGAAGGCTCCACTGCAGAAGCAGCTTTTATGTGTCACACACTGCACAGAAACAACAGCAATAGTTCAGACCTGATCAATGAAACTCGGTTTCATGTGACAACTGGAATTAAAATTGCACTGGACATGATAATGGAGGAAGGAGAAGAATTCCACGTCTGAATTTGAAACTGTTGAAAACATCCGAATTAACTGTGGTTCTCTCTGCATTTGTTTCTGTCTCCGGTGTATTACTGCAATTCCTTGAAGGACGGATGCCAGGATGGGCCTGACCCAACCTGCATCAGAGCCAGGACAGCGGGATTGTTAGAACATAACCTGAGACTCGGGAGATGGGTGAAAAGACACTTCAAGAGGCCATTAACATCTCACAATAGCACATCACTATATAAGCATGGCCTTCCAGTATAGAACTGGAACTAAATTTACAACACAATTATTATAGATTAGATTCCACCCATCTTCTAGACATGAACACTGAAGACACTCCTCCATCACTACACACTCCTCCATCACTACACACTCCTCCATCACTACACACTCCTCCATCACTACACACTCCTCCATCACTACACCCTCACATCATCATCACCTGGAATAGATCAAATCTATCCAGGCTGAACACTACACATCATAAGAAGATAAAGATGACAGAGTCCAAAAGTGTCACCTCACTGAAGACCTATTGTACATCTTCACACTAACAGATCCGGATAGCTTCACACACACATATAGGATGGTAAAGCTGATCCAATGATGACAGTCTAACAGAGCCGCACATAGCATATGCTATTCACAACACTCACACAAAAACACTGTAATATACATATGAATGGCCACAGCCACAAATCGATGATGCAAATTATAAGCAGAGACAGACCTGCTATTCAATTTTCAAAATGTTCTGATTGTTGTTAGGGTGGTTGGAAAATCGGAGGGCCCCTGATTTCTCAACATACCACTAATAAAAGAAACATCATAAAAAACGGATAGATCTGAAGAGTGAGCGCTTCAATCAATTACAAAATTTACAATTTAACCCTTTCATCGACTGTGACTTAGCCAGAACACACACTCTCATACACTATCTCTCTCTCTCTCCCACACACACTCACACTCACTCACAACTGTTGCAAGGAATGAACTATCTACATTATTGAATGATTAAGCATGTCCCAAGTCACTTAGATCTGCATAGGTGACTTGCATTAGAAGATTCCTGTACAAACAGTGATATATATATGTGTATTTCTTCATAATTTTTGATTGAATATTATTATTGTTATTACATGATTTAGTAATGCATAGAATCTATTTGATTGTTTATTCAGATTACACTGACCTCTTGCTGCGTTTCCTTTAAATAATTCAGACCAAGAATATTTATAATTCCACTACCATTTAATTTCATCACCGTGGTAATGGAGAATTGGATATTTAAAATGAGACCACCTTACCATTCAGGACCTTTTAGAAACACTCATTTGAGACCAGATGTACCAATCGCACTGACATGAACCCATCCATTGTTTTGTTTTTTGTTTTGTTGCATTATGTGTTCGTATGCGTTTCCTCACGTTTTTAAGTTCATAAGTGCTCAATCGTGAAGTGGACATTTAAGACGATTTTCAGGTGTCTCACACGAAGCAGCGTGGAACCAATGAGAACGCCTTCATCCACGAGGTCTGCCCAGACAACCGCACCGCTGGAGGTGACAGGATTGGTCAAAAGGGTCAGATTATCATCATGGGGAAGGTGCCAGAGAAGCAGAAGTTTCTCTATGAATGAATGACATGCCGAGTGAACAAGTCACAAAGGTCCAGATTGACTCTATGAACTTTGCTCACATTCTAGGCTGAAACGCAAGAAGAAAACCTGAACGCATTCATCCACCTGCTGAACTCAAGCCACATACAACTGGTGAGACCAGGCGTTCTGCAGGTCAACACAGCCCTCTGAAAGCTTCTACAGATGCTGACATTGCAAAGACAATTTTTGAGTTACATCTCAAGGATTACAACAACCGTCTTACTGTGACCACGTAAGTGTTCATCTGAATTTGACCCACGTGGTCAAGAGGCCAATCTGTAAGACTGGAAAAACTGGAAGGACTTTAAGAGAGGGCCACTCTCTGAGAAAACAAAGGAAATTAACATTTGAACTCCCCTCATGCACTATTGAGACGAAGGTCTCACCTCCCTCATCCTAATCTACATTTCTCTCCCCCATTCTTCATCCTGGCAGAGATCTCCCAAACTCACATAAGAATCGAAATGGTTTAATGTGAATGATTAGCATCGAGTTTTATTTTGGTGTTATTTGAAATGTCTCGGTGCGACTGGTACAAATGTCTCATTTCCAAAGAAGTAAACCAGAAGTTAATAAAGTTCTTAGGAAGTTTAGATATCTTCAATACTGGAGGGTGTGTCTTTGAGTTAACACCTTCTGAACATTTGACTGAATATTAATTTTCCACTGCTAGCAAATGGTGACTTACAGGTAAATTTCCACTGTGGATGATGTTTAGATTTGAAATGAGGTCTGGGTATATAATGAAACGCAGCGAGGACTCGGGGCCTTTTCTATATCTGATATCAGCCCGTGAATGCTGAGGGACGCCGAGAATCCGCATTCATGTAGGCCTATGTCTTTGTCGGGTAAACATTTTTCCTCTTTGTTCTAGAGCATTTGATGTTTTGCATAGATTATCTTTGAATTAATTATGAAATTGTAATGATACATTTACCTGACAAATTAAATTGTGATATTTGATTATTCTAATTGACTTCGACATTATTTTTATTCAAGAGTTTAAAAGAATAATAAAACTTTCGCTCACATTTAATGATGCATAGATATCATTAAAACCTTTTTCATTTATGGAGTCAGATGAAATAACGAGAAAATACATATGAGAAAATGTATTGCATTTAACCAAAAATACTTTGCCGCGAGAAAAGACAGTAACACGCAGAGATCTTCACCTGTATTATTGGAAACCCTCATTGGACCAATAAACAGGCTTACACTTGCTATACATTTTTTTCCCTATTGTTGGGTATATTAATGATTACAGGAATTATTCTCTCTGATATAAATACTTATTTTTTTTAATTATTAAATTCATTTTAAGAATTATAATCGAGTGTTTTAGCTTACCTCTCAACTTATTGTCCACACTGTTATTTTAGACTACTTTCCCTTTAAAAGAAAGTTGGAAAAATTAAATGACATTATATCATAAAGCAGACAAGTGATTGAGATCCTCGATTATTGTAACTATCTAATTATCTTTCCAATTTTATCTTTCAAATTTGATGTGGTCAACCTTAGTACTTCCACTCTGTTTAGGGAAAAAGGAAAAAAGTTAGTAGAAAAACTTAAAAATTACAGTTTTAAAGACCATGCAATTCTTTATTTGATAAGCCTTCGATAGCTTTTTATTGCTCAGACACAGTGCAGTGGCTGATTTTAGATCAAAATGTCCACTGAAAGTTTACATAGTGATTGTGAAAGAAATTTTTGTTTAAAGTTGAAGCAGTAGTGTATTTGAAGTTTGTTGGCAATGTTTTACATATAGTTCCTCATCTAATGCAGCTCAAAATAAAGTAAAATTGGTTGTATATGAGCGATAGTAAATCATCCATCCATTCTTTATACCAGTTGTCCACCCTCTTATCAGTTTGTCCACCCTGTGGTTTACAATGGTTTACAATTATTACAATTATTTTGTAAAATCAGCACACAAAACATGCTAATAATTCAGTGACAATGAAATATAATGGAGTATAAATAACAGTTCCCTTTCGAGAGGTCTCTCCTATTGCGTAAGTAGCTTACGCTATGGGAAAACTCCTTTTCTCGAGATTATTGAAATCTTTATGTAAAACGCACTGCAGCTGCACAGCTGACAGCAATGAGCGAAGGAGCTCGGTCATTGGCTGTGCTGCGGCAACTTGCTCGAACCAATGACGGGGCGATTCTGAATACGCGTCCAATGAGCGCGCCTGGCGCCCGCACGCGTCAGAGCCCGCCAAGATGGGCGTGGCCAAGAGCTATATATTGGGCGCCCCGTCATGAGAGTTCTTTAGATTTAATCTCCTTCAGCGAACACCTTCTTCGCTGGATCCTCCGGATTATTGAAAGCCTTCGCCGCCGTGGAAAAGCATACCAGCGGGATTGCTACGAGGACGTCGGCATCTTCAGCCGCCTTCGAATGCCATCCTACTGAGCCATCCGGCGCGCTGCACGCAAGTATTTTACATCTGTTCGCCCCGCGACATTTGTAAAAGAGTAAATTTTCCGAGGCGTTGTTTCAAATGCCTTCCTGCGCGTCGTGCAGAGACCCTCTGCCAGACGGGGATCGTCACATCATCTGCGCTCGCTGCCTGGGCCGGGACCACGCAGAAGCTGCTTTGACCAAGGGGGGATGCCCGGAATGTGACGACCTGGGTCTCTCCGCACTGCGGGCTCGCTTCGCCGCTTTCGCCACGAGCGAGCCCATCGCCGCCACCCCTCTGTTTGAGCTGTGCATTAAGAAAAAGCGCCGCTCACAGAGGCTTCCTGAACCTGATCCTGGCCGAACGGACAACATGACGGTAGTGTCGTACATAAATCGCCAGGGTGGACTCAGGTCGAGCTCCATGCATTCAATGGCCAGGAGACTCATCTTATGGTCCCAGCACAACTTGCGCTCGCTGAGAGCAGCGCATGTGCCAGGCGCGCTGAACCAAGGGGCAGACATGCTATCCAGAGACAAGATTCTCCCAGGAGAATGGGCTCTCAACCCGCTGACGATTCAGTGGTTATGGAAAATCTTTGGAGAGGCGGAGGTCGACCTCTTCGCCTCCAAGGAGAATGCACACTGTTTCTCTTTTCTTCACGGAAAGCACGGACGCGCTCGCCCAGAGCTGGCCGAGCCGCCCCTTATATGCTTTTCCCCCGATCGCGATGCTGCCGCAGGTCATCAGTCGGGTCAGAGAGGAGAAAAACGCAGTGCTCCTGATAGCCCCACTCTGGAAGAACCAATGATGGTTTCCAGAATTGATGTAAATGCAATCTGCACCATGGCCGATTCCACTTAGGCCAGACCTCCTCAGTCAGGCCAGTGGGATGATATTTCATCCCCGCCCGGATCTGTGGGCCCTTCATGCATGGCCCCTCAACGGGTTCCCAGGAACCTCACGAGTGGAGCGCTAAAAACCATCGCTGAGGCGCGAGCGCCCTCCACGAGACGCTTATATGCCCAGAAATGGAAAGTGTTCAGAGACTGGTGTAACGCCGAGGGCCTGAACCCTGAAACATGCGAGATTACGAACGTACTCGCTTTTCTTAAAAAGGCTTCTGGAGGCGGACCGCACCCCCTCCACGCTCAAAGTATATGTGGCGGCCATCACAGTGTCACACGACCCTGTGATGGAACGTCCATTGGGAAGAAACGACCTAATTATTCGTTTCCTAAGGGGCGCTAGGAGGATGAACCCTTCACCTACGGTCCTAGACGCTCTTAAAGGGCCCCCATTCGAACCACTCCGAACCGTGCACCTTAAGCAGCTCTCGCTCAAAACTGCGCTCTTGCTGGCACTCGCCTCGGTTAAGAGAGTGGGCGACCTGCACGCGCTTTCGACAAGCGCTGCCTGCTTGGAATTCGGACCTAACGACTGCAGGGTCATCCTTAGGCCAAAACATGGGTATATTCCTAAAGTGCTCACCACTCCCTTCAGAGCACAGGTTATCTCCCTAACTGCGCTATCGTCACCAGCAGACGAACAAGACGCTAATCTACTCTGCCCCGTTAGGGCTCTCCGAGTGTATTTGGAGCGTTCTGCCCTATTCAGGCCGACAGAACAACTGTTTGTATGCTTTGGCGGCCGTACGAAAGGTTCCGCCGTTTCAAAGCAGAGAATCTCTCACTGGATAGTTGAGGCTATAGCGCTGGCTTATGAAGCCAAGGGACTTCAATGCCCCTGGGGAATCAAAGCACACTCCACCAGGAGTATGGCTTCTTCCTGGGCATGGTCGAGCGGGATACCGATCGAGGATATTTGTGCGGCGGCAGGCTGGGCCTCACCGTCCACATTTATAAGGTTTTACAACCTACAGGTCCCGACATTGCATTCCAATGTACTATCAGCTGATGCTAGTAGAACTACGAGTTCGTATCTAGATTATGTATGTGCTTGTGTCACACTGAGTGCCTTCTAGCCGCTCTATACTTTTTTCCCACATATAAAGCTCGCCTCTGCCGGCTAGTTGGATGATAACTTTGCTTTTCAGCTCAGGCACCTGCCTCTGGCTATCATAAGGCGAAGTTCAGCACGCACGGCGTTTTGCATGGTGTTCCCATAGCGTAAGCTACTTACGCAATAGGAGAGACCTCTCGAAAGGGAACGACTCGGTTACTAACGTAACCTCGGTTCCCTGAGAGGAGGGAACGAGTATTGCGTAAGCTGCCGTGCTTGTGCTTGGTTAGTTCGCTTCAGTCGTTTTAACCTAAAGAACTCTTATGACGGGGCGCCCAATATATAGCTCTTGGCCACGCCCATCGTGGCGGGCTCTGACGCGCGCGGGTGCGGGGCGCGCTCATTGGACGCGCATTCAGAATTGCCCCGTCATTGGTTCGAGCAAGTTGCCGCAGCACAGCCAATGACCGAGCTCCTTCGCTCATTGCTGTCAGCTGTGCAGCTGCAATGCGTTTTACATAAAGACTTCAATATTCTCGAGAAAAGGAGTTTTCCCATAGCGTAAGCTACTTACGCAATACTCGTTCCCTCCTCTCAGGGAACCGAGGTTACGTTAGTAACCGAGTCGGTATCTGTCGCTAACAGGGTGGATATTTTTTATCTTCCATTTCATTTATTTTGTTTAATAAATGGTTACATTTATTTACATAAGCTTGACCAGAATATATTTATATATATCAAATGTTTTCCACCACCCATATCATGACTACACAAAAACTGATTTTAAAAATAGAGTTGATTTTCTACATTTTATGATGGCCAAAAGGCACTGAATACCAGGAATGACCCACTTACAGCAGGTGAAAGCCAGCAGTCATGATTGACGCTAGCAGGAATTTAAGCTTGAATTAAGCTCTGGAAGTTTTTCATCTTGTCTTTCACATAAAGTTTACCGATATGTTGTTTTTCTTGGTAGACTCGCATTAACTTTGGTATATTTCATGATCATTAACAGTTTTGACTAGGATATTAGCAAATACTCCACGCAGATTTGATCTCCAGATCAATACATTAATGCATAGATTATTTATTCACTTATCAAAAAGATAAAATATCACATGTAATGATTTTGCATGATTAATCACAAGTTAAGAAGACTTCGGACTCACAGTTGGTGTACATGTTCACCCCCACTTCAGATCTGTTTTTCCAGCTCAGCTATTTCAAGATTAGTAAAATATTATATAATATGGTCCCTCGTTTCTGATAGACCATATTATTTATTACACCTTATCTTAGATCACCTTTATCTGACCCATGCATATTATATTATACATATTCCAGCACGCTCTGATTTGATAAGATGTGAGGCCTTTTCAGGCCTTTTAATGTGGGGCTGAAATTGAATCTGGAGTGCTTTGTGCAGTAGATAAACATCCATAATGTCCATCTCTATAACTGAATCACGATGATCCTCATAGAGAAAGGTCCATATAAACAGAGTCAGAGTTAATTATACACCGCAGAAAATAATTTCCTTATCGACAAAGGAGAATCCTGTCCTGAATCTAGTGATTAGTTCTCACATCATGAACTGCTTCATTGTGTTAAAATAAAAAACCCAAATCCATTCAGCAAAGCTTTATGGTACTTGAAGATCCATTGCTGAAATCAACCTGAGTTGAGAGGATTATTTCCATAGATGTGTGCTGGGCTAAAGTGGATGATTGATGTGTGGGGTGTTTTCATAGATAAGCTGGTTTGAATGGGCCCGGCTGGATGCGAGTTGTGGTCGACACCAGACTGGCCTTCATTATGAAGATTGGCTGCTGGTCTTAATCTAGATTTACTTTTTCATCTCATTCGGGAACGACATAAACGTTTTTATTGATGCAAAGGGAATGCTAAGCTGCACTGTAAGCGAATGCGTTTGGGACAAATCGTCCTGTGACAGTAAAGGCAGATTGATATTGCATTGCATAATGCATTTGGAATAACTTAATACTCATATACTGTTTCTCCGATATGCAGTCCTTGCAAAGTATTATTAAATGCCTTGAATGGCCATGTTCTGCTTTTGCTGAAATGTGCATTTCATAAGAGCACAATGGCATGAAATGATGCATGAAATAAGGATATTTTTCAGAAATACGTCTTTGATTCCTCCAGCATTGCATCTCATCCTTGCATCATTTCCTCGAGGAAAGGAATCTTTCACACTACATATTTAACATTCAGAATACCATATTATTACCATTCTTACTACTGCTGCCAGTATGCATACAGTACTGTGTCCCACAATGCAGTGCACTTGATATGATCTTCCATTTCTAGTGTGAGGTATGAGTTGGAAGAAATATGATTAATGATTTTAAGTTACCTTTCGTTACACAATGCTCCAAGGCATGAAGGCTGATGATCTAAATGGAGTGTACTATTGTCATACACAATCGTAGTCAAAACCTGGAATGAGTCAAACAACAGCAAATCAGTCTAAACAAAGACAGGGTTCAGGGGACCAGGGGGTGCCGGCAGTTCAGGGGGATGAGGACTTGGGCATGGCGGCCATCTTGGCTGAGGACTCGGACGCGGCATCCATCTTGGCTGAGGACTCGGGCGTGACGGCCATCTTGGCTGAGGACTCGGGCGTGACGGCCATCTTGGCTGAGGGTTTGGGCGCAGTCGCCATCTTGGCTGAGGGTTCGGGCGCAGTGGCCATCTTGGCTGAGGACTCGGGTGTGGCGGCCATCTTGGCTGACGGACATCTTGGCTGAGGACTCGGGCGCGGTGGCCATGACGTGTACAGTTTATGGCTTGGCAGTAATGGCATGGCATGAAGAAACTCAGGCTTGGCAGGCATAACGTGAAGAAACTTGGTCGTGGCAGGTAAGACATGAGCTGGCTTGCAGTCATGGCATGAATAACCCCTGACGTAGGATCGCGGGGCTCCTTGTCTGCAAAACCCACAGTAAAAAATGAACCGGCCAGCAAAAGTGCATAATCCAAAAAAACTCCATCAGTGATCCATGAGGACCCTCCCTGATGAGTTGGATTGAAACTGATCATTAAGTCCATAACAATAAAAGTCAAAATCAGGAAAGTCTGTGAGTCCCAGAAATTCTCGGGTGTGGTCCTCGAGTGGTCTGTTACCTTGTCGCAGATTAATGAGTTGCACTGCTAGATCTTCTGTTACACAATGCTCCGAGGCACGAAGTCTGAGGATCCAAATGCAGTGTACTTTAATAAGAGGGTCATACACAATCGTAATCAAAACCTGGCGAGGGTCAAACAATAGCAAATCAGTCCAAACAAAGACAGGGTTCAGGGACAAGAAAAAACGTAGAATTAGAAATCCGAAGACAGGTTGAGGAACAAGACAAAAGGAACAGAATAAAATGGCTTTAGAAACACAAAGTTAAAGGGGCATTCGGCAACTATTCCAACTTAATAAAACCGTTTAGAAATCATTTGGATGGTTTAATAACCTGTTCTGGTGAGAATGGTGACTTTCCCCGCTCCCCCCAGCATTCCCAGGCGGAAAACCAACCTTGCAACATGAGGATTAACGTCCTGTTAAGTTGGAAATAGGAAGTCTTGTGAGAAGCGAGCGAGAAACACAAACTGCTTTATGGCAATTCGACATAAACACACACGCCGTTTCTTTTTTATTTTTTGCATTGGGGATTTTTGATCTTTTTATCTCTCAATAAATCAGAAGATACTTTAAACAGCCAGAAGATAAACACATTTGTTTTTAGGAATAAAATATAAATCAGCGAATGATGAACAAACCGCACTGTGAAAACCTTCAGAATATATATAGGAATAAAACTGTTTGGTTATAAAAGAGCTGCTGAAGTGGAGATTTATGGCTCATTGTCGTCAAAAATATGGACTTAACTTGACACAATACAGCAGTTTGCTTAAGGTGTAATAAAATAAACCCAACATAAAGGGGTCGTAAATAGATAAGTAAAATTGTCCTTGATCTTTTCACATATAAGAGGTCATTGTAGGCTATGAAAAATTTCCTGTAAGTTTCAGAACTTAAAACGTCCTCATTAGTCCAAAAACAGCTTTAAATGAAACATAGCTCAGAAAACGACATGTTTCGGATTCTTGTCACATTATGACATCATAGTGCGATGAAAGACTGCCTTTGCTGAAGAAGATCAACGCCTACTTCTACATCACTGCGTCTTAAGCCCCGCCCACTGATGCATGTCTAACGAGACGGACGCAAACACAGGATTACTCCAGTAACAAAACAATAGAGCAACACAGTTCATGACCCCATTAATAGAGTTTTTGGATGTTTTCTTTCCACAAGTCTGAGAGATGACCTGTTATGGAAGGAAAAATTGCCCAACATCTCAAAATTGGCCTGTGCCAATTAACAAAAAAAAAACTTTATTTTTCTGTAGTGTGTTGCCTTTAAGTGGACCAAATGATTGGAGAAGTTTTCATCGAAAAACCCAGTTATGATATTTTGATTCTAAATTACAAGGTCAAAAAAATGTAAAAAAAATTAAACATAGAACGAATGTTTCACAATAAAATCTTAACATGCATTTGCAAAATAGTGAATTTGTATTGCAGTGTAAATTCAACACATACTCCAACATCAACCTCAACATTCTCTCTCTCACTCTTGTTTTAATCATTTTGTCATTAAATAATCAAAATCAAGTAGCCTATTTTAGACAGCTGTGCACTGTTGAATTATACACTTTTCCCATGACCAATGCGGTTTACCACGTTATTTTATAAATCCCGTGAGAAGAAGCAGTGGCAGATGTGGATGGGTGGAGTCTGGAATGGGACAGGGATTCATTCAGGAGACACACACATGTGTGAGAGCGGCATCTTCATGGAGCTACACACACATTCTGAGAGCAAAGGTCTGAAATATCTCCTGTTAACTAGTTTTCAGTCTCACTGTCCACCTTCATTCTCACCTACCACTCATACACAAGGCCTATTCTTCTGACAAACACACACACACACACACACACACACACACACACACACACACACACACACACACACACACACACACACACACACACACACACACACACACACACACACACACACACACACACACACACAAGCAGTCTCACCCAGCCCTCATTGTTGTTAACAGTGCTCTGTGTGTGCTGGGATACTTGATCCAACAAGGACACTGCACAGAAATAAAGGGAGAGAAAATTAGGAGTAGGGTGAGGATAAGAAATCATAAAAAAACGTGAGGAGAAAAAAACTTCAATATAGATAAACGGCTCATGATTTTTTTTAAAAATCGATGGCAGTGAGTTTTGCACAAGCACCACTTCTAACAGAAAATTGCAATATTAGCATTTCCATTTTTTCCCCCAATGCGATTTAAGTTTTTCCATAATGTAATTTTTACAAGGAAGTAAATCACCAGGAGGAAGCTGAAAATAAGGGCCATTCATTTTCTATCACAAAAGATGGGAAATGTGAGAATTACGTCTGAACATGTAAGATAATTAAGTCCTAGTATCAGAGGTCCCAAACAAAGGCATTCCTTTATCATTCCTCATTGCTCTGTAAACACATATCTTCGATGGCAATATAACCCTGGCTCTCTTCACAAAGCAGTTGTATGATTTGACACACGCCTTCTAAAGGAATGATTTTACTTTTGAATGTTGACTATGTGCTATAAATACCTGCACAATTAAAATAATTTAAATATGTTGCTTAACTTGCTCCATTCTTGGGATTTACAAGGTCAGAACGTTTTACATTATTTACAATAGATTTATATTCAGAAGACGCTTTTATCCAAAACAACTTGCAAATTTGGAAAAACAACAGCAATGCTGTAATACAGAATTACAAGAGTAAGAGTGGTACAAACACTTCCATCATTCAATATTAGATCATGGAACTGATTCACTTTATTGATATTTATTTAGGATCATATATTCAACAGAAGAGGTGACGAGGCGCTTGTACTAGGAAGCTCCTAAATGAACAACAACCAGAATCTTAACCAACTAAATTAAAGTAACTATAACATTTTCTTCAGGGCACGTAAACACAAACTTATTCATTAAGAATAACCCGATTAAACCAGAATTTGAAAACAACCAGGAAACATTGCTCAATGTGGTTTGTCATAATAATAATAAGAATGAGTTAATAAGAGTTAATAAGAATTTTGAAATGCAATGTAAGTCGCTTTGAATAAAAGCGTCTGCCAAATGCATAATGTCATGATTCTGCCATCATGTTCTTGATTTTCCTAGTCTTGTGGCAGGATCATGGCAGAACCATGTTTTGTGTACAAGCGCGCATGGCCTGTTGTTTGGCCATGTTGTCTCGTTAGATACCCCGCCCCCTTGTTATCCTCGTCTTGTCATTACCTAGCTTATGTCACCTGTTCCCCTCATTAGTTTATCCCTATATAATCCCCTTGTGTTTGCTGTCCAGTGTCGGTACATTGTCAACCAATGCGTGTTACTCTTTGTGAGAGTCCTGTGAGTACTTTGTCTGAATCCCGTATTAAGAATTGTGAGTTTGTGTAGCTGTTTGTTTTCTTCATCTTGTCATTATCAGTCAGTTTCTAGTCCTAGTTTATTTCCTGTCTTAGTCTAGGTTTACTGCCCTTCTGTCCTGTTTTGCCCCCTCGTGGGTTTTTGTTTACTGTTTTGTGCCTCAATAAATCCGGTGTTGCTGCATATCGTCTGTGTTCTCTCCTTCAACCTCATGACACATAAATGTAATAATTTAAATAATAAATAGATAAATAAAGTTACTAGTATCCAAAATGAATCCACTAATTAACTTACTCAAAATGAAAGACTTCAGCAGGTGGAATTTTAGGAAATTAAAAGATTTCATTTAGGCTTGTATTCACATATAAACATTGATCTGCGAAAATAAACAGAAGCTTAACCAAAGTGCAAAAAAAATGAACCTCATTGGTTCTTGAAAAAGCTCAAACGTGATGCGTAACACGAGAATGAACCTTATTGGTTCTTGCAGAAGCTCAAACGTGATGCGTAACACGAGAATGAACCTCATTGGTTCTCGAGGAAGCTCAAATGTGATGCGTAACATGAGAATGAACCTCATTGGTTCTTGCAGAAGCTCAAACGGGATGCGTAACTCAAGAATGAACCTGATTGGTACTTGCAGAAGCTCAAACGTGATGCGTAACATGAGAATGAACCTCCTTGGTTCTTGAGGAAGCTCAAATGTGTACAAACAATAGTTCATTGTTTGAACCATAACACAGAAACTAAATGTTTCACCGTAACAGCATGTCGTCAAACAACATTTGTTTCAAATATTCACATCTTTTATTGGCAACCAGTGATAAGTTCCTGTTAAAATAAAAGTTTGAGGAACATGAATGTTTTAAATGTTTTCATGACAGCTGCTGTCATAGAAATATTTGAAGAATCTATTTCCCTGTATGAGGTTAGTGAGGTATACATCATTTCGTCATTTGAAATGACAAGAGGTTGAGTAACAGTAAATAATTGAATAACAGTAAACCCTGAATCTATTTCCTTCTAAAATTTTTGTACATGCTTCAATTTTATTTATTTTCCTCATCCTAACCCCGTGATCGTTTGAAGATTATGCTTTTGTTCATTGGACTAAATATGCTGTTGTTTATTTTATACACACATGAACCTATTTAGGCATATGCACAGATATGCGAATGCAGATTTAATTACATGTTATTTGTGTATATTTTCATATGCATATTATTGTTCCCTATTGGAGTTTGTAAATTACTGTTCAATAAAAACATTAACGTTCGTGTTCACAACAAGAGAATAATATCTGGAGAAGTCTAACGATCCGAGCGTGACAATTTTTGAGTGGCCTACACCGGGAATGTGTCGCCGCATGGACTGATGGGCCGCGTTCCAGTCCAAAATTGTCATGCCCTTCACTCGCTAACTTCCCTCTGTCTGTGCTTAGGGAAGTCCGCAAGTGCGTGTCTAAAAGTGGACTGGACCATAGCCATGTTAAATTTCCCTCAGAAGTAGTCTACAAATGACCAGAAACATGCAAGGGAAAACGTCTAAATAAATAATTTGTCATTCAGGCATAAAATAGTTTTTTTTATCGAAATAATGCTAAATATATATTCGTTTTCGGTACAAATTCCATTTATTTTCTCAGTTCATCAGCCAGAAAGTTAATTGTGGATGCTCTCCGCCCCTAAATTCGTGCACCTTCCACGCGCGTGCGTCGTGAATCGCTGGCGCGAGAGAGAGGCGGCGCACGGTGCAGGCGCGTGATGACAGACAGCGGCAACCGACGCGACGCGCCGCTATAAACTCCGATGACCTACCGAACACCTCAGCTTCTCGCGCGGATCGCGTCCGTTTATTCTGCGCTGAAATAACAGCGGACGAGCGAATTTAAAGCGGTTTCGGAGCCATTGTTTGACTGCGCGGATCCAAAACTGCATCTATCCATCACCAGTCGCGGGAGCGTGAGATGACAAAGGTGGGTGAAAATAAGAGTAGCTTGCTCCCGTATTGCTTGATCGCAGTCATTGGCCTGGATTGACAGCACACCTGTCTCGTATCACTTACTGGTTTGTGATGGTTTTACATGGTTCTGATCTCATGATAAATGTGGTGCGTTTGCAGCAGAAATCAAATGCATCGGCGTTTTCTCATTCACCTTTCTGATTCCTTTTGGTGATCAGCTGATTTATTGATATTGATTTCAGGACTGCATGCTATAAATCAGGTTTTAAATGACAGATTCACCTGTGAGGATCTACAGTATTTGGGCAGTGAATCAGCAGCCGGCTTCACACATGATCATCTGACATCAGATAGTTCATTTGAATGACGTTTGTTCCAGTTTTAACGTGAAATAATGTTCATTTAGCTTTGAAATATTTTAAAGCGATCAAACAGCTCATCTGGGATAAACACATACATTCAATTGAGCTGAAAACGAAAAATGGGAAGTTCTGCTGTCCTCCAAGTATAGATGCTGGGTGCCTTTAACTGGCAACTGCTTATTTTTTTTTCTCCCCATATAACATATTAATAAACCTGTCTAGTGTGGAACTGACCTGTCACTGAGTGATTTGCAATGCAAAATGCATTAATAAACACACCTACCTTTAGCACATCAGGCTTGTGTGGTATGAGATGATCTAGTCTGCTTCACATTATCTTTTTCTGTTTGTCCTGCTGTTCCTAGTTCCCTTTAGAAAATGATTAATCCTTTTTAGCACGTCAGATAATGAGGCTTAACATCATCTGGTGAAACAAATGTAGGAAATATTATGGTGCATTGATAAAATTATATAATCTGTACCCTGAAATTAAGAGGAAACGGTGTGCAAGAGCTTGAATTTGAAATTCTTAATTGCCAACACAATAAAGAGGAAAAAATAATATTTTCAGAGTTTAAAAATGTATTAAAATTAAGATGTTCTCAAAATCAAGATTTATTTAATTTCAGAGCTCATACGAATCTAATCTAACCTAGAAAGAAAGAGTTGATCTTTAACGTATTTGAATCCAGTGCTCAATAAACATTAAGGGAGAGTGATGACAGCCTTCGAGTAAACTGGTTTCCAGAGGTCTTGCTCAAGCCGGATTGTAATCCCAGTTTGCAGACGTAGGTTACCAGCCCAGATTGACACCAGTGTGAAGAACCCGAAACATTTTCATCAGCAGAGAGTAATTTTTGCAGCACAAAATTGAATTATTGACCTTTTCAAAACGTTTTTATTTTGAATCCTCCCATCTGTCATTATTTAATACACAACAGTCTTTATTGAAATCCATTTTGGTTGTTGAATGAAATTGTGGATCTTTCATTTTTACAAAATGCACAATTTTAAAGTCACAATAAAAAATCAAAATTGACACTTCAGTTTTTCATGTAATGTTGCAAGCTGCAATGTTTATCTGTGCACATCATTCAGTTGATGTGCCACATTCTGGTTATGTCTACATTAATCCAGATACATTTATGAACAAAATTTTCCTTCCAGACTAGCATTTTCCAAATGTTTCTCATCCACACTGAAACGTCTGAAGACTCTTAAATCATCGTATTGTGCAAACGTAAAATGTAATATAAGCTCAACGGATGATACCAAGAAAGACATAAAATTTTCACGTTATTCTTCTGGCTCTATCACTTTATTAGTAAAATCTACCACCAATTACTCGCCATATTCATTAATTTGGTGCGACTCTCACACTGCATTATGGGATGTACAGCATAAATCGGTTGTACACTCGTTATTGCAGTGCATTATGGGATTGAAGGAGTGCTCTCAATAACGTCCACTATGGTTTCGGACACCACTAGGCTACAAGTGGCGCTAATAGTGCCCTAATTAACGGCATAGGGGTGATTTCTCACACAGCCGCAGCCTCTGATGACGTGTAAGTTTGTCCAATAACATGATCGCAGTAATTGGCGAATGACAACAATCCAATCATTTTCCATTGGACAAAATCAAGTCCTGCCCTACATTTTATTTTCTTGCTCATAAATGCCTCATATACCTCACAATCCAGCTTCATTTTAACGTAAGAGCAAGTGCAAACATTTGTTCATTTCTTTGCAAGCCTTCCGGTGTCATTCGGTTCCAGTTATTTTATCCGTCTGTTATGCAAACTGGTATTTATCATATTATTTTAATTTATCATGATCATAAACGCACATTTTTTTTTACCATTTGCTGCACTTTGTTGTTATTCTATTTGCTTACCTTTAGCGGTTAATGAATCATAAGTCTCGCACATTCACAGAAAATAGCTCTGCTTTGCAAAATGAGAAGAAATCACAGAAAAGACATTAGCCAATTTCATTTCATGGTGACTTGCTGTCAAAAATGTTTCTAAGGAAGAACCGATATGAACATTTTGGGCGATAACCGGTACAGTTTTTCATGTTTGTAAGCCGATAACCGGCCGATAAATCTAAATCCAAATTTTTATATAATTTTTGAGAGTGTGATTACAAAAACAAAAGTCTCACCATGTCTCAAGCAAACATTTTACATAATAATGTTCTCATAATAATTTTATGCAGCCGAAATGACAGACTTGCTCAGTTGCACTATTTCAAGCCATTTAAAACCATAATTGTGAACCGTTGCATCTGAAGTGTCTCAGCTGAAGGAAATAATCCATTATTTATTGCATTTAATACATTAGGCAAAATTTCTTAACGGGGCCGATAACGATAGCATTAAAAATGAATCGATACCGATATGGTGGCCAATATATCGTGCATCCCTACTTTTTTCAATAATAATTTAAAAGTTGAATGTAAATTTAATGAACAAACGTCAACCATGAAGTTCAATGCCGTCAAACGTTTATCAATAATAATAAAACCGACCCGTTATAGAACTAGTAGCTACATTAAGAGTAAAGTTAGCATTTTTGTTGATGTTACTATAGTTTATTAATTTAGATTTGCTTAGTTGCTGTTACTAGACTGGTTGACTTGGTTAGCCCGAGTATAATTACAATCTTGGTGCTTGGATATCCCATGACTGCAGTAATATATCTTGAAACGGCTTTGTTGTGAGAGCAGTCGCTGTGTTTGATCGCCACTCTCCCTGAAAGTCAATAGGAGAACGTGTGTTCATGATACATGATTCGCTTACATTATTAATACACACTTCAATTGGTGCTTAACTAGTCTGATGGGGCAAAGTACAACGACTCTAAAACAGAATTTACGGAACAGCTTTATAACTCTATAAACATCAGGCCAATCATAAGCCTTGTGATTCTCATAAATTGTGATGGTGGTACGATCAAAGTGATGTCAAGGCGTATGTTTGTGTTCTGTGCACTTGAGAAGGTAAAGTGAGATGTGGAGACGGGTCTACATGGCGTCTGGTTGCTTGTCCGATCTTCTGTTTCTACTGTGCTGGTATGAGTCGGCATTTAAAGTGGGAATCTGATTAGATCGCCTGTGTGATTAAATATTTACTGGTAGGGTTTTTGCTGCTCCAGAGAAAAGTGAAAGCGGGAAAGTGTGTGTTTTTGCTTGCATATATGTGCCTGGCTGTTTGTCTGACTAATTTACTGCACTCATTAAACCCGCCATCATCTTCTCTTGGTTTCCCTGGTCTCAACCTTTTCCGTGACCTTTAATTTCCCTCCTCTGAGAGGCTTGCTGCATTTCTTGGTTCTTTTCATCTGTTTCTCATCCTCTTTTTCTTCCACTTGGCTATTAATGTCCATTTTGCTTTATCAAGGAGCTGCATGTATATTAATATGTATCTTATCCTTCGGCCTTACTTGTGTTCTCTCAGTGCAAATAAAGGGTAATTGTGTGTTTGTTTGGTGTTAAAACTGAAGAGTGGAAAAACGAATGATTTCAAAACCGGACAATAACAGTGTTTGATAAGATATAAGAGGTTTGTGGTTTTACTATATAATACACAACTATTCAAAAGTTTGGGGGTCAGCAATATTTTATCTAGCAAGGATGCATTCAATTGATCAAAAGTGACAGTAAAGATGTTTATTTATAATGTTAAAAAAGATTTCTATTTCAAATAAGTACAGCTCTTTTCAACTTTCTATTCATCAAAGAATCCTGAAACATTTTATTCATCAGTTTCCACAAAAATATGAAGCAGCACAACTGCTTTCAACACTGATAATAAATGTTTCTTGAGCATCAAATCATCATATTAGAATGATTTCTGAAGGATCATGTGACTCTGAAAACTGGAGTAATTATGCTGAAAAATTCAGCTTTGATTACTGGAATAAATTACAGTTTACTATATATTCACATCGAAAAGTTATTTAAAATTTCATATATTTCACTGGTTCTACTCTATTTTTGAGCAAATAATTGCAGCCTTAATGAGCAGAAAAGGCACTTTCAAATACATTAAAGTCCCTCTGTGATGAAAATCAAGGTTGTTTATATGTCTATGTGGTGTTTTCAATATGCAAATTCATAAGTCAACAGCATTGCTGAGTATTTTTCCCTGAAAACTGCAGTGAATCAAAGAGTCTCAAAAACACAGTTTAAAATCGCTGGTGTTTCTGACGTCACGAACTACCTTGTAACCAATCAGATCAACATGTGATCGTCAACGAGTGGATCTCTGAGCTGTGTGAGTGAGTGGAGGCGGGGCTCATTTGCATATTCATAGAACCGCGTATACTAAATGAGGCAAGGGTGTCGAGTTACATTCAAGTTATTTTAAGGCATAAGGATTTTTTTAATTTTGCTGATCAAAGATGAGTTTTAAGGAATAAAATGATTGACTTCAGGTCGACTTTTTTTTTTTAATCTTATATAAAATATTTTTTATCATTGTTGGTCACTGTTTGCAATGTTAATGCAGTGTCAAACATCCATTATTAGCAAGTGATTTGTAATGTTTGACATCAGCAGTAGCAACACAAACAGTGCTTTTCACGGGTAAATCCACCCACAATCGATTCCAATTGTGCTTGACATTAGCAAAGCTAACGATCACTCTGTTGTGCACACATGCCTTGGAAAATGAATTAGTTTACAGAATAAATGGAGGACTTTCCCATGAACCGTTTCAACACTTTCTGGTTCTTTGGTGAAACTTAGACCAACTTGTTTTGATATGCAGATTAAGAAAAGCTCAATGGCTCCTCACAGGCCCTTTGAAGGTTTAATATTTCCCTCTTATGTCGTTGAAAAACTTCTGTTGTCGTATCAAACGGTTCCACTTTGACCTCAGTGTAACAACAGAGTGAAATTAGCCACTGCGGTAGTCTCTGTGATATTGCATTTCAAAGCAGCGTTTTTCATCCTGTCGTCTCTTTGTGAATGGAAATAAATCTGTACAGTCACGGTTTGTTTTCTCAATGTGCTCCAATGAAAACATTGGATGGCTATATAGCTGTCAGCTTGTGGTTTTCAGCCGTTGTTTTTTTCCAGCTGTCATGCACTCGTTTTATTACACAATGTTGATGTTTAGAAAGTCAGATTTATTATCTAATCAGAAAATAGATTTTTAATAGTCAAGTCAGCTTTATTTCTATAGCGCGTTATACAATACAGATTGCTTCAATGCAGCTTTACAGGGAGGAATAAACAGGATAATAATAAATGATGCAAACGTTTTTAATTTCTGCTGTAAAGCAGCTCTAAAAAGACAATAGTATCATTTGTCGGTTATACTATACAGTTGAGTGTTGATTCAGTTTAATTCAATAACTGTAAAGTTCATCAATTCAACTATAAGCAGATTTGAGTCAGTATAATGAATACTAATGATAGTAATGAATACCTTTTTTATATAAATTAATTTAATATAATATTTTTTATATATATATATATATAGTCAAAACATTATCACTATTAATAAGATATAAAAATGTGCTTACTTTTGGTGGTCCGATTACATAATGAGCCAAAGATGTTGACTTTTTCAGATCTATTTTTTTAACACCGAAAGGTGAAGTTGACTTCAAATTAAGGGATTTCACTCAAAATATCAGTATAATGCAGTTTTTTGGGGGGCTAATATTGTAGGTCCTCCAGGTATTTAGATATGAAATGGTGCAGTATCATGTCATTGCGAATGTATACCATCCAACACTTGTTTTTTTTTTGTTGTTTTTTTTTTTTTTATTCCCAGACTTGCGGTGGATGGCCGGGTCGCTGAAGGATTAATTAAAAGCTCTTCAGAAAGGGGCTTGACTGTCGGTCTATTACAGATGCTCCTTGCCAGCAAAAGATCCAATAACCACATAAACATGCACACACAGACACAAAGCCTTGCGGTTTAACCCCCCCGTCTCTTGGTGCTCAGACAGCAGGAGTGTAAGTGGATCCCAGTAACGGTGCAGCGACAGCTCGCGGTAAACCCCGCTGATGCCTCTCTTTCATCAGTGATGCTGCTGTCGTCGTTTTTTCTTTTTCTTCCTGAATCATGCCGCCTTTTTCTTTTCATCTCTGCATACATCTAGCACTCTACAAATGCTTCACGCTATGCAAACTTAAGTTGAATTTCAAAATGCGAGTATTAGCTGGTGTTTTCGACCATTTTTTGTATTGGACATCAAATATTTACGCACTGAGATTTAATTTTACGACACATTCACATGTTTGCTGTTCTCTGATGTCGTTTAACAATAAGATACTTTTACCAAGTGTTTTATTTTGAATTTTTAGCTGGATATTAAAGGGGGAAAAAAATATTTTATGGCCCGAGCACCGATAAATTATAGTTATTAATATAATAATAATTATTATTATTTTTGTAATTTTTAAACTAATTATAAAAAATGAAGATTCTTGTCTATATTAAAATATATTACTGCTGTAATTTACAATTTTATTATAAAATGCAAGAATAGTTAAGTTTTCATAATTTTTTTATTTTACACTATAAGTGAATATACTAATATTTCGTTTTTAAGTTCTCCGCTTTCAAACGTTCCAACCCTCATTCTGCTGTGAACGTCTGTCCACAAAAATGTTGGAAATTATGCCAATGTGTAATGTTTTTTTTTTTAAACTTGCACACGTTGCGTTCCCAAAAGCTTTGTTTGCATTTACTGTAAATCGAGCAGCTCTGAGACGCTGCAAACACCAGGGGCCTCATTTATAAAACTGTGCGTAGGATCCTTACTAAAAGTGTACGTGCGGCAGAAAGCCAAAAATGGCGTACGCAAAAAAATATTCAGACTTATAAAACCGTGCGTACGCCAGAACCTGCGCAGAATTCGCTTTATAAATCCCAGTTAGCGGAAGATTGTGCGCACATGCGTCTCCTCCCCGAAACAACCATATATGGAGCTTACAACGCCTAGTTTTACTATGCATATCCTTTGATAGATTTGCTGTCACATTATTTACATTAATAAAAATCATTTAGTAGCCTATCCTTGCCTTGTTTTTGAATAAATAAATCAAATAGTGTAAAATACATTTCAGAGAAAGTTTTTCTCAATCTTTCCCACTGGCCAAAGAGTATTTTTAATTGATTTATATTTTTAATGGAAATGGATAGAACTTGTTGTGCATTATTTGCACGAAACTATTTTCTCAGACAATCTGCTATTATCATGATAAGCAATTATCTCTGTAGTTAAAACATTAAAACACAGCATGCCAGAGGAAAAGTGTTCGAGAGCATTGCATCCACAACAGATATTTCTATTTATTGAAGATACAAAATATTGTAACTTCTCAGTAATGATTTCATGTAATTTAAGTGTTTAACTCCATTAATCAGAAAGGCATATTTAATCTAAATGTTTACATCAGAAGTAAAACATAGTTTAAATCATTCTTTTATTTATTTAAACTGTTAAGTTATTGTGAACATGCACTGTATTTATGATTAGGATTTATAATGAAGATACGGTTTTAGATATGCGTCAGTTTCACTAAACAGCCAAACGCGCTCGCTGGCGCGGACATTTAAGAAGGGATGGATGTTTTCTTCATGTGATAAGCTTGGTGAGGGAAATTATATTTGTGTTATCTTTCTGTATATCATTTTCTTTAGATTTTCTGTCCAAAAGTGACCAAAAAGACATGTAACTCCAGCTCACCATCCGTGTCGCCAAACTGCTCCATCTCCAAAACTACGTACGCATGGGTCAGAGTTTGCGAGCAGGTGCACACATTTTCCCGTCAAGTTTGTTTTTATAAATCACAACTTGTGCGTCGGAAGTGGCGTACGCCTCTTTCAGGGCCTGTTTTGTGCGTACTCAATGGTTATAAATGAGGCCCCTGATCATAAGCTGCTCACGTGAAGACGGTGCGTGCTTCGCTCTGAAACACGCAGCACATCACACTATATAGTCATTTAATTACATCGCAGCCTTTGACTTGATAATCGCACTAAGTTATATCACCGTTCATTTTAATTTTACAGTACATTCTATGTAATTATTAGCTCTTCATCAACTCACAAACTAGGGCTGAACGATTATGGAAAATAATCTAATTGCGATTTTTTTTTAACCAATATTGCGATTGCGATTTAATATGCGATAACTTTAATTTCTTTACCTTCTGTATTAGTCGACAAAGATAAGCAATAAATCATTGTACAGTAGGGATGGGAATCTTTAGGCAGCTTATGATCCTATCTAATTTTTCTCATTAATTAATCTTTAACACTTAAAATATGTATTTAAATACATGTGTAAATATAAATACTTTAAATATATATATATATATATATATAAACTTTAATTAAACCAATTACATGTTAAGAATTTTAAATGGGCTATAAACTAATATAGCTTAAAAATATAAAAGCTAGTAAATAAAGAGGAACAAAAACACATTACACATTGTGTGTGTGTGTGTGAGAGAGAGAAATTAGAAGCAAGCAGAATACGGTAGTTTCTAAAGCACGCGCAGCGTCATCAGGCATCTGTGTTTAAAAACTAATCTCAGACTCGATTCTGAAATTCTCTGAATCGATCCAGAATTGTTGGAGAGAGAATAAATAACACAATATCACATACATAAAAAAAACTGTTCTTTCCTGTATGCCAGACCTATGCGTAGCGTGTCAAGTTGATGCTTGATCTGCAGACTGCTTTTCTCTCGCGTGTCACGTGACCAGTGTAATCGCAGCTTTTGCGGTTACAAAATCGCATTTCATGATATCGCCATATTATCGCAAATGCGATTAATCGTTCAGCCCTATCACAAACTGCCGTTTTCGTAAGTATCAAAACTTCTTTTAGTCCCAAAATGTACTTTAATAACCCAAACAAGGCATATATATGAATGCAAACACTTATGGCGCTATAAGCTATAACCTGCAACCGGATCAACATTTGAAGTAAACTCTATCGTCCCCTCGAGCACTGAGTTTTTAATCGCCACAGTAACCATGTATAAAATGTAAATGAGCTTATAATGCGTTGTGAAGCAGCACCGTCTGCAACTCATGTGCATGTTTCTGGACGTAATGTTCCCATCCTTTATTCTTTGACACACACACAAACACACACACACACACACACACACACACACACACACACACACACACACCTCTTGATCGCTTTCATTTATCTCCCTTCAGCACTACACCAGAGGTTTTGCCATCTGTCCGAGCCCATAAACATGGCAGGCGCTAGTATGGGCCAAACAGCTCTGCACTGATTGTTACATCTCGCACAATAATTCAATCTCGCGCTTGGCTCGTCTGTTGCAGGCGGAGCAGCGCTGTCTGGCTCTCGGGATGGTTTGGACCGTGGGGGATTAGTTAGACGAGCGCCTGGGGATTTGAACCCATGACCTTTTGGGATGCTCTTGCCACCTCTGTCCTTATTTGCTGGACTTATCAAATCCTTTAGCAAAAACTTAATTGATTTGGAAAGGCTTATCTATTTTAAATGTTTCTAGTTTGCAGTTTAAAGGACTAGTTAATCATGCATTTCTAACATTAAACCTTCTTCATGAATTATTACATCTTGTTCTATTTTCATTGATGTGAGAAAACAAACTGTTCCCCTATTAACCAGAGGAACATTTTTCACTGTTTATGCTGCATAATTATGAGTGACCTGAGATGCTTATAAGCCGCTTTGTTGTCATAGTTATATTCGGATTCAGATTTGCACTAATTAGTTGTTCGGTGCATGAACTAGTAGGTCAGAATGAGGTGATATTATGTCAAATAGGGATGAAATGGTTACCAGTTTTCGATAAACCACAATAAAAATTCCTGATGGTTAGTATTTCCATTTCATATCTTAATTATCATTAAAATTTGATTACCGCGATTTGAAAAACTCTTGGAAGATACTGTTCAGAATTAAGCAAAGTGCTGAGGGAAATTATATGAAAGAATGTACGAATTAATTAATGAATTCTATGAATATATAAAGGAGAACCGACTCTTTAGAAAAGTTTCGATGGGATTTGCATTTTATCTTCCTCAGTGCAATTCCTAATAAAGCAGTGTTTATGAGCACAGCGCTGCTTTGTGTATTAACATTTTCATTAAGAAAATAGCTCGCTTTTTGCGGTTTCATAAGCGCCACCTACTGTCAGAAAGTAGATTTAAATTTTCATTCAGCATGTCTTGTCATTTTTGTTCAGATCAATGTGAAAATCGTTGTAAATTTTAACCAGTAGATGGAAAATAAGCTAATGTGCATTCTCCTTTTCATAAAAATGATATGAAGTTATCATTTTAAAAAACTTTTTTGTCTACATTATTTAAACATGTCAGTAGATAGCGTGTCATTGTGTGTCAACCAACTAATATTAGTAGTTCATTTTAAATCATAGCCATTGTTGTTAATGTTATTATTTTAATGCAATAAAGAGTGCATTGTTCATTGCGAGGCTAATTTTATTTAATTTTTGGTTTTCGACATAAAACTTGAAATGAATTCAGTCTGTGTATTAGTACTTTTTGAACATTTTCAACACTTTAAAAAAATAACGTGATAATATTGATAACTATGATCATTTTGGATGCTATAATCGTGTTATGAATATCGTGATATTTCATACAGTTTCATCTCTTTCTGGCTACGAGTAGCTATGCGTTCATCCAATGTTGCAAATTTAACTTATACGCAATTTTGGAATATCACATAAAACATGTAATATCACATAAACTTTCCACCCCATGTGTTAAAAAAAAATCTCCTTTTGTCGTGAGAAATAGTTGTTTTAATTGGGGAGGCCACTTTAGCTCTTTTTTTTTGTACGAAATCCAATAAATATGGTCATGTTATCTTGCGTTCAAAAGCGGATGCTTGGTGTTTGGGAACGCAATCATGTGAAACGCTTTTGGGAGGAAATTAAACCCAAACATTTTGACGTCAGACTTTGGCTCAGGTATTTCAGAATGACCAAACCAACATTTGAGATGTGATTACTCTAGTCCGCTGGCTAGTCTAGTTATCCAATCACATCCACTGTTGAAGCAAAGTCACATGATTTTGTTGTTGCGCATCAAGGGATTTTATTTGGTAAATGTGTTTCCATCGTAGTTTATGCGCCTCAATTGAGCTCATTTTTATTAATGCACATTTTTAGAAGTCATGCACATCTTTGCATGTGATGGTTTTATCTCTTTTATAAAAAAAATGGTGTAGAAAAAAATTCACTCAGAAATTGCTAGTACATTTCACAAAGAAACTGCAAGTAACACATTGCTCTTTGAAGAGTAGTGAACGACCTCCTCCTTCTGGTCCTCTTGAAACTGAGTGCAGCTTTTGATGCTGTTTGGTATTCTGTACTCCTATCTTGTCTAACTGATATTAGTATCACTGGTAATGTTTTTCAGTGCCTAAGTTCATATCTCTCAGACAGGCAAGAATTTGTCAGCATTAATAAACGCACATCTCGCTCTATCACTGTTTCCCGTGGTGTACCACAAGGATCCGTTCTTGGTCCCTTTCTATTTCTAGTCTACATGCTTTCTCTTGGTCAGATCATCCGGCATCATGGTCTTAATTTCCATAGATACACAAATCTTTCTGACTGCTCAGCCCAATTCTGTTTTTCACCCACTGTATGCAGTCTTGTGGTACTATTTGACTCTACATTAAGCTTTGAACCCCATATTAGCCACTATAGCCAGCTTGTTTAATCCTGTTTTTTCCATCTTCGTAACATTCAAGTTTCAAGTTTGTATTTATTTATATAGCACATTTAAAAACAGCAAACAGGGCTGACCAAAGTGCTGAACAATACACAAGATAAAGAACAAAGACAAACCACACAATCATGACAGAAGCTCACAATGAATTAAAAGCTAAAGAAAAAAAATAGGTTTTAAGAGAGGATTTAAAAACAGTTACAGATTGAGCAGCTCTGATGTAAACCGGAAGGCTGTTATAACCGGAACATTATGCATATGCTGTATAACCTTCGTTAAATCTCAAAAATGCTGAAACTGTTGCCCATGCTTTTGTAACCTCGCGTATGAGCTATTGCAACTCTCTGTCTTGTGGCCTATCCACTAATGCCCTTAATTTCTTGCAACTAATTAAAAACTCAGCTGCTCGTGGCCCTACATTCAACAAAAAATCAGCTCACATCACGCCCATCCTTCAGCAACACTGGCTCCCTATTGTCTATCACATTCAGTTTAAAATACTTGCCCTAGTTTTTAAGACTTGCCATGTCTTAGCACCTTCATATCTTACATAATTTATACACCCATACATTTCTGAGACCGATTTCTGAAAATGTGCTTGTATTACCCAAGTTCAGACTATATGTTTGTTGGTGGTTGGGCGTTCAGCATCTCAGAAAAGGAACAAGTTGTCTCCTCACTCCATTTCTTTAAAACTGAACATAAAACTCATTTATTTACATTAAGTATAATGAAGTTAATTTTCATTTTCAGATTCATAATTATTTTGGTTATTGTCTTGTAAGTTATATGATCACCTGTCTAACTGCCTGTTCCTGTTGTTATACCCTGATTGTATATCTGTATTTTTTTTGTTACTTGTCAATATTATGTAGAGTGTCCTTGTGTTCTTGAAAGGTGCTATTTAAACAAAACATATCATTATTATTATTGAGTACTCCAATAAAATTTTTTCCATTGTATGACTCTGTACTTTTTGATTTGATTCTTATGAAAAGATTTAGATTTAGAAAAAGACCAGATTAAGTTTTAGATATTTTGATAACCTTTTATAAACTGTTTTTATTTGTTGTCTATATACAGCATAGTTTAGTCATTTATTAATTTACTTACTCTTCTTTTTTCACTTGTTTCTGGGCATTAATAAAGCTGTGGCAGCTTGTGTGGCATTAAATTATATACAAACAAACAAAAATTCAATGCCATGGTTTTCTGGTCTGTTGCAACCATTAACTAGCATAGCTGATTAGTTGAAAAACTAGTTGCTTTTTAAAATAGACAGACCAAACTGTGAAATCTACAAGTCAAGGACACAAGTAAACATCCAGCTTGAGGGAGGAATTAGTGGAGTTAGTAAAGAGACGTCTGCGCATCTAATCTGCTCATCTCTGGGGGGTATTTGGGGCAACTGGCGTTTTCTCTTGAGGTTGGAGGTGTGTGGGGGGGGGTTGGTGGCCTGTTCATGGGCCATCAAAACAATTTTGGCCACATGCTGTGATGATGAACAAAGCTTTCATATGAAAGACCACAAACATGCAATGCGAAGATGACACTGGCAGGGCTAATGGTCTGTGAAAATAAATAACCAAAGCCTTTTGTTTTGATTTCTTAAGGTTTGTTCTTCAGCTAATCTGTAAATATGGTTATAAGTAGCCAGTTGTAAGCGTCACAGCAACATTTGCGTACATCTCAGGCGACACGCCTAAGGGCTGTTCATGATGTACAGTATTTTAAATATTTGCTTTCACATGTCAAAAGCTCTTATCTGATTGCACCTCTAGAATATTGCATGAGTGTTCGGAGTTTATGTAGTCCTTAAAATGAGATTGTCTGTCTGATATTCCAGATGTTGAGTGGTATACAGTTTTGTTTTATAGAGAGCTACACTCGTTTTTTCCTGGGTCAAAAATGGTCTTCGGTGGTGGCATGTCACAAAGCCCAAATTACCTCAAACTGGTTTCTTGAACATGAAAATGAGTTCGCTAAACTCAAACGGCCTCCACAGTCGCCAGATCTTAATCCAACAGAGCAGGTTTGGGACGTGGAGGAACGGGAGATTCACAACATGGATGTGCAGCCGATAAATCTGCAGAAACTGTGATGTTGTCATGCGTCACGGTACCAAAATTAGTCGTAACTAGGGCTGGTTAACGTTTGATTTGCTGATTTTGCTTATCAACTCTTTATTTCGATTCCAGTAAGGTAAAAAAAACCTGGATATTATTCACGTTTATTATGAGTCTTATTGCAAAACATGTCAATGTAGCTGAATACCGTTCACCAGAAACTGTAATCAAATGTGAAATAACACTGCACTTTAAAGATAAAATATACATAACAAATATAGTTACGAAAGTTATTCAGTCAAGAACAGCAAGTGAATTTTCTCTTTGTCTTGTGTTCATTAATTAACGATATCATGGAGATGGCAGAAGTATGTCACTTTAAGAGCTGCGTACTGTTACACATGTGTTTTCTTTGTCAACTGTTTACGTTTACTTAAAGTCCCCATGTGCTGAAAATCAAGCTTTTAATATTGTTTATATGTCTATGTGGTGTTTTTAATATGCTTTAGGACAAACCATGTGTAAATTCATGTCAACACCATTGCTGAGTATTTTCTCCTCAAAACTGCAGTGAATCAAAGACAGTCTCAAAAACACGGTTTGAAATCGCTGGTCTTTCTGACGTCACAATTTAGACAATAATGCCGCATCAGATGTGCAGGCTGCATGAGGAGCGAGAGCTTTACAACCATGAGTTCAATGAAATATTCTAGAGGTGCTTTGTGGTGTGATATATAAAAAATAAATATAGTATTTGAGTCTAGAGCTGCACTGTTAGCTTAAAGACCCACTGAAGTGCCTTGGAACGAGCAGCTTTGTATGATGCGTTGATGTAACTTCCTCTGAAACAGGAAGCTAAGGCGGGACATATTGAATGACTCCTCCCCCTTTTCAATTAGCCGTTTACCTCACAGACTGACAGCACCATGGAAGCGAATCTGGTGAAGTTGAAAAAAGAAATAAAGCTTGAGCGTTTGAGCAACCGAACACACATCTCCAACCCATATTGCCTTGTGACGTGTCAACTATATATATATATATATAACTAAATATATACTATGTATATGTACTTAAGTCACAGAAACACACAGTTGAATGAATGAATGAATGAGGCATTTATATAGTGCTTTCATATGTACTACTATACACCTGTAACGCTTTCACAACGATATCAGGGAATCTCTCCTCAACCACCACCAGTGTGACTATTCCAGAGTTTTGGTGCTAAATAGGAAAAGGATCTACCGCCAGCAGTTGATTTAGATATTCTAGGTATTATCAACTGGCCAGAATTTTGAGACCAAAATAGACGTGAAGGACTATAATGCGTTAAAGGGTTAGTTCACCCAAAAATGAAAATTAAGTAATTAATTACTCACCCCCATGCTGTACCAACCCCGTAAGACCTTCGTTCATCTTCGGAAAGCAAATTAAGATATTTTTGATTAAATCTGAGAGGTGGATCACTGCTACATAGGCTGCCTGAGGGAATGAAACTTGACGGCCCAGAAAGTCATTAAAGAACATTTTTAAATATTCCATGTGCCTCTTCTCAGTTCTCGCGCATGCGTCGTGGAAATCTCTTGAACTCTCGTCTGAAGGCCCACAAGGAAGAAAAGGAATAGTCGAATAAAGTCGTTATTTATGGGGTTTTTTTGCACAAAAAGTATTCTCGTCGCTTGATAAACTTATAGTTGAGCCACTGTAGGCACATGGAATATTTAAACATGTTCTTTAATGACTTTCTGGGCCGTCAAGTTTCATTCCCTTAGGCAGCCTATGTAGCAGTGATCCACCTCTCAGATTTAATCAAAAATATCTTAATTTGTGTTCCGAAGATGAACGAAGGTCTTACGGGGTTGGTACAGCATGGGGGTGAGTAATTAATGACTTAATTTTCATTTTTGGGTGAACTAACCCTTTAAGAGCTCGCTCAATTACTGGGGAGCTAAACCATTTAGTGCTTTGTATGTAAACAGCAAGATTTTAATATTTATACGATGTTTAATAGGGAGCCAATGCAGTGTTGACAGAACCGGGCTGATATGGTCATACTTCCTGGTTCTGGTAAGAACTCTAGCGGCTGCAATTTGGACCAGCTGGAGTTTGTTTATTAAACGTGCAGGGCAACCACCCATAATAGCATTACAATAATTATGTTGTAAGTCATGAATGCATTAACTAACTGTTCTGCATTCATTGAGTGCAAACAGTATGTCATAATTTAGATTTAATTTTTAAGATGGAAGAATGCGGTTTTATAGATCTGTGGCTTTCAAATTAATGATTGGTATCAAAGAGCACACCCAGTTTCCTAACTGTAACAAAGAGTAGACAAAGCAGCCATCAACCACCCCAGCAATATTTATTGAATCTATATGATATCTATCTATAGATATATAATCTATACATATCTATCTACAGGTCCTTCTAAAAAAATTAGCATATTGTGATAAAGTTCATTATTTTCCATAATGTAATGATAAGAATTAAACGTTCATATATTTTAGATTCATTGCACACCAACTGAAATATTTCAGGTCTTTTATTGTTTTAATACTGATGATTTTGGCATACAGCTCCTGAAAACCCAAAATTCCTATCTCAAAAAATTAGCATATTTCATCCGACCAACCTTCAAATAATTATGTTCAGTTATGCACTCAATACTTGGTCGGGAATCCTTTTGCAGAAATGACTGCTTCAATGCGGCGTGGCATGGAGGCAATCAGCCTGTGGCACTGCTGAGGTGTTATGGAGGCCCAGGGTGCTTCGATAGCGGCCTTAAGCTCATCCAGAGTGTTGGGTCTTGCGTCTCTCAACTTTCTCTTCACAATATCCCACAGATTCTCTATGGGGTTCAGGACAGGAGAGTTGGCAGGCCAATTGAGCACAGTAATACCATGGTCAGTAAACCATTTACCAGTGGTTTTGGCACTGTGAGCAGGTGCCAGGTGCCAGTTCATCTCCATAAAGCTTTTCAGCAGATGGAAGCATGAAGTGCTCCAAAATCTCCTGATAGCTAGCTGCATTGACCCTGCCCTTGATAAAACACAGTGGACCAACACCAGCAGCTGACTGTGGGTACTTGACACTGGACTTCAGGCATTTAGGCATTTCCTTCTCCGCAGTCTTCCTCCAGACTCTGGCACCTTGATTTCCGAATGACATGCAAAATTTGCTTTCATCCGAAAAAAGTACTTTGGACCACTGAGCAACAGTCCAGTGCTGCTTCTCTGTAGCCCAGGTCAGGCGCTTCTGCCGCTGTTTCTGGTTCAAAAGTGGCTTGACCTGGGGAATGCGGCACCTGTAGTCCATTTCCTGCACACGCCTGTGCACGGTGGCTCTGGATGTTTCTACTCCAGACTCAGTCCACTGCTTCCGCAGGTCCCCCAAGGTCTGGAATCGGTCCTTCTCCACAATCTTCCTCAGGGTCCGGTCACCTCTTCTCGTTGTGCAGCGTTTTTTGCCACACTTTTTCCTTCCCACAGACTTCCCACTGAGGTGCCTTGATACAGCACTCTGGGAACAGCCTATTTGTTCAGAAATGTCTTTCTGTGTCTTACCCTCTTGCTTGAGGGTGTCAATGATGGCCTTCTGGACAGCAGTCAGGTCGGCAGTCTTACCCATGATTGCGGTTTTGAGTAATGAAACAGGCTGGGAGTTTTTAAAAGCCTCAGGAATCTTTTGTAGGTGTTTAGAGTTAATTAGTTGATTCAGATGATTAGGTTAATAGCTCGTTTAGAGACCCTTTTCATGATATGCTAATTTTTTGAGATAGGAATTTTGGGTTTTCAGGAGCTGTATGCCAAAATCATCAGTATTAAAACAATAAAAGACCTGAAATATTTCAGTTGGTGTGCAATGAATCTAAAATATATGAAAGTTTAATTCTTATTATTACATTATGGAAAATAATGAACTTTATCACAATATGCAAATTTTTTGAGAAGGACCCGTATATGAATCACTTGGAGATACTTTGAACTGAAAGTAAAAATGCTTTTTCTTGCCATCTTTCCCATGCTACCTGGGAAAACGTAAGGCTCTAAACTCAAACTGTTAGCAGGTTTGGAAAAAATATATGTTGAGAAAATGCTATAAAAGTGTATTGAATGAGTTACAGAATTATTATAATTTATACCTGTTGTACCAATTAGAGATGACTTCTGGTCCTGTTTTTCTATCCACATATTTTATGATCAATGTACCCTGATAAACCCCTATGAAAAAAACTGATCAGCAGCAAAGATAGTGTAATTCGTCATGTTCCTTCTGCCATCCAAAAATGGTCACACGCAGAAAGTGTGATAATGTCAGTTAGATAAATGTCACTATTCAAGAAATTCAGGAGACCTAGTACAACATACATAAATGCATGGTTACAAATTAAAGGCTATTCTTTTGATAAGTTATGTAGACAATGTTGTTGATCATTGCAACTTAATATAATTTAAACGGACATTTCTGTTTGTTTGTTTGTTTTTTTAAATAAGTTGTATCCTATTGAAATGAGCTTGATAGCTTTGAATATTGGGCAGTGGATTTCTAGTTCTCAGCATTTGCAACGACAAATACCCTCTTCTTCGTGCCTCAAATATAAAACATTAGCCTATATATATATATATATATATATATATATATAAATATATATATATATATCTGTGTGTGTGTGTGTATATGTGTGTGTGTTTCCTGAGTAAAGAAAATGCTGTACTTATCCAGAAAACTAGCTCTTTATTTACCATTGCATTGCAAACAAGCAGGATTTGAAGCGGGATGGAGTTACAAAGACACTTGAAGACAAGCCTGCAACCTTTGTTTGAGGATCCAATAGAGTTACGAGGTTTAGCCACAAGTTCTTTATCAAACTATTCATTGGTTAAATGTATGCAAATCCCACAGACAGATGTAAAGGGTGACCAATAGTAATAAAAAAATATGAAATGCAGAGATAGAAAGTTTCTGCCCAACAGCGACGATATACAGTAAACAATAATGTGCTATTGCCAAAGACAAGTATTATCTTATGTGTTCAGTAGATTTACATGATACACACATTAAATGTATTATGTGCTATGCTAGCTGTTAATTTGCACTGAAACAGAGAAGATATACATTGGTTCCAGGGCCACCACTCAATTATGCTGAAATTATTCGCAAAGACTTCATTTTTGAGTAATCAGCTTTAAAAATTGTATTTATGCTACGAAGTTCCTCTTGGTATAGTTTGTTGGTTGAAGATGTTGTAATTCAAAAATAATAGCCCAAACATTTGTTTTCTTGAGCCCAAACATTTGTTTTCCGGTGAATGCCAGACCTAACGCGTCCTCTTAACCCCCATCTGTCCCAGACATCTATAACGTTGCACGCCTATCTGGCCGCTCCTCACGTCACTGCTGGACTGGTCACACAAGCTTGGCTATATCACAGTAACTCGACACGTTCTCCAGAGACTGTCTTTCCACAGTTCCTCAATAGATCCACTCAGCACTGTAGGATCACAGCTTGACTCTTGGTGATTTCCCCCAAAAGCCGCATTTTGATTTCAACAAAAAAGCACAGATCGGATTCTAATCTCCCTGCCTTCACCTCGACTCTGGCTTTGTGTGGCTTGAATGACAGGGAATGATTGTGAATCTGTTGAGGTATTACTGGCTTTAGTGTGCAGCTAAAGGGATTATTTGTTACTTTCAAGGAAGATGATGGTTTTAATATACACTCCATGGCTGAGATCGTGAGGACACCCAAACACCATGGTCGTTGTTTCACCATGGTCATGGTCGTGCTTGTTGAATTTTTCTTTTTAAAACCATGGATCTTTCTTCTTGAACAGCTTCCACTCTTTTTGATTGTCAATGAGGTCAGGCACTGATGTTTGGCTGGCGGATTTGCCTTCATGTCCCAGTTCAGCAGGTTTTGTTCTCCTTTTCATTTGCTGATATGAAACTGTTTATGTAGATTTTATCAGCTGCCACTCACCCTGCACTGATGACATATTTTTGTAGGTAAACCCGGAAGTTCAGCATGGGTCACTTGACAAAAACCTTTTTCTTTTTCTTTTTCTTTTTTTAAATGGATTTTTCCAATGGCTTTTTGATTATTGAAGAAAATAAGCTCCGTAACCAACAAGAGTATATTCTTCTTCTAAATATCTTGAGCTTGTGTTAATGACAGAACTTGTTTCAGGCATTTAACTAACAACTCATTTAAAACAGCAACAACATTGTCTTCATGATGATGTAACCGAAAGTGCTAAAATGCCAATTCGTTACTGGGTTTTGTCTTACAAAAATATGTTCTCTAACTTTTTTGTGACTTTTTAAAAAAAAACATTTTTTTTTATTATCTGTGGACATTCCAAGATTCAGTAAAATTTAAATTTCAGGATTGTTGAAGTTTTAAGACTTAACACTCTTTATAAGCAATGAATTTGTATGAATTTTTCAGTCATTCATGACTGCTGGATTAGGACTTTAAAAAACAACAACAATTTCTACATTTTATAATTAGGAATCCTTATATTTCCAGGTTTTCAAAAAAGATGTGAACCCTAATTCTTCTAAGAAAAAAGGAATTATAAATACCTTGGTTTTTAATAGTTTTACCCTATTTTAATGTTTGTTTTTGTTTTTATTTAAGTAATCTTCTCCTTGGAAGTTTGCTGAGGCAAAGAAATTGATATTGACATTAGCCATAGCAAAAACAAATATTTGTTGACTATAAAGTACAATTCAATACACACACAGGGGCTAATATGATACCAAGTAAAGAGTGCTATGTGGTAGAAATAAAGAATAAATTAGAATTGTGTTTTTGTTTGGCGAGTAATGCATCTGAGTTCTCCTTTGATGTCATCAGAAATGTGAATTTTTTTATTTGTACCCTAGTCTGGTGCGGATGCACAGCACATTTTTAAAGTTCATGACCAAATCTGAAACTAGAACTTGGCTTTTATAATGTGACGTCTTTTCTCTCAAACTGGTGTTGAGTGCATGCAGGTAGGTGGATGATTGCGTGGGTGATTCGTGTCTTCCTCTGCCTCTAATTGTCTCTTCCTTCTTATCTTCTCTAACAGGAAAAAACACACTGACTCAACCAAACTTTCCCTAATCATGATGACTCTGAGTGGGTCTCATGTTCTGCTATAACTTTCTGGATCATTAGTCAGCACGGTTAAAGAGCGGCATCTAACAGCACGTCTCTCCTCGAATGGCATAGTTTGAAGTATCATTGGTGGTGGTTGAGGATATTCCCACTTCTATGTAAAGCGCTTTGAGTGCCAAGAAAAGCGCAATATAAAATGCAATGAATTTTTATTATTATGTCCGTGGCACCAAAATTTTACCGGTTTAAAGATTTGCTGCAAATCCCTAATTTCAAGTATGAAAAATAATAGTGAGACCTGAGCAAACCACAATAAAATTACTTGCACCTCTTTTCTCTTTCATCATCCTTATCCCTATTTTCTTATGAGCTTTTACTATAAGCTGAAACATGATACTGAATGGTCCAGCACTGGACCTTTAAGGAACATAGGTGATGGTTTATATTACCATTGGAAAAAGAAGCCCAGACAGCCAGTCGCTGTTGAACTCTGACCTGCGTTATTTGTTTGTATCTGCATTTTAACCCTGATGTTGGGTTCAGTAAAACTTATATAAGTCATGAAAAACAGCACTCACTGACTTGTGCTTACTAATAGTGCAAAAATGGTGTGTGTTGTGTGCAATTTTAAAAAAGTGGCCACTACTTATTGCACCCCACTTCATCCAAACTGTGATTTTTGTGTGTAGCAGCCATTTCATTGTCAATTGAACGGCTGTAAATTCTGCAAACAGTCCAAACTGCCATAAAACCATAAAACTAGAAGCAGGTTTTTTTATTATATTAGTCAATGTTTTGTGTTGCTAATCTTGGACTAGCTTTTCTAGTGCGATATGTCATATACGTGGTCATGTCGTTTAATTGGCTTGGCTTATTTTATTGTCGATTGGCATCCGAAGCTAAATCCTTTTTGTAATGCTATTGCTAATTAAACTACAGTAGTATCAGGGCTTGATCAGTGGAAATAAAGGCAGGTTGTGTAGAAGTGCCATTCGATATGGTGAGAGAGAAAGGGAAAGCGAGATGAGATAACTGTAATTAGAAGCCGAAGGAAGAGGTGGCCCTGACTCGTATGGAAGATATCCAAGACTTTGTTAGCACTAGACAGGCAACAATGTTAGAATGCTAATACGTGACACCTGTCCAGTCGTTGCTCTAGGTTTGCTCAATTTCTTTGTCTCTGTACATGTGTTTTCATGACCAAAAACCATTACAAGCTACTTTGCAATTTGAGATCCAACTTGTAAGAGAACCCTGTCAACCAAACCAATTTTTTTCACTATCAACCAATTTCTATGCTGGTGTTTTGGATGTGTGTTAAACGCATGAGTAATGTACACTGTTGTGATTTCTCATTTTTCTCTTTTGCAGTGAAAGAACCTGGAGATGTCTCAGAAGAAGATATTCCTAGTGTTGATTGCACTCAGTACTGTCAGCTTGCTTCTGCACCATGGGGGTCACTTGAACTTGTAAGAGCCGCTGCTTCCATTTGTGACCCTGGATGACAAAACCAGTCACATGGGTCATTTTTTTGAAATTGAGATTTATACACCACTTGAAAGCTGAATAAATAAGCTTTCCATTGATGTATGGTTTGTTAGGATAGGACAATATTTGGCCGAGATACAACTATTTGGAAATCTGGAATCTGAGGGTACAAAAAAAATCAAAACATTGAGAAAATCGCCATTAAAGTTGTCCATTTATGTTCACGATTGTGAATAATAAATGTTTTATACATTTACGGTAGGAAATTTGCAAAATATCTTCATGTGACATGATCTCTACTTAATATCCTAATGATTTTTGGCATAAAAGAAAAATTGATCATTTTGACCCATACAATGTATTTTTGGCTAATCCCACAAATATACCCGTGCTACTTAAGACTGGTTTTCTGATCCAGGGTCACATTTGTCCTTATAACATTCCTTGTGATGCATCACCATGATTTTTTTTTTTAACCAAACTTGAAAATAAAGTTTCAAAATAGGTAATTGGTTAATTTAACTCCATTCAGAGTATCATGTTCTCAGTGGTTAAATTAAACCAGTTTTTGTAATGTTCTAAATATATTTAAATTTGACACATTGCCAAATTGTTTTGTCACAAAAGTATGGACACAAATGACATGTTTACTTCTTGTTGTTTATCCACGTTCTGTGCAAATATCATCGAAGTAGCGCTAATTAAAAGTGACTTTTTTGGTCAATGATTTTTGGCACTTCAAAACTATTTAGACCGAATCAGAAAATAAGTTTTTTGTTTCAACAAATTTTTTTTAGTTGCCAAAATGTGAGACTATTACTACTCATTCCTCTCTTCTGCCACATTTGTTTTTGGTCTTTTGGTCTATTCATTTGCTTCCTGCTTTACTTTGCTGGTTTAGCTGCTTGGCCAACTGGTCTCCCAACTTGACCAGTTGACAAATGGCCAAAATACCTTTAAAACCAGCAAACCTGACCCAGAAGAAACCAGCCTGGTGGTCAGCTAAAACTAGTAAACCATCTTACGCTTAAAGGTGGCTTAAAAACCCTACTGATAAAACACACTGTAGGATTAATATGACCTTAAGTTATTTTTGCATTACCATTCTTATCTTTCCACATTGATTTGCAAAGCTGACTGCATTGATTTTCCATTTCTTATTAAAGGACGTTGGAGGCATTTTGGTTGGGATGTCCATCCTCCACAATCTCCTCCACCCAGCGCAGCAGTGGACCTGCTAAACACACCAGTATAGCCTTCTTGAAGACTCATAAAACCGCCAGCTCCACTGTGCAGAACATCCTCTTCCGCTTTGCAGAACGCAACAACCTCACTGTGGCGCTGCCCATTACCACCTGTGACCACCAGTTCTGCTACCCTCGGCCGTTCAGTTCCCACTTTGTTCACCCGCTCACCACGCCACCTGACATAATTACCAACCACTTACGATTCAGTCGGGCTGAGCTACGACGCCTCATGCCCAACAACACTATGTACATCACTATATTGCGGGAACCAGGAGCGATGTTTGAGTCTCTTTTTACATATTTCAATCAGTACTGTCTTAGCTTTAAACGTGTCCCAAATGGCTCTTTAGAGACTTTTCTGGACAACCCTTGGAGATACTATCGTCCAGAAGAGAAGGATTCGATGTATGCGAGAAATACACTGACTTTTGACCTAGGTGGTGATAAGGACCGTCCGTATTCGGAAGTGGTGGGGTATGCAAAACGATTCGCTGCAGAGTTGGAGCGGGTGTTCTCGTTGGTTATGATCGCAGAATACTTTGACGAATCATTGGTGCTGTTACGCCGCTTGTTGTCTTGGGATCTCGATGATGTTTTGTATGTCAGTCTCAACATGCGCACACCTGACTCCAAGAGCAGCCTTTCCAGTGAAAACACGGCCAAAATCAGAGCCTGGAACACAATAGATTCTGTACTGTACGATTACTTCAATGCTTCGCTGTGGCGGCAGCTGAGAGCATTGGGACTAGCATGTGTCGAGCGAGAAGTCCTGCTGTTGCGACAGTCTCGTGACCGACTTGTCCGTAGTTGCTTCGGGGGAAATTTGCCACCACTTCGCTCTGCTGCACAGATCACAAATAAGGAATTACGGCCTTGGCAGCCAAGCGGCAAAGTGGGAATCGTTGGGTACGATTTACCAGTTAACGTAACACAAAAAGGCCCCATCCCTCCGCAAGACAAGTGTCTAAAGATGATAATGCCAGAAGTGCAGTACACACGGCTGTTGCTACGCTCAGAGTCTCTACGTTACCGGAAACGGTTTCCGTTACGGAGCTACCAGCAGACTTCACGATCTGTCGGACAAGTTCGGGCACACAGAGAGTCCCCAGCTCCTAGTTTGATCCCACGACCATCAGATACGATGACTCGGAGCACCAAAGAAGCGCTACGGCTTTCCCAATGACCAGTGTGAAAGGATAGTCAAACTTCTTTCCTTTTATTCCTCACTCCTTGTTCTGGACTGCAGCTAAATATCCATGAGTTGTTGGAATTACTTGAAAGCTTGAGGTCATACCTCATTTCTATTAGATGTGAGCACAACCAGACATACGCTCACAACTCTTGTTCTATAAGTTAGAAACACCATTGTGTTGTAAAAACAAAATTTTATTGTAAAAAGGTGAAGGAAAATATATATTTAAGTCTAAAAGCTTGACATCTGGAATGTCTCAATCTCTCAAGGACTATCTCTCCATATATACCATCATCACTCTCTGTTTGTATATAAGCAATCAGCTTCAGATGGTACCTGGTTTCATATGGTTTTTAGCTAGTTAAAGCTAATCTTTTAAGGTCATAGCGGGTCTAGTTGGTTGATCAGCTGTATTACTGTATTTGGGTTAACCTGGTAGGAGATCATCTTGGTCAAAGTTGGTTAGACCACCTTGATAGACTCCCAGCAACGAACCTGCAACTAGCAAAAAAACCAGCCTAGCATGACCTTGCATTTCCAACAGGGTTTCAGAATTGATCTTTGCTGTATTGGAGTTAAGACATTTGAGTTGAGTATTGTTAGGCTTCCTTTTACCGACAGCGCTCCATTTAAGTGTGAACATTTACACACTCATCAGCATAATGACAGCTGCTCCTGAGCCACAAATTGCCATAACCTACTCTTCAGTTGTGGTCAAAAAACCTAGCATCATGTGTCTGATGATGCAACCATCTTAAAGGATATTTAAATATTCTACTCTTTTTGAGCAATTCTTGGATTACACAGCCCATTTTTATGAGGCCACTACTGAACAAGCCAGAGAGCTTCAGCCTTGACTAATAGCTGGGAATGGCGACAAGACAATTCGTCTACATGAACAGTGACTGAAAAATCGCTATTTGTTCTCAGCCAGAGTAAGCGTTGTGTTAGTTTCATCCTTGTGTGTTTTTGGGGAGAATGTTTATACTGCAGTGCACTTGCAAATGCGTAACTTGTATGTAATCAGATTAGAGTATAGGTTTAAGTTTTGTCAAACTTAAGAATGTCAGTTAAAGACATACTCTACACAGGCAAGTAAACTAGTAAACTCGATTTTAACAGATTGCCTGTGTTCACATACTTGCGTAGAGTATGTTTCTGGCCTAACTTTTCCTTTTTGGATCTTCGCTTTAAGGCACTGTGACGTAGAGGTACTCGGTGGTGACCGACTGAATGGTTGCCACCTTCATAAAGAGTCGTGCCAGTGGAATGTAAAAACAGTCCTTTGACTGTCTTTGTACTTAAAACAACACTGCATCATTTTCATTTAGGCCGTGTGTCTCAACTGGTTTGCTTTTGCAGCATAGGAGTGAGTTTGAAATAAATTTGCTCCAAATTACCATAGAGTCTGACCGGATGCATTAAATCAGACTTGCAACCAACCAGTTGGGAACCACTGGTTTAGGGACAGTGTTTCCCAATCCTGTACCTATAGGCACCCCAACAATACACGTTTTTGAACTCTTTCTTATCAAGCACACCTAAATCAACTCGTCAGGTAATTAGTAGAGACTCCTTAGACCTGAAATGGATGGGTCAGATAAGGGAGACATTCAAAATGGTGGGGCGCCTCCAAGAACAGGGTTGGGAAATATTGGTTTAGGCAACCAAATAGAAACTAAATACCTCTGAAAGAACAGCCTCCTACAGAAGGTTGTTTCTAATACTGGTTTATTTGCCATTCAAAGCCTTTGCTGCAAGGTTTGTTTAGTAGAAATGTGTTTTTGATTAAGCTAAATTTCATTGTGGGTTAAGTCATAATTTTCATCTGGTAAAATTTCGCTATCTTATTTTACGTACTGTACTTTTAAGAAAATAGTATTTGGAGCAATATAGCAATGGCAGGTATGCCATACCGTTAATAAGTTTACTAGTCAAATGGAGGTATAAAGATCAAAACATAACGAGTCTTATAACAATTGTCCACCCATAAACCAGCTCCTGTTTTTAGGGGTCCTGGTTGATATTTGAAGAAATACTGTTGGTGTCTGCTACATAAACTCTGGATCTACGAATCCCAAAACCCAACATTCTCATTTCTTCATGTTTCAAAATTAGAAATACCTCAGATGATAAATTAATACTGCTGTTAGTGAAAGTGTCTCAGTCCTTAAAGACTGTCAAGACATTATAGATGTAGAAAGTGCTCTTTGTATATAATGTACTTTCTGTTGTTGTCACAAGAACAATTGTGAGTTAAAATTGAAACTCAAAACACGCAACTCGTTTGTCATTCTTCTTTGGGTTTGAAAACCTCTCGGTTGATGACTGGAGAACATTCAATGGACTTTTGTCATCTCTGATTTAATGTAAGAGAAATTAGAAGAAAACTATTTACTGTACCACAATTTACTGTATACAAAGAACCTGCTGTGAAATTGCAACCAGAAGACCTTTTCATGAAGACATTAAAAGAGATTTTCATGCTTTTTTTGTGCTGGGTGGTGAGATGACAATAGATGCTATTCTGTCAAAATCATTCTTTCATACTCGATTTATTTATTTAACTGCTACATTATCAGTGACTTTTTAGGGGATTTAAATAAGATGCTTCTGACAATCAGAGGTTTGCTTCTGAAGCTGTATGATGAAAAATGTGAAAAAATTGACCATTAAAACTGAAATTGGAAAAACAACATCCTTCAGGCTCGTGTGCTTCATTCCAATCATCTAGATTTCTGTCTGTTAATATTTCAAAAATATTGACTAACAAAGGACCAACCATTCAGTAGGAAGGGAAAGGGCTGTGAAATATCAGCTGGCTAACACAAATACATTTCCCAATTCATCAAGTGGAACAAGTCTAAAAAAAACATGTTTTTGTGCTATTTTGACTGATGATTGATTACATTTTCTTTACTTTATCTTTACTTAATATCCTAATGATTTTTGCCATTAAAGAAAAATGGATAATTTTGAACCATACAATATATTGTTGGCTATTGCCACAAATATACCCTTTCGACTTGTGGCTGGTTTTGTGATCCAGGGTCACATATGTGTTTTTTTAATTTATTTTTTTTACATTTTATGCGTTTTCAAAATGCTACAGTAACTTCATGATGTCCCTTTGCAGCGTTATAAAAACCTCTGATTAGACGTGAATCTAAAGGAGCCACTGAAGAATGAAAGGTAAGCAAAACTGAATCCAACAGAGCACCTTTTTGTTTCTAAAACCATGTGGTTTAACAGTCACATGCAGATGGGTGTAAGTTGGCAGGTTTCTTTGCCAGTCAATAGCAACCACAGTACTATTGGGGAAAACATTTTAACTAAAAGGTTGATATGCTTATTACATGTCTTCCCAATTAGATTTGTATTCAAATTCTTTATATCATCTTTTACTGCACAATTTTCTAAGTAACTCCTATATGACTACATTCAGACACAGTATACTTAAATGTCACCTTGGTCTCTTATGCTATGTCTTTGTTCTCCTTTTCTGAATTTTTACTTTTTTTCTGCCTTGTAAGCACTGCTACATTTTTCAGTAGATGCGAATCTATAATAATTATAATAACTTTATTTTATAGCACACTTAAAAGTAAATTTCACAAAGCACTGTACAGAAAAACATAAAACAACCAAAAATAAAGTATCCATAATAGACACACAAAAGCAACACCAAAATCAATTAAAAAGCCATCCTTAAATTATATGTTTTAAGACAAACACCCAGGGATTTTGTTTCCCTAATGTCAGCTGATAGAGACTTCCACAATTTTGGGGCATGAAAGCGCAATTTATACATTTGCACATTATAGGTTAACATAAGGTCTTCATAATCGACCCGGAGCCAATAGAGAGATTCCAAAAGTTTATTTAGAGCAGTTTATTAAGAGTCAATTACGTAATGCCAACTAATAGCGCATTAGTGTTAAATTCGGGAAAACACGAAGGAATTCATTAATCCTTCAGCGGTAGTAAATGACAAAACTGGCTGTAAACTTGCAATATTTCTGTGATGACAGTAGGATATCTTAACAACACTGTGTACATGGGATTCGATCAGCAGGCATGAGTCAAAAATGTTTAAGTTATCTTGTGGTGTTAAAACAGAGCCATCAATAGATAATGCAATGGCACTAGTGCTATGTACACTGTAAAATCTAATTAGTTGGACTTAAAAAAAGCAAACCGATTTCCTTAAAAAAACAAGTAAAGTGAAATAGGAGTAGTATGTGGTACTGACAAATGCTTAGTATAGTTCACTCACACAAGAGTTCTAGTAACTAAAAAAGAACAGTAGACTACTTGATGATTTACTTTAAATAAAATATAATTGTTACCATTGTCGTGTTTTGCAGGCTGAATGTTGAAGTCTGCGTGACTCAAGTATGATCAAGTAAGTTATGTTATAATCATTCATTTATTAATACATACATAAAATTACATGTATAATAATAATAATATATATATATATATATATATATACACACACACACACACACACATGCATACATTACATACGTACATATAGGCTATACATACATACATACATACATACATACGTACAGGGGTTAAACTGGGCCGGAACGATCCGGAACTGCGTTCCGGCACCTCAGATAAATTATTAAATAAATAGTTCAAAATCACGTTCAAAATCACCGTGCATTAATGCTGCACATTTATACCTGAGAATGCTTTGACGCGTTTCCACAACACATGCCTAAGAGAACGTTTTGCCAAATCCACTAACTGCGTCAAACATTCCCTAATTTGTATTAGGTAAAATTACTTTTCAAAATCCAAAGCTTGTAGAAGGTTCTTATTGGCAATGCTGATCTGGTAGCCTTGAGTAAATTAACATCTAAGAAAATGATTCATAAAACTCATCAGTTGAGCCTATATATGTTCACTTTCTACACTGACACAGACGAAAATGAAAAGACTATCAGTCAAAGTTCAGCTTTAGGAGGGGAAGAAATACGGCAGGATAAGCAGACTGAGAGAAAAAGAAAGATTAAGATTAAGGGGGGTAATGTGGGCTGATGTGGCTACAGTGCCAGGGCTCAATTTTTGTCCCAGTGTTCAGCAATTTTAACATAGTATCGTCATCAAATCAGTGTTGATGGACCAAAATAAAACCATTAAAATATCAAGTAAATAAGTATTGTGATATGTGGTGCCACAGTCACACTCTTGTCCCAAAAGTATTGCTATACAACGATACTCAATACGTTGTCCCACGGTGAGTCATTTTCCCTGTTGCACCTACACAAAATTTGAGGGTTCCCCCACCTACCAAATCCCACTTTAACCACTGCATACATACATATATATTACTTCTCTTCCTTTAAAACCGAATGACTGATTTCTTGTTGCATTGCTGCTTCACGGGAATAGAATTACAATAGTATAAATTAAGTTCCTAATGCCCAACCAAAGGGAACAATTATCTCCACAATGGTGACTAAAACATTTAAGGAAAATGAACTTCAATTTATGAAGTCAGCCTATGTGATTTCTCTCAAATTTTTCAGTTGTATTGACAATTAACATTCACAGTAACAATTCAACATTCATGATGACTTTGGGAAATGAGTGAATGCAAACTAATAACTAATAACTGCAGAAGTGGAGGAAATGAGTGAAAAGTCCATTCAAATTTTCCCTGCATGCCTGACCTATAAATATATACAAAACTTGGTAAAGGCTCATATTTAGAATAGGAAATACTTATAGCAAACAGAATAACACAGATTGAAGTTTGACTTGGTGCAGTAAGAAACCTTTCAGAATATATTAGGAACCGCATAGCAACACACTAATCAATACACTCTTAAAAATAAAGAATTCAAAATGGGGTTTTTGCAGTGATGCAAAGAACCTCTTAAAAATAACCATTTTACTTATGAGACAAAATAACCTTTTTCCACTATAAACATTTTTTTTTTGTGCGCAATGGACAAATTCCATGGGAGTTAAAGGAACCATCAATGCCAATAAAGAACTTTTATCTTCCCGATCTCCCTTCAGAAAATGTAAAAATCTGTAAATCCCTTTAGCCTCTAGTCTCATGGTAACCATGTTCTCTGTGGAAGTAACTTGCTCACTGTATTGAAATGAAGCAGAATCATGATCGAATCAAAAGTGCACGGGCATATACACACAGACTGTTCTGCTCCCGTTGCATTATTGTGTGTGTGTGTGTGTGTGTGTGTGTGTGTGTGTGTGTGTGTGTCTGCCATTCTGTAGGCAGCTGCCCTGCGGCTTTAAAGAGTGAAGTTGTGTGTGTGTGTGTCCTTTCTCTAACCAAACAGATCACTTCATACCGGAGCGAAAGAAAGAAACACATGAGACCAAAATAACATGATGACGACAACAGGGTCTTTCTGCAGAACAGGTGCCATAATACAGCTTATGTATGAAGAACTGCTCAAACAACGAAAAGTCGATTTCAGCTTTTACCATGTTAAAGGGATAGTTCACCCAAAAATGAAAATTCTGTCAGTATTTACTCTCCCTCATGTTGTTCAACCCCGTAAGACCTTCGTTCATCTTCAGAACACGAATTAAGATATTTTTGATGAAATCTGAGAGCTGGATCACTCCTCCATAGGCTTCTAAGGGATTGAAACTTGCCGGTCCCGAAAAGTTATTAAAGACATTGTTAAAATAGTCCAAGTGACTACAGTGGCTCAATCTTAAGTTTATCAAGCGACGAGAATACTTTTTGTGCGCAAAAACCAACTAAATAATGACTTTATTTCAACAATTGATTTCCTTCTCTGTGGGCCTCGAGTGAGTTCACTAGTGTAATAGCGTAGCTACGTCACACGTAGGCTCACTATTGGCTGACGCTGGGTGATGCGTGTGACGTACAACAACAGAAGCTTACGCTGTTACACTAGTGCACTGACTCAAGGCCCACAGAGAAGGAAATGAATAGTTGAAATAAAGTCGTTATTTTTGTTTGTTTTTGCGCACAAAAAGTATTCTCGTCGTTTGATAAACTTAAGATTGAGCCACTGTAGTCACTTGGACTATTTTAACGATGTCTTTAATGACTTTTAGGGACCGGCAAGTTTCAATCCCTTAGAAGCCTATGGAGGAGTGATCCAGCTCTCAGATTTAATCAAAAATATCTTAATTCGTGTTCCGAAGATGAACGAAGGTCTTACGGGGTTGGAACATCATGAGGGAGAGTAAATACTGACAGAATTTCATTTTTGGGTGAACTAACCCTTTAATATTAGGGTGGTCAATACATTTAAATCTTTCAGTTGATCGAATTACATTAAATTATTGATGACATAAAAAATCAGATAGATAGATAGATAGATAGATAGATAGATAGATAGACAGATAGATAGATAGATAGATAGATAGATAGATAGATAGATAGATAGATAGATAGATAGATAGATAGATAGATAGATAGATAGATAGATAGATAGATAAAGTGAGCCATTTTTGGTTCCATAGAGAACCTTTCGGTGATCAGTTCTTAAAAGAACCGTCATTGTTCTGTGAAGAACTTTTTAAACATCTAAAGAACCTTTTGTGGAACGTAAAGATTCCATGGATGTTAAAGGTTCTTCATTGAACCATCATGACAATAAATAACCTTTATTTTTAAGAGTGTAATTATATAAAGTACATCTAACATTATTAATTTATCTTGAAAATAGACAAATTATTAACCTTTAAACACATGATTTGTCTGATTGAATTGAATTTAACAAACTGTAAAATGCACAAGTTTCATAGATTGCCCAGAGAGAGGGGGAAACGGTGTGTTGAGAGGAAATCTCCAGCTAACAGAGCAGAATAATGTGGAGATGGAGATGTGTGTGTGTGAGAGAGAGAGAGAGAGAGAGAGAGAGAGAGAGAGAGAGAGAGAGAGAGAGAGAGAGAGAGAGAGAGAGAGGGCGCAGACGACCCTTCAGAGGAAAAAACAGATGAGTAGATGAAAAACAGGGAGATATGAGAGGCAGAGGAAGGATGATGGGAGATTTTAACACAAGCAGTAAAGATTTAAAGCCCTTCAGTGCCACACACACACACGCGCGCACACACACACACACTGGCAGTTGAACAGCCCACAACACACAGCTGATCTTTCAGCAACAGACTAAATATTTATGGTGCTGGAGGTGAATAATTTAAGACTCTTACAGACCCTGCAGCCAATCGAGAGCAACTCATCACTGGAGAATCAATGAGACCAGCAGCCCTGAGGAATGGTGTGTGTGTGTGTGTGTGTTTGCGTTTCCTTCAGTAAACGGTTCCTTTGAGGAAAACGGCTTAATAAACATTAAATGCGTAACAGAAAATGCAGAAAGGTTACTTTGAATGTTAAGTTTGGGATTAGAAACTTAAAATCGTTAGTGCTGTTTAAAGACAATAAGTCAATGGAAAGTAGAGTGTGTGTGTGTGTGTGTGTGTGTGTGTGCGCGCACTTTTCTCTAGCCATGATCGTGTCCATATTCTCCTCTTTCGCTTCCTCTTCTTTTTTCATAGCACATAAAAACCACAATTGCCAAAATGCGATTCATCTATTATTTCTCGTGCCATTTATACGCCAAAAATAGTTTTAGTGCATACGCACTTTATGGCGTGTAATACGCACGCACTCCCCATCCCTAATCCTAACCAAAGGGTTTTCAGTGCGTAGCATATGCACGCAAAAAACATTTTTAAATGGCACGAGAAATAACATTCGTGGTATAGATACGCACTTTCATGAGATGGTGTTGCAGCATCCTAATGACGTTTTATTCTTCTATTCTAACTTGCGTCGAAGCCTATGATTCAACAGGCGTCATCATCATCATCGTACAGTCTACATGTCGTACCCAAGTTTATTAGAGCCATGTCATTTTTGTAATGATCTTGCAGGATTGCTGAAATCGCACCGTCTGATACTGCAGTTTGTGCACACTCACGCTCAAAAGTTTGGGAAAAAATGCGGTAACACATTATTTTAGTGTCCTTGTGTAAAGTGTATGTTACATGCACTTACCATAGTAATAACAATGAATTATGCATAATTAAAAGCAACGAACCCTCAACCAAGCCCTAACCCTATAGTAAGTACATTTAGTTGCTTAATATTACTCAGCACTCAAATTTATAATTACACTATAACAATGACACCTTAAAATAAAATGTAACCAGAAATGAATACTTTTATTGAGCAAGGAGATGGATAGATAGACAGATAGATGGATGGATAGATGGATTAATGCCATCGAGAGACTCGAGCGCCGAGATGAACATGATTTCGCTCTTTCCTAAAGATCCGAGCGGGAGAAAGCAGATGTGCCATTATTAAACATCAATACTGTCCCGGGGCCCTCGGGAGCCCGTCCCCAATCCATACCTCTCGCTCTGTGTGTGCTTCTGAAAGCCCCTGTAACTCAAGCCCTACATAAAGTGCATGGATATTAGGTAATCCGAGTCGTTTTCCCTAGTGGATCTGAGATTTGTGGAACTGATGTTTTGTGCGTGTGCAAATGTGCAACTCGACCCGCTTCAGGATTGGGTTTTTAAAGAACTGAAATCGAGTCTGAAATCAAGAGCATTCTGCACGGGGCCTCCGAGGGAGCGACGGCTCTCAGAATCGGATTACAGTGTGTGAATGTGTCCGTTCCCCTCGGATGGTCCCCGGAGAACCCCTGCTGTCCCACCGGCTCCTGCCCCCCAAACCTGCTCGTGAACGGGCCATCTCTGCGGGCGAGAGACATTCCCTCAGAGCCAGTGAGAGAGACTGAAGACTGAGCTTCTGTCAGTCTACACTTACAAGAAACATTCAGTCGTTCTTTCTGTCGTTCTGTTCTTTCTTTCTGTCTGTCTGTCATTCTTTCTTTCTGTCTGTCTTTCCTTCTTTCTTTCTGTTCTTTCTGTCTGTCGTTCGGTCTGTCTGTCATTCATTCTGTCGTTTCGTTCTCTCTGTCGTTCTGTTCTTAATTTCTGTCTGTCATTCTTTCTTTCTGTTCTTTCTGTCTGTCGTTCGGTCTGTCTGTCTGTCTGTCTGTCCTTCTTTCTGTTCTTTCTGTCTGTCATTCATTCTGTTGTTCTGTTCTTTCTGTCTGTCTGTCATTCTTTGTCAGTCTGTCGTTCTTTCTTTCTGTCTGTTGTTGTTTCTTTCTGTCTGTCGTTCTTTCTGACGTTCTGTTCTTTCTGTCGTTCTGTTCTTTCTGTCTGTCTGTCATTCTTTCTGTCTGTCGTTCTTTCTGACGTTCTGTTGTTTCTGTCTGTCATTCTTTCTTTTTGTCATTCTGTTCTTTCTTTCTTTCTTTCTGTCGTTCTGTTCTTTCTTTATGTCTGTCGTTCTTTCTGCCTTTCGTACTTTCTGTCGTTCTGTTCTTTCTGTCTGTCGTTCCTTCTTTCGGTCTGTCGTTCTTTCTGACGTTCTGTTCTTTCTGTCTCTGTCATTCTTTCTTTCTGTCGTTCTGTTCTTTCTGTTTGTCTGTAATTCTTTCTTTCTGTCTGTCGTTCTTTCTGTCTGTCATTCTGCTCTTTCTTTCTGTCGTTCTGTTCTTTCTGTCTGTCTGTCTGTCATTCTTTCTGTCTGTCGTTCTTTCTTTCTGTCATTCTGTTCTTTCATCTGTCGTTCTGTTCTTTCTTTCTGTCTGTAATTCTTTCTTTCTGTCGTTCTGTTCTTTCTGTCTGTCTGTCATTCTTTCTTTTGGTCTGTCTGTCATTCTTTCTGTCTGTCGTTCTTTCTTTCTGTCATTCTGTTCTTTCTTTCTGTCGTTCTGTTCTTTCTGTCGTTCTGTTCTTTCTGTCTGTCGTTCTTTCTGTCTATCATTCTGTTCTTTCTTTCTGTCATTCTGTTCTTTCTTTCTGTCTGTCGTTCTTTCTTTCTGACGTTCTGTTCTTTCTGTCTGTCTGTCATTCTTTCTGTCTGTCATTCTTTCTGTCTGTTGTTCTTTCTTTCTGTCGTTCTGTTCTTTCTGTCTGTCTGTCGTTCTTTCTGTCGTACTGTTCTTTCTTTCTGTTGTTCTGTTCTTTCTGTCGTTCTGTTCTTTCTGTCGTTCTGTTCTTTCTTTCTGTCTGTCGTGCTGTTCTTTCTGTCTGTCATTCTTTCTTTCTGTCGTTCTGTTCTTTCTGTCGTTCTGTTCTTTCTTTCTGTCTGTCGTTCTTTCTTTCTGTCGTTCTGTTCTTTCTGTCTGTCTGTCATTCTTTCTTTCTGTCTGTCGTTCTTTCTGTCTGTCATTCTGTTCTTTCTTTCTGTCATTCTTTCTGTCTGTCGTTCTTTCTTTCTGACTTTCTGTTCTTTCTGTCTGTCTGTCATTCTTTCTGTCTGTCGTTCTGTTCTTTCTGTCATTCTGTTCTTTCTTTCTGTCTGTCGTTCTTTCTTTCTGTCGTTCTGTTCTTTCTGTCTGTCTGTCATTCTTTCTTTCTGTCTGTCGTTCTTTCTGTCTGTCATTCTGTTCTTTCTTTCTGTCATTCTTTCTGTCTGTCGTTCTTTCTTTCTGACTTTCTGTTCTTTCTGTCTGTCTGTCATTCTTTCTGTCTGTCGTTCTTTCTTCCTGTATGTCATTCTTTCTTTCTGTCTGTCGTTCTTTCTGTCTGTCATTCTGTTCTTTGAGTCGTTCTGTTCTTTCTTTCTGTCTGTCGTTCTTTCTTTCTGACGTTCTGTTCTTTCTGTCTGTCTGTCTGTCATTCTTTCTGTCTGTTGTTCTTTGTTTCTTTCTGTCTGTCATTCTTTCTTTCTGTCTGTCGTTCTTTCTGTCTGACGTTCTTTCTTTCTGTCTGTCTGTCATTCTTTCTGTCTGTCGTTCTTTCTTTCTGTCTGTCATTCTTTCTTTCTGTCTGTCGTTCTTTCTGTCTGACGTTCTTTCTGTCTGTCTGTCTGTCATTCTTTCTGTCTGTCGTTCTTTCTTTCTGTCTGTCGTTCTTTCTTTCTGTCTGTCGTTTTTTCTGTCTGTCATTCTGTTCTTTCTTTGAGTCGTTCTGTTCTTTCTTTTTCTGTCGTTCTGTTCTTTCTGTCGTTCTGTTCTTTCTTTCTGTCGTTCTTTCTTTCTGTCGTTCTTTCTTTCTGTCTGTCGTGCTGTTCTTTCTGTCTGTCATTCTTTCTTTCTGTCTGTCGTTCTGTTCTTTCTGTCGTTCTGTTCTTTCTGTCGTTCTGTTCTTTCTGTCTGTCTGTCGTTCTTTCTTTCTGTCGTTCTGTTCTTTCTTTCTGTCGTTCTTTCTTTCTGTCTGTCGTGCTGTTCTTTCTGTCTGTCATTCTTTCTTTCTGTCTGTCGTTCTGTTCTTTCTGTCGTTCTGTTCTTTCTGTCGTTCTGTTCTTTCTGTCTGTCTGTCGTTCTTTCTTTCTGTCGTTCTGTTCTTTCTTTCTGTCGTTCTGTTCTTTCTGTCGTTCTGTTCTTTCTGTCATTCTGTTCTTTCTTTCTGTCTGTCGTTCTTTCTTTCTGTCGTTCTGTTCTTTCTGTCTGTCTGTCATTCTTTCTTTCTGTCTGTCGTTCTTTCTGTCTGTCATTCTGTTCTTTCTTTCTGTCGTTCTTTCTGTCTGTCGTTCTTTCTTTCTGACTTTCTGTTCTTTCTGTCTGTCTGTCATTCTTTCTGTCTGTCGTTCTTTCTTCCTGTCTGTCATTCTTTCTTTCTGTCTGTCGTTCTTTCTGTCTGTCATTCTGTTCTTTGAGTCGTTCTGTTCTTTCTTTCTGTCTGTCGTTCTTTCTTTCTGACGTTCTGTTCTTTCTGTCTGTCTGTCTGTCATTCTTTCTGTCTGTTGTTCTTTGTTTCTTTCTGTCTGTCATTCTTTCTTTCTGTCTGTCGTTCTTTCTGTCTGACGTTCTTTCTTTCTGTCTGTCTGTCATTCTTTCTGTCTGTCGTTCTTTCTTTCTGTCTGTCATTCTTTCTTTCTGTCTGTCGTTCTTTCTGTCTGACGTTCTTTCTTTCTGTCTGTCATTCTTTCTGTCTGTCGTTCTTTCTTTCTGTCTGTCGTTCTTTCTGTCTGTCGTTCTTTCTGTCTGTCATTCTGTTCTTTCTTTGAGTCGTTCTGTTCTTTATTTTTCTGTCGTTCTGTTCTTTCTGTAGTTCTGTTCTTTCTGTCATTCTGTTCTTTCTTTCTGTCGTTCTGTTCTTTCTGTCGTTCTGTTCTTTCTGTCTGTCATTCTTTCTTTCTGTCGTTCTGTTCTTTCTTTCTGTCGTTCTGTTCTTTCTTTCTGTAGTTCTGTTCTTTCTGTCGTTCTGTTCTTTCTGTCATTCTGTTCTTTCTTTCTGTCTGTCGTTCTTTCTTTCTGACGTTCTGTTCTTTCTGTCATTCTGTTCTTTCTTTCTGTCTGTCGTTCTTTCTTTCTGTAGTTCTGTTCTTTCTGTCGTGCTGTTCTTTCTGTCATTCTGTTCTTTCTTTCTGTCTGTCGTTCTTTCTTTCTGACGTTCTGTTCTTTCTGTCTGTCATTCTTTCTTTCTTTCTTTCTGTCTGTCATTCTTTCTTTCTTTCTGTCTGTCGTTCTTTCTGTCTGACGTTCTGTTCTTTCTGTCTGTCTGTCATTCTTTCTGTCTGTCGTTCTTTCTTTCTGTCTGTCATTCTTTCTTTCTGTCTGTCGTTCTTTCTGTCTGTCATTCTGTTCTTTCTTTGAGTCGTTCTGTTCTTTCTTTTTCTGTCGTTCTTTCTTTCTGTCGTTCTGTTCTTTCTGTCGTTCTGTTCTTTCTGTCGTTCTGTTCTTTCCATCGTTTTCTTTCTTTCTGTCGTTCTTTCTTTCTGTCGTTCTGTTCTTTCTGTCGTTCTGTTCTTTCTGTCGTTCTGTTCTTTCTTTCTGTCTGTCGTTCTTTCTTTCTGACGTTCTGTTCTTTCTTTGAGTCGTTCTGTTCTTTCTTTTTCTGTCGTTCTTTCTTTCTGTTGTTTTTTTCTTTCTGTCGTTCTGTTCTTTCTTTCTGTCGTTCTTTCTTTCTGTCGTTCTGTTCTTTCTGTCGTTCTGTTCTTTTTGTCGTTCTGTTCTTTCTGTCTGTCGTTCTTTCTGTCATTCTGTTCTTTCTGTCTGTCATTCTTTGTTATTTTTGTATGTCTTTCTTTCTGTTTTCTGTCTGTCTGTCATGTCTGTCTCTTCTCTCTGTTGTTCTTTCTTTCAGTCTGTTGTTCTTTCTTTCTCTCTGTCGTTCTTTTCTTTGTCAGTGTTTTTGTCTCCTGGTTCACTCTTTTTTCCCATATCCCTTTACTGTCGTTTTTTTCAGTCTGTCATTCTCTATTTTTCTGTTTGCTGTTCTTTCTGTCTGTCGTTCTTTTCTTCTGTCTGTCTATTTTTTGTCTCCTGGTTCCCTTTTTTCCTATATCACGTTACTGTCTTTTTCTTACTGTCTGTCATTCCTTTTCAGTCTGTTGTTCTTTCTTTCTTTCTATCATGCAAGAGCCCTGTTTTCCCTCTCAAAACTGTTTGTAAAGGTCAGAGACTGAGGTTTTATCCTTTCGCACAGTGAATAAATGTAAAGGCTCTTTTCAAGCTTTGCCTTGCGATGAGTTCATGGACAGATTAAATGATAACTGACAGACGTCATCTAATTTGAATTTGCACTTGTGGAAAAAAGGTGCGATTTTTGCAGAATGAAAAGATGGATTATGGCTGTAATCTCTCAGTATATATCTCGGAGTGATTGTTTTGTGTGCGTGTGTGTGTGTGTGTGAGAGAGAGAGAGAGAGAGAGGGAGAGGGAGAGGGAGAGGGAGAGGGAGAGGGAGGGAGAGAGAGAGAGAGAGAGAGAGAGAGAGAGAGAGAGAGAGAGAGAGAGAGAGAGAGAGAGAGAGAGAGAGAGAGAGAGAGAGAGAGAGAGAGAGAGAGAGAGAGAGAGAGAGAGAGAGCAGTCCCACCGTTCTGCTGTGATTAATTTGGCTGTTGATGTGACGGGATTAAACGGATGTGTCAGTCTTGATTTTGGACACATTTTCTGTCTGTTCTGTTCACTCATCAAACGCTAAACCCTTCCTCCAATTACCCACCAATCCCTTCTGCTATCATCCTTCCTCCCCTCTTTCCAGTGACCCACCTTTCCTGTTTTGGTTAGATAGTGACCGTTGTTCTTGCAAACAGAGTTAACATCAGTGGTCTCCAGTCTTGCTCAGTTCTAGTTCAGCTCTTCAGGAAGTTGTAGAAATCAAACGCACCTGAAGCAGGTCTTCGGGCCTGTTTACCCCTTTGTAGTGACAAATGAGTTTCTATAGAAAGGGTTACCATCCAGCCAGAGCCAACGTTTCCCCCCTTCAGCTGGGCATAATTTCTCTCCTCAGATCAGTTCTTTCTGTCTGTCGTTTTTTTTTCTGTCTGTCACTCTTTGTTTCTGTGTTGTTCTTTTCCTTCTTTCTGTCTGCACTGCAAAACCCGATAAGCTAGTAAACTCAAATTTTGTAGACACCAATTACCTCAAAAAATGTAAGCAAATCAACAAAATGTTTTAAGTAAACAATAATTATAAATAACAATTCAATTCAAATAACTTAAATTTGTCTCATTTAATATTTAAGTGCCCTGTACATAACTTGATTTTCATACGGAATGTTTATCATTTTTCAATTATTTCGATGCAGTGGTACTTTATTAAATACAAATAGCCTACTAACTCAAAAAATACACCTATGCATAGCTCAGGCTAATCGTTAAGTCATCATGCTGAAGTTGCAAAAAAACAACAACACACAACTTTGGCTGTACTGTACAAATGTTTTTTTATTCAGCCTTTTAAAAACAAAAAAACAACAACATTGGGACTGTGTATTTCTGAACACAGTGGAAGATCAGCTTCCATCACAACTCATAGTGGTTTTGTTGTCCACGATGACTAAATCAAAAAGAGTGATGTTTGTGTCAGTGATATCTGGCTCACCAAACTCCTCCTGGAATAAGAATAGAGGGTAAAACTGTAAGTTTAACTTACGATACCAAAACTAGACATTTATGTTTAATGCTAATAGCAGTTCTATTAATGCACTGAATACTTACATTTCAAGTCTTGAAGAACTGTGAGTCCTCCTTACACGCATACACTTGGAGAGCATGAAGGGCTCATTTCATGTTGACATCATATAAACACAAAAATTAACATTTTAAACAAGCAAGCCAACTTTATTTTATATAATGTATATATATATATATATTTTATATAATGCTTTGTAACGACAAAGCTATTGAAAGAGATGCTTCCAGAGGTCATAGATTCTCTTCTTAATATCATTAATTCATCTTTGTCATTAGGATACGTACCAAAAACTGTTAAGCTGGCTATGATTTAACCGCTTGTTAAAAAACCTGCAACTTGATCCTACAGAATTAGTTAATTACTGGCCGATCTCGAATCTACCTTTTCTGTCAAAGATACTAGAAAAGGCAGTATCCCCACAACTGTGTTCCTATTTAGAAAGAAATGTTATCTGTGAGAATTTTCAGTCAGGATTTAGACCGTATCATAGTGCCGCGACAGCTCTCATTAGAGTCACAAATGATTTGCTCTTATCAACCGATCGTGATTGTATCTCTCTATTAGTGCTACTCGATCTTAGTGCTGCATTTGACACTATCGACCACAACATTCTTTAAAATAGACTCAAAAATGATGTTGACCGTTATCAGTTTGTAGCAGTTAATGAAGAGATGTCTTATCGGTCAAAAGTTCAGTATGGCATACCACAAGGCTCTGAACTAGGACCATTGCTGTTCACTCTGTACATGCTACCCTTATGAGATATCATTAGGAAGCATGGCATTAGTTTTCACTGTTATGCTGATGATACTCAACTCTATATTTCTTCACGCCCTGACGAAACTTACCAATTGACTAGTAATTTCCTTCTACTTGATGTTTTATTATCAAAGTTCGGAAGGAGCACGCGCAGATAATTAACACGAGTGGAGAGCACTCAGCAATCAACGATAAGAGTTATATATACTCAGCAGTCTCACCTCAATTCATTGACAGTTTAGCAGCATCCCTCCCCTTCTCCACACTTCTAGTCCTAACCATTTACATACGTGGGGGAAGTACTTTGGGTTTGGGCCGAATTCCGAGCACAAAGCCCTACCCCCGGACAGCACGCCAAATATGCATTAAACTTAATCCCTCTAATTGTATGTAAGTGTGAACTAGTGAAATTCTGAAAAAACTGAGATTCTAATTATTGGACAAAAAACTTCCTCACATATATAGTATCTGTAAAACCGCATTTTTCATCTTAAAAATATATCTAAATTACGTCATATGCTCTCAATGAAAAATGCAGAACAATTAGTGCATGCGTTCATGACCTCAAGGCTAGATTATTGTAATGCTCTACTGGGTGGTTGCCCTGCATGCTTAATAAACAAACTACAGCTGGTCCAAAACGCAGCAGCTCGAGTTCTTACCAGAACCAGGAAGTATGACCATATTAGCCGGGTTATATCAACACTGCATTGGCTCCCTATTAAACATTGTATCAATTTTAAAATATTGCTGATTACTTACAAAGCACTAAATGGTTTAGCTCCGCAGTACTTGAGTGAGCTCTTAACGCATTATAGTCCTTCACTTCTATTACGATCTCAAAATTCTGGCCAGTTGATAATACCTAGAATATCAAAATCGACTGCTGGTGGTAGATCCTTTTCCTATTTAGCACCAAAACTTTGGAACGATCTTCCTAACATTGTCCGGGAAGCAGACACACCAGACTAAAAACACATCTCTTTGACCTAACATACACATAACACATTATAGACTTCTATAATTCAATGTTAGGCTGCATAGATTAGATCAGCCGGAACTGGGAACACTTCCCATGAATCCTGATGTACTTGTTACATCATAAGAAGGATTGCGTCTACGCTAATATTTGTCTCTGTGTTTATCCCGAGGTTTACCGCAGTCCGCCGGATCCAGGCCGTATCCGGATCTGATGAAGGACCTGCGCCTGGACACGACGACAACGCAGTCCTGAAGAGCCACTAGTCTCTCCCTGTGAAGGCCTCCTTCCCTTTACCTCTGTACTGATAAAACAGTGTCGGGATAATTACGGTTTGTGTGGCTATGCAGACGCGACAACAATTTCTGTATTATAAATTTTGAAAGGCCTTACAAGTAGTTGTTGAGGGTTGATTTGTGAAGGACTACACGCCTGTGCACATATATATTCAAACGCGCATACCTATCGATTGAACACATGTGCGTTTTCGCGGGTTTGCGTTTTTTAGGTTTGCGCAGAGATAACGGATAATCAGTTGCACCTTCAAACCTATTTCAGGGAGTGCGTTCGAGACGCCAGGCACTGTTCTGCGGATGAGCGGCCGGAGCGCGTTAAGGGTTTTCTGTTAGGACGGTGTCGTGTTAGCGGCCCCTAAGTTAATAACTAATGATCTTCGAAAATGAGAATCAATCAAAACTAACTTTAGCTGGACAATAACTTTATCCTAGATCTGCTGAAAAGCCAAGACAATCTGTTACAGTAATTTCTTTTATCACTGTAAAGCTGCTTTGAAACAATCCATATTGTTAAAGTGGCTGTATAAATGAAGGTGACTTGACTTGACTTTACAGTTTGTCTTTCTTTTCAACCTGTCTTTCTGTCATTCCTTCTTTCTATCCGTCGTTCTTTTCCTTTCTGTCTCTCATTCTTTTCAGTCAGTCTTTCATTCACTAATTCTTTCTCTGTCAGTTCTTCTTTCTTTCCATCGTTCTTTTCCTTCTTTCTGAATTTTTTTTCTTTCTGCCCATCTCTCTCTCTCTCTCTCTCTCTCTCTCTCTCTCTCTCTCCCTCTCTCTGCCTCTGATCTCAGTGCGGTGTGTTTGTGAAGCTGGCAGAGGGGTGCTTATGTAACACTGCGGCGTGTTTTTGCTGACACATATATGTGAAAGAGGATTGGCGTGAAGCCCTGGACAGAGAATCTGATGTTTGGGGATTATTTCATATTGATGCATGTTTCTTTCAGTGACCTGTGTTATCAGAGGGCAGTGTGAAAGCTGAACATGGAGAACGGAGACACAGGCTGAGCTGAACAGGACCCACACACACACACACACACACACACCTTGTTCCCTGTTCGTCTTGCACCGTCTCACTGTTTCCCACACACTGTCCTGCTGCAAGCAGATATTCCCTAATGCTCTCCCTCCACGTACAATTTCACACTCATTGACTAACATGAACGTACATGTGCGCACACACACACACACACACACTAATGCAACGGGAGCAGAACAGTCTGTGTGTATCTGGTTCGCTATTTTTGTGGGGACTCTCCATAGAAATAATATTTTTATACTGTACAAACTGTATATTCTGTCCTACACCAACCCGCCCCTAAACCTACCTATCACAGAAAACTTAATGGATTTTTACATTTTCAAATATTATATAATTTAATATGTTTATTACCCATTTCCCTTGTGGGGAACCACTGGCTGGTGCCCACAATGTAGGTGATCTCAGGTTTTACTATCTTTGTGCAATATAAACCTGTACACACACACACACACACACACACACACACACACACACACACACACACACACACACACACACACACACACACACACACACACACACACACACACACACACACACACACACACACACACACACACAGGTTAAGTCAGATAGATTTGATCACAAACGAAACCTCCTTAATATTACAGACAGCAGTGAGGTTAACCAGAGTTCAAATGAAGACTTTTGCCTGAGTCTCCTTTTCAGACGTTTCTTCAGTGCAGATTTGTCAAGATACCAAAGTCTGTAAAAAAAAAAAAAAAACTTTACCATTTCTGCATTCTCTTCATTTATTTGATAGTTTTATACTCTTAATGTATTACAACTATTGTCTCCTTTTCATCTAAGACGTAAAAACGACTTCTGCGAAATCTGTGACTGAAAAGTAATTTTTTCCATGACATACAAAAGTAGAAAAGTCGTCACTGAAAGCTAATTTCCTTGTTAATCTGTCAAGCGCCATAAAGGGCCCCGTAAAAGCAGCCATGAGTCATGGAATGTGGAGTATGCAAAGACTATGGAATGTGTTATACAAAAAATGCCAGCATGTGTGTTTGTGACGATATTAGATCAATTATTCAGTCAAAGTCCCCCTGTGGTGAAAATCAAGCTTTTAAAGTTTTTTAAATGTCTATGTGGTGTTTTTAATATGCTTTAAGACAAACCATTTACATAAGTCATAAGTCAACACCATTGCTGAGTATGTTCTCCTTAAAACTGCAGTGAAGCAAAGAAAAAACACTCAAAAACACAGTTCACTGGTGTTTCTGACGTCACAAACTACCTTGTAACCAATCAGGTCGATGTACCCGCGGGCTTTTGCATATCATTAACAACGTAATGCCAGGTTATCCCGATATGTTTTTCTGTTGACATAAAAAATCGGGTAGATTTGCAATATAGCTGGTGTATGCACTGTAAATACTGCTGGGTTGTTTCAACCCAACTTTGGGTCAAATATGGACAAACCCAGCGGATAATAAAGATTTTTACATTACATTTTTAACCCAACGTTTGGGTTCGTCCATATTTGACCCAAAGTTGGGTTAAAACAACCCGAAAATTTTTTACAATGTCATGATAACTATATACGTTTCTCGTCTCTGAGATGGCGAACGGGAACAGGGTTTATGTAACATTAGCAACACATTATTAGCTGTTTGATAACGTAGTCAAGCAAAAGGCTAATCATATTAATCACATTATGTGTCCGACGTTGTAAAGAGCGACACCATTGTGCAGCGTTTACCTCAGTATAATGACTGAGCAAGTGGATCTCTAAGCTGGTGTGAGTGAATGGAGGCGGGGTTAATTAGCATATTCATAGATCCGCATATATTAAATGAGGCATGGGTGTAGAGTTACATTCAAGCTATTATAAGAAAAAATATTATAAGGGAAAAAAATCGTTTAAATATGTCATTTTGGTGATCAAAGATGAGTTTTAAGAGATACAATTATTGAGGGAGACTTTTAAATAGAGCAACATAATGATGATAATGATAACTAATAGAAAGAGTTTTCAGAGTGTGCTGAATATAACCAACACTTGATCTGATGATGCTGTTAGTGTTAACAATGGATTCAAACAATTACAGTTTGTCTCTCTGGCATCGGGATGATAATGTAATGTGCTCATTTTCTGTAATTGCATAACCGTCATCATTTTAATGTGTGGGTTGTTTATGATTGAACGCTAAAGGCTTGTTGAAATTCACTTACTGCATTTACTTCTCCGTCCACCTCTCAGTCTCAGTGTTTCTGCTGGAAGCCTCTTCTGGGTTTTGATTCAGCAGGTTGCGAGGGTCACTGTCAGGTCAGCGCTGACAAAGTGTCACTTCTTCCAGGCTTTTCTCAAGACACTGAATCATGAAGCCGTTGCAGCGTCGAACAGCCTGCATCCTTCAGACGCTTGTAGATCCCTCGGGGCGGATTTCCATGTGGAAATCTGGAGCATGTGACGGAAAGAGAGGCGAGCGTTTTAATCTTCATCCAAACTGGATATATTTTGGAGGGATGTGTGTATGATGGGTGATGTACAGATTGATGGGTTCTGTGGGCGCAACCAGGGAATTTAGATAATGTGGATGCTGAGATAATCTTCATGACGACTAGCAGCAGCTGTCCTGTTCAACTCTAGAAGAAATAAATCCTGGGTTAAAAACAACCCAATTTGGGTTATTTGGCAACCCATCGTTGGGTCAAAATTGGACACTCAACATGCTGGGTTGTTTTATTAAAATTAACCCAAAATATGTTGGAAATTAAAATCACACACACAATTACTAGTAACAACACAGGCAACTGTAATAAACAAAAGCTGAACATTTATTAATACGCAAGAACACTCAGGAATGCACAAAAAGAGTTAAAACTTGTACATGTGTATGAGTAAAAAAAGTGCAGAAAAGAGTGAAAACTCAACAATTATGCAGCTTATACAGTTAAACGAAATTGCTTTTTTAAAGTTAAATATTTAAGTACTTATTGTGAAAACAAATTTGACGAGGATGCAAAAAGCATGCGCTCTGTGTAACCCATCAGATGGGCTATTTGTAGTAAAGCCACCGCTGGGTTGCTGCGTCGCGGAGGGCGGGTGGGGGAGGGGTGTATTGTTTTAACTGTCAGTGAGATTACCCAACGGATGGGTAACAAAAACTACCCAACTATGGAAAAATATCCCAACAAACAGGCCTAATCCAGCGTTTGGGTAGAAAAAACAACCCAGCATTTTATTGAGTTAATGCTGCCATGGAAAGGAAAAAATCTGCAACTACACATGCAGAGATTACATATTTCTGTAGGCTTACTGGGTAGTTAGAGACACCCTGGTTCCCTCGACAAAAAGCCAATAGGATTTGTCCATTTGCTTTTAGGTTATTACAGAAAACATGCTCTGTGACCAACAAAAGTTTATGATTGTTTAGGCTTACACGTTTTGTCCAAGATTATCTCTTATGAACTAACTTTTATGAATTTTGAGGCTGAAATATAATCGCCAGAAGCAAAAAGCTAAACTTAAAAAAGCAAAAAGCGTCAGTCAATTAGTATTTTATCCTTCTTCTTGAGGAGTATTTTAGCTCATCTTTGATCACCAAAATGACATACGTCAAGTTTTTTTTGTGTGAAATTTATTTCTTTGTGCCTTAAAATAGCTTGAATGTAACTCTACACCCTTGCCTCATTTAGTATACGCGGTTCTATGAATATGCAAATGAGCCCCGCCTCCACTCACTCACACCAGTTCAGAGATCCACTCGTTGACGATCACACGTTTATCTTATTGGTTAGTTTGTGTAGTTTGTGACGTCAGAAACACCAGCGATTTCAAACCGTGTTTTTGAGACTGTCTTTGGTTCACTGCAGTTTTAAGGAGAAAATACTCAGTAATGGTGTTGAATTATGAATTTGCACATGGTTTGTCTTAAAGCATATTAAAAACAGCACATAGACATATAAACAACATTAAAAACTTGATCTTCACCACAAGGGGACTTTACAATCTAGTTGAAAAGTTAGTTAAAATAGTTTGCAAGAGCGCGATTATGAAGGCTGTGAAAGTGATTAGATGAATTTACCCGTTTGTTTGATGATGTTTAACGTCCCAGACAACACCTGTATTCTCATTTAGACACTTGTCTGCCTTTTACAAGACTAGTAAAAGCTTAAAGAAAAAAAAAAAAAAAAAAAAGCAGATATTACTAATATATTTTATTATGTCGAGTAAAACCACAGGCCTTATTTCAGGCATTTAACCAAAGACTAATTCAGAAAACACATTGACTTTGCAACAATGAACCGGAAGTGTAAAAATGCTAACCAGTTTTACAGGACATGTTAATGTTTGTAATATCTTCTTGCTTTATAGTCGCATTTAGTAGATTAAAGCTGAACATTTTGCAACAGTGGAAACAATTAAGCAGTTGAGATTTGCTATATACTAAAGTATAATTACTTTATGCAAGTACTGTTAGTATATCCAACTTTATTCACATAGTATGTAGGTTGGAGTTATAATTCGTTATGTGGTGATATTGATGATTATGGTTTTATTGGTAACACTTAAAACATATTCATAATGTACATTTTACTGCAATATATTTTTTCATAAATAAAGTTAAACTGCATTATAATACTTGCAGATTCTCAAATTGGTTTGTTTGTCTTGTGTTTAATCTAAACGTGTGATCGATGAATAGATAAATATTATATTGTATTATAACTCCGGTTACAATTATTCATAAGATCATATAATGCATTATAAGGTGTATTATAAGGCATAATTGCATGCATTAAGAATACTTGAACATAAAGTCTTTAAAGGGATAGTTCACCCAAAAATGAAAAGTAGCCCATGATTTACTTAAGTCATCGTGTATATGACTAATACAATCAGAGTTATATTTATAAAAATCTCCTGGCTCTTCAAAGCTTTATATGGCAGTGAATTTCTGTTTTGAAGTCCATAAAAGTGCATCTATCCATCATAAAAGTGGGTCTTTCCATCATAAAAGTGCATCTATCCATCATAAAAGTGGGTCTTTCCATCATAAAAGTGCATCTATCATCATAAAAGTGCATCCATCCATCATAAAAGTGGGTCTATCCATCATAAAAGTGCATCTATTCATCATAAAAGTGGGTCTTTCCATCATAAAAGTGCATCTATCCATCATAAAAGTGCATCTTTCCATCAATAAAGTGCATCTATCCATCATAAAAGTGGGTCTTTCCATCATAAAAGTGCATCTATCCATCATAAAAGTGCATCTTTCCATCATAAAAGTGCATCTTTCCATCATAAAAGTGCATCTATCCATCATTGAAGTGCATCTATCCATCATAAAAGTGCATCTTTCCATCATAAAAGTGCATCTTTCCATCATAAAAGTGCATCTATCCATCATTGAAGTGCATCTATCCATCATAAAAGTGCATCTATTCATCATAAAGGTGCATCTATCCATCATAAAAGTGCATCTTTCCATGACAAAAGTGCATCTTTCCATCATAAAAGTGCATCCATCCATCATAAAAGTGCATCTTTCCATCATAAAAGTGCATCTTTCCATCATAAAAGTGCATCTATCCATCATAAATGTGCATCTATCCATAATAAAAGTACATCTATCCATCATAAAAGTGCATCTAGCCATCATAAAAGTGCATCTATCATCATAAAAGTGCATCTTTCCATGATAAAAGTGCATCTTTCCATGATAAAAGTGCATCTTTCCATCATAAAAGTGCATCCATCCATCATAAAAGTGCATCTTTCCATGATAAAAGTGCATCTAGCAATCATAAAAGTGCATCTATCCATCATAAATGTGCATCTTTCCATCATAAAAGTGCATCTTTCCATCTTAAAAGTGCATCTTTCCATGATAAAAGTGCATCTAGCAATCATAAAAGTGCATCTATCCATCATAAATGTGCATCTTTCCATCATAAAAGTGCATCTTTCCATCTTAAAAGTGCATCTAGCCATCATAAAAGTGCATCTAGCAATCATAAAAGTGCATCTATCCATCATAAAAGTGCATCTATCATCATAAAAGTGCATCTTTCCATAATAAAAGTGCATCTATCCATCATAAAAGTGCATCTAGCCATTATAAAAGTGCATCTATCCATAATAAAAGTGCATCTATCCATCATAAAAGTGCATCTATCCATCATAAAAGTGCATCTATCATCATAAAAGTGCATCTTTCCATAATAAAAGTGCATCTATCCATCATAAAAGTGCATCTTTCCATCATAAAAGTGCATCTTTCCATCATAAAAGTGCATTTAGCAATCATAAAAGTCCATCTATCCATAATAAAAGTGCATCTATCCATCATAAAAGTGCATCTATCATCATAAAAGTGCATCTTTCCATCATAAAAGTGCATCTTTCCATCATAAAAGTGCATCCATCCATCATAAAAGTGCATCTTTCCTTGATAAAAGTGCATCTAGCAATCATAAAAGTGCATCTATCCATCATAAAAGTGCATCTTTCCATCTTAAAAGTGCATCTAGCCATCATAAAAGTGCATCTAGCAATCATAAAAGTCCATCTATAATAAAAGTGCATCTATCCATCATAAAAGTGCATCTATCATCATAAAAGTGCATCTTTCCATAATAAAAGTGCATCTATCCATCATAAAAGTGCATCTAGCCATTATAAAAGTGCATCTATCCATCATAAAAGTGCATCTAGCCATTATAAAGGTGCATCTATCATCATAAAAGTGCATCTTTCCATCATTAAAGTGCATCTATCCATCATAAAAGTGGGTCTTTCCATCATAAAAGTGCATCTTTCCATCATAAAAGTGCATCTATCCATCATAAAAGTGCATCTTTCCATCATAAAAGTGCATCTTTCCATCATAAAAGTGCATCTAGCAATCATAAAAGTCCATCTATCCATAATAAAAGTGCATCTATCCATCATAAAAGTGCATCTATCATCATAAAAGTGCATCTATCCATCATAAAAGTGCATCTATCCATCATAAAAGTGCATCTAGCCATGATAAAAGTGCATCTTTCCATCATAAAAGTGCATCTTTCCATCATAAAAGTGCATCTTTCCATCATAAAAGTGCATCTAGCAATCATAAAAGTGCATCTATCATCATAAAAGTGCATCTATCCATCATAAAAGTGCATCTATCCATCATAAAAGTGCATCTAGCCATGATAAAAGTGCATCTTTCCATCATAAAAGCTCATCTTTCCATCATAAAAGTGCATCTTTCCATCATAAAAGTGCATCTTTCCATCATAAAAGTGCATCTAGCAATCATAAAAGTGCATCTATCATCATAAAAGTGCATCTATCCATCATAAAAGTGCATCTATCCATCATAAAAGTGCATCTAGCCATGATAAAAGTGCATCTTTCCATCATAAAAGCTCATCTTTCCATCATAAAAGTCCATCTATCCATCATACAAGTGAATCTATCCATCATACAAGTGAATCTATCCATCATAAAAGTGAATCTATCCATCATAAAAGTGCATCTATCCATCATACAAGTGAATCTATCCATCATAAAAGTGAATCTATCCATCATAAAAGTGAATCTATCCATCATAAAAGTGCATCTATCCATCATAAAAGTGCATCTATCCATCATAAAAGTGCATCTATCCATCATAAAAGTGCATCTAGCCATTATAAAGGTGCATCTATCCATAATAAAAGTGCATCTATCCATCATAAAAGTGCATCTAGCCATCATAAAAGTGCATCTATCATCATAAAAGTGCATCTTTCCATCATTAAAGTGCATCTATCCATCATAAAAGTGGGTCTTTCCATCATAAAAGTGCATCTTTCCATCATAAAAGTGCATCTATCCATCATAAAAGTGCATCTTTCCATCATAAAAGTGCATCTTTCCATCATAAAAGTGCATCTAGCAATCATAAAAGTCCATCTATCCATAATAAAAGTGCATCTATCCATCATAAAAGTGCATCTATCATCATAAAAGTGCATCTATCCATCATAAAAGTGCATCTATCCATCATAAAAGTGCATCTAGCCATGATAAAAGTGCATCTTTCCATCATAAAAGTGCATCTTTCCATCATAAAAGTGCATCTTTCCATCATAAAAGTGCATCTAGCAATCATAAAAGTGCATCTATCATCATAAAAGTGCATCTATCCATCATAAAAGTGCATCTATCCATCATAAAGTGCATCTAGCCATGATAAAAGTGCATCTTTCCATCATAAAAGCTCATCTTTCCATCATAAAAGTGCATCTTTCCATCATAAAAGTGCATCTTTCCATCATAAAAGTGCATCTAGCAATCATAAAAGTGCATCTATCATCATAAAAGTGCATCTATCCATCATAAAAGTGCATCTATCCATCATAAAAGTGCATCTAGCCATGATAAAAGTGCATCTTTCCATCATAAAAGCTCATCTTTCCATCATAAAAGTCCATCTATCCATCATACAAGTGAATCTATCCATCATACAAGTGAATCTATCCATCATAAAAGTGAATCTATCCATCATAAAAGTGCATCTATCCATCATACAAGTGAATCTATCCATCATAAAAGTGAATCTATCCATCATAAAAGTGAATCTATCCATCATAAAAGTGCATCTATCCATCATAAAAGTGCATCTATCCATCATAAAAGTGCATCTATCATCATAAAAGTGCATCTATCCATCATAAAAGTGCATCTATCCATCATAAAAGTGCATCTTTCCATAATAAAAGTGCATCCATCCATCATAAAAGTGCATCTATCCATCATAAAAGTGCATCTATCCATCATAAAAGTCCATCTATCCATCATAAAAGTGCATCTATCCATGATAAAAGTGCATCTATCCATCATTGAAGTGCATCTATCCATCATAAAAGGTCATCCATCCATCATAAAAGTGCATCTTTCCATCATAAAAGTCCATCTATCCATCATAAAAGTGCATCTATCCATCATAAAAGTGCATCTTTCCATCATAAAAGTGCATCTATCCATCATAAAAGTGCATCTATCCATCATAAAAGTGCATCTAGCCATCATAAAAGTGCATCTATCCATCATAAAAGTGCCTTCTGAAGCAAAACGATGAGTTTGTGTCAGAAAAATATTAATATTTAAAACTTTATAAAGTAAAATAACTAGCTTCCAGCCAAACGAACACACGGATTCGACTTAAGTCTAAAGCGTAACTTGTGCGAGTAATGCGACGCACTGCTGATATTTACACGACTTCCGACGTCACAAGTTGCGCTTTAGGCGTAAGTAGAGACTGTGTATGTTCGTTTGGCCGGAAGCTAGAATTATACTGTGTAACGTGTTTAATATGAATATTTTTTTTTACTCAAACGCATTGCTTCACTTCAGTAGGCCTTTATTAACCCACAGGAGCCGTGTGGAGTTTGTTTATCATGGATGGATGCACTTTTATGAGCTTCAAAACAGAAACGGCCAATCACTGCCATTATAAAGCTTGGAAGAGCCAGGACATTTATTAATATAACTCTGATAGTATTCGTCTGAAAGAAAAAGTCATATGCAGCTAGGATGACTTGAGAGGGTGAGTAAATCATGGGCTAATTCTCATTTTTGGGTGAACTATCCCTTTAAGTGTTAACGTTTCGTCCACTTTATACTATTTGGCTTAGCGACAAGCCAAATTACTGTGACGAGCTGAATTTATTTAACTTTATGCAAATGAGCAGCGAATCAGTGTGAGATACAGATCTGACCTGATAACATAATTTGACCAAAGTGACAGTGCTCATATTTTGCTCCTGGCTCACGGATGATTTCTTCATGAGGACGAGTCTCCAGAGTCTGCCTGAGACTCCATCATCGACTTCAGTATCACATGTTTTTATCCCTGAGCTTAACCAGTTTTGGACTTACCCTGTCCTTATATGCCTTAATAAAGTGCCCTGTGGCTGTTGATGGAGAGGATGGGGAAACATCCCCGTATTCAGGCATGGAGAAGGCCAGAGGCGCAGCTCTCGGCTCGCGGCACTAATTACGGATGAGGATAAGGGCACTGGAGCGCGTGGAGATTGTGGTGTGTTGCTTTTTTTAACCTCTTGCTGCCGAAGCACAGTTCTTTAAAAAGAGGAGGAGAGAACTGACACTGAAGATGCAGAAAAATTTAATGGATGGATAAGTGTGTGTGTGTGTGTATAAGTGTAGGCCTGTATGTTTGCTATTGAGCATTTACTCCCTTTAAAGGAACAATTTAGTCATATTTGAAAATTATGTCATCTCATGTCCCATATGACAAGCCATATTGTCATGATTGGGGCATCTAAAAGTTTTAAAACCCCTGCCATAGAAGAGCCAAAAGTAGTGACCACAAATTTGAACCATCCCTTTAACTACCCGTGAGATTAGTACAACTTTCCTCTCGCATTTAAATTGGTAAATGGGACAAATAATATTTAAATTAAACCTGCAAAATCCTACATGGCCCACAAATTCAGAACCACTAGGTTACAGAGATTGTAGGCTAATTACCTTACATCTGGAACGACGGATTATTATGGATTATATATTATAGCGTGTGCCTGCATAATATGCAAACCATAATAAAACATAAATACACAATATTTCATTTAATTGTTAAAATATGTTTTAGCGTCCGGTCTCTCTCTCTCTCTCTCTCTCTCTCTCTCTCTCTCTCTCTCTCTCTCTCCTCTAGCGACACCCAGCGGAAATAAAGTGAAACGCAGGAGCGCGCCTGATCACGTGGGCTGCGTCTTCAAGACTTCCACTCGTGATTTCTGTCTCGTTTATGAGCTAAGTAACATATTTCAGTGTTTGTATGTTGTTCATGTGCGTCTTTCTTTTATATAGGATTCTCAATTAATTTTATTTTAGCCTACCGCGGCAAAGAATGGTACTGGCAAAACATTTGAGGAGCTAAATTATTTCTGTTTTATTATTTGTTTTTTATTTTTGTACAAAGATATTTTTAAATTATAATTTTATTTTGACCTGACTTGGCTAGGATACTATTTTCAGTCTGTGTGTCTGCGCACGTATAGTGACAGAAGAGTTTGTGTCGCGTGGGTAAAGTTGCGCGCGGAGCTCCAGTGCGCGTGAATCAGAATGTGATGAACACGGAGGATCATTTAATGATATCAAACTCATCATATCACATGAACAAGGATCATCTCATCAGATCAAACACACCATCACGAGCCCTGGTCCTGCTGAACAGATCAAACGATGTTCAACCGAAAGCGCGCCTGAAATCACCAACCTGATGATGATGATGATGATGGACGCGAAGGTGAAGAACTATTAACGGAGAAGGTAAAGTTACTCATTCATATAGAGTATTTTCCTTCATGACATTACCGTGTTATGGACGTGCACCATGCTAATAGCTTGTTTAAATATAGCCTAACATGTTTCGTGTTATAATATGAAGTGTAGGCTATCTGTTCATAATTCAGTACCATATTACCACAGTACTTTCAAGATAGATGGATAGATAGATAGATAGATAGATAGATAGGTCTGTGTACCCTACCATGATAATCTTTGAATCACTATGGTACTGTATACTGTATAATATAAATATGATTATTCAGTACCATGGTACAGTATATGTCAAAAGATCACATTATTACAATCAGTGTCACATGATCCTTCCTCTGTATTTTTAATATTATGGAGAGACAAGCAAAATTAGGCTGCTTAAAAGTATTACCATGCTTTTTTGATGTTCAATGGCAATCCAATGTTATTCTTTTAAGGAACTTGTAGGTACCATGGTGTAGAGATATGGTATCCATTCAGTACCATGGTATTACTAACCGATGCCATCACTGTATTGTGGCATTTTTTTTGTAAGAGGTCAACTTTTATATTTTAAATCTGAAGCCATAATCTCTAAATTCACATCCAAAGCATTGTGTTTTTTTTTTTGTTTTTTGTTGAATTTTCATTCAATACAGCCTGTAAAGTTATAAAATGATATCTGATGCAGACTGGATGTACAGTATATTCATATAATCGATAGTTATTATCATGTGTGCTGGTTTGATAGAGTCGGGATCAGATGCCGTCAGTGTTGTTTCTCAGTCCTCTTGCTTTTTGATCTCTGAAATGAGTCAGATTTCTTAAGTTAAGTCGATATCCACCTCAGTTGTACTAATGTACTATTCAGTTGTATATTGTCCATTTTAACTGTTTATACATTTTGGTTTGGAAATCTTCCTTTTTTTTAGTATACAGTAGGTTTGTTGCCTGGTGGTAGTTAGACAGAAAAACCACCACAGCTCTGAGCATCTTTGGCTGCGGGGGTGGCAGTGTGAAAAGTGTGGTGGTGAGCCTCCTGGGAGAACACACACACACACACATATATACACACATGCAAGCAGTCTGTTCACACTTGCAATGGCTTTGTTTCACAGCACTTTGACTGATGGATGAAACTCATCTTGTTTTTCCAGTGCTATAATAACCAGTCAATTAGAGTGATGTCATTTGTGCTGTCATGTCATAATCGCTCATTGTGAACACTATATATATATCCTGTTTGTCACTGATATAGCCTACATGCGTAACGCCCTCACCATTATTAGTTTTTTGGTGCGAATCTTCACTGTAGGACTTTATTTCTTTTTTTTTTTTTCTTGTTTAATGCAATTTTGTCCTCACAAATTAGCAAGCATAAATGGCACTTGCAATGCAAATGATTATAAGTTCAAATCTTAGAGAATGCGTGTAATTTAAAGTGCCCCTAATATGCTATTTTAAAGGTTACTAATTTTGTTTTGGAGTCTCACTGTAGGTTTACAAAAAAGTAAAAAAAAACAACTTTAATTTTCTCATAATAAACATTGCAACTTCAGCTTCTCTCTAAACCCCGCCTTTCCGAGAGCTTCATCTGCTCTGATTGGTCAGACGGCCCAGTCTGTTGTGATTGGTCGACCTCTTACAGCAAATCTGAATTTCAGATCTTCCTCACTTCCTTCACTTGATACACAGAGGCCCTGTCCCAAATGGCGCACTTCATGTGGACTTTCAGTCTCGTGGACTTAAATTGCGCGTGCTCGCTGAGTCTACGAGTCCGTAGGCCGTCCCATTCATCATTTTAACGCTCTGAAGTGTCCTCAGCAGCGCCCTCTTTGTACCCTTGAAGCGGTTTTCCCTGAAGTCCGCATGGATGCAGGCTCCACACACTTCTACCCAGGAATCCTTGCGAAAGGCCAATCAGACAACGGACGGGAGGAGATTTAGCTCACGGATAATTGTTAACATGGCTGAGAAGAAAATATTTAAGTCTAGGCTAAGTATCTTTACGGTTTTTATGACCTAGGTGTACATTTGACCAGTTATTACCTACAGTTTATACAAACATTATGGTCATCGATGGTGGTTCATGTCTCTAACATAGGCTAATAATAGCGCGCTGAATAATACGATCGCATTATGATTCATTAAATAAATAGAACCGAATGTCAGGGCTTTACTGAGTCATATGTAAACGTAAGATGAATATTTAACCCTCTGGGGTCCTTCATTTAACATTCACACTCAGGACCTTCGGGACCAAATGGTCCGAGAGGGCGGGATTAATATATATAAAAACAAAATCATTTTTTTTACTTGTTTTTTATAATTTTTTTCTTTTATTTTTTGGTGTTTTGAAATAATTTTATGATTTATAAATAATATTTATGCAATGATTATGACCTCTTTTTTCTCCTATTGAATATAATAGAATTTAAAAAATTTTTTTTATAATTTTTATTTTTTTATTAAAGCTGTATTTCATCTTAGAGTCAAGCCTAGGCCTCATGAAAGCAATTTTTGAAATGAGATGGATGCCATGATTTTACACAATTTTTTATTTAAATGCTTCGAGTCCATTTGGTCCGAAGGACCCCAGAGGGTTAAACCTGTAAATTCATCTGTGTTAAAATTGTAATGTTAGTTCAAATGGAACATTATGTATTATTATGTACAATACATAATTTAAATAGGCATGTATCTATTGTCTAATGCCCAGGTGACATACACAATATCAAAATATAGAACTGTAAAAGCAGGCTGTGTAGTTGACATGGAGACAAGATTTGGGAAATGAAAAGAAATCCTGTTCTCGATCGATGCTAAATAGTGATTTCTCTGCATGGCAAGCCATCTCGCAAACACAATGGTAAAAACAACAACAGCAATAGGCAGCATATTTCCCCGAACCTGCAGCTCCTGTCCATAACAACAACCAGACCGTCTTCCCATTTCCGGCGTGACGATCGAGTCTGTCCCAAAAATACCCCTCAATGCGCCCTCGTGGACTCGTGCCAAGGGCCCTATAGGTCTGCACTACATGACGTCACCAAAGTGTGGACTCTGAGGAAGTCCACAAGTCCGGAGTGTGCCATTTGGGACAGGGCCAGAGATACGAACAGTAACAATGGCGTCGTTTTACCGTATCAAATCTCATCTTTTGGAAGTGCAGCGCTGAAAACGGCGTCTTCTCGACATGAACAACACGAATCAAACTTTTCCAGTCTCAGCTGCAACTACAGTGTTTGAGGGCGGGGCAAAGGAGACGTTATTCCCCGGCAGCCAATGAAAACCAAAGGCTGGCATTATGCAAATTTATACAAACCTACATAGAATCGAGTAGAAAGACTGGAATTACTGACGACTCGTTTCAGGATGATCAGAATCGTTCTTTTTTTAGGAGACAGAAACTCCTTTTATCGATCACTTTGATCTTTGAAACTTTGCAGACCTTTTACATTCACAAACAGCTTTATTACACACTACATGAAAGGATTTGAAAAAAGCATAATAGGGGCTCTTTAATAAAATACAATCGAAGTCTCTTTGAGGAAATATCTGCAATACTTAAAGGACAATTCCGGCTAAAAATAAATCTAGGGCTAAATAACACATGGGCACCGAATCGACCGTTCTCTGTTTTTCCAGTGCTATAATAACCAGTCAATTAGAGTGATGTCATTTGTGCTGTCATGTCATAATCGCTCATTGTGAACACTATATATATATCCTGTTTGTCACTGATATAGCCTACATGCGTAACGCCCTCACCATTATTAGTTTTTTGGTGCGAATCTTCACTGTAGGACTTTATTTCTTTCTTTTTTTTTCTTGTTTAATGCAATTTTGTCCTCACAAATTAGCAAGCATAAATGGCACTTGCAATGCAAATGATTATAAGTTCAAATCTTAGAGAATGCGTGTAATTTAAAGTGCCCCTAATATGCTATTTTAAAGGTTACTAATTTTGTTTTGGAGTCTCACTGTAGGTTTACAAAAAAGTAAAAAAAAAAAACTTTAATTTTCTCATAATAAACATTGCAACTTCAGCTTCTCTCTAAACCCCGCCTTTCCGAGAGCTTCATCTGCTCTGATTGGTCAGACGGCCCAGTCTGTTGTGATTGGTCGACCTCTTACAGCAAATCTGAATTTCAGATCTTCCTCACTTCCTTCACTTGATACACAGAGGCCCTGTCCCAAATGGCGCACTTCATGTGGACTTTCAGTCTCGTGGACTTAAATTTCCCCGAACCTGCAGCTCCTGTCCATAACAACAACCAGACCGTCTTCCCATTTCCGGCGTGACGATCGAGTCTGTCCCAAAAATACCCCTCAATGCGCCCTCGTGGACTCGTGCCAAGGGCCCTATAGGTCTGCACTACATGACGTCACCAAAGTGTGGACTCTGAGGAAGTCCACAAGTCCGGAGTGTGCCATTTGGGACAGGGCCAGAGATACGAACAGTAACAATGGCGTCGTTTTACCGTATCAAATCTCATCTTTTGGAAGTGCAGCGCTGAAAACGGCGTCTTCTCGACATGAACAACACGAATCAAACTTTTCCAGTCTCAGCTGCAACTACAGTGTTTGAGGGCGGGGCAAAGGAGACGTTATTCCCCGGCAGCCAATGAAAACCAAAGGCTGGCATTATGCAAATTTATACAAACCTACATAGAATCGAGTAGAAAGACTGGAATTACTGACGACTCGTTTCAGGATGATCAGAATCGTTCTTTTTTTAGGAGACAGAAACTCCTTTTATCGATCACTTTGATCTTTGAAACTTTGCAGACCTTTTACATTCACAAACAGCTTTATTACACACTACATGAAAGGATTTGAAAAAAGCATAATAGGGGCTCTTTAATAAAATACAATCGAAGTCTCTTTGAGGAAATATCTGCAATACTTAAAGGACAATTCCGGCTAAAAATAAATCTAGGGCTAAATAACACATGGGCACCGAATCGACCGTTCTCTGGGATGCGTTTTCATGATAATCGAATGTACCCTGTTTTAATGTTAGTTTTAGTTTAACCAAAGATTAGCTTATAACGCTAGTGTATGGGGCATCGAATCGACCGTTCTCTGGGATGCGTTTTCATGATAATCGAATGTACCCTGTTTTAACGTTAGTTTTAGTTTTACCACAGATTAGCTTATAACGCTGGTGTATGGGGCATCGAATCGACCGTTCTCTGGGATGCGTTTTCATGATAATCGAATGTACCCTGTTTTAACGTTAGTTTTAGTTTAACCAAAGATTAGCTTATAACGCTAGTGTATGGGGAATCGAATCGACCGTTCTCTGGGATGCGTTTTCATGATAATCGAATGTACCCTGTTTTAATGTTAGTTTTAGTTTAACCAAAGATTAGCTTATAACGCTAGTGTATGGGGCATCGAATCGACCGTTCTCTGGGATGCGTTTTCATGATAATCGAATGTACCCTGTTTTAACGTTAGTTTTAGTTTTACCACAGATTAGCTTATAACGCTGGTGTATGGGGCATCGAATCGACCGTTCTCTGGGATGCGTTTTCATGATAATCGAATGTACCCTGTTTTAACGTTAGTTTTAGTTTAACCAAAGATTAGCTTATAACGCTAGTGTATGGGGAATCGAATCGACCGTTCTCTGGGATGCGTTTTCATGATAATCGAATGTACCCTGTTTTAATGTTAGTTTTAGTTTAACCAAAGATTAGCTTATAACGCTAGTGTATGGGGCATGAATAAGTAAAAATAAAAATCGCTAGTTAATACCAGTAACAACACTCAAAATAGCCCCACACTAACACTGAAGCATAATGAGGGTCTCTACCTGCAAAACGAAGCATTGAGAACTTTGTAAGTGTACAGACAGTTTAATAAGAAGATACTATATAAAGACAAAACACTTCGCGTATACAAGCAGGAGCCATCTCTGGAAAACAGTCTCGACCAGTCGAACCACGAACGCCGTGCTACGTGAGCTGAACTGTGGCTATCGACCAGCACGTAGCACGGCGTTCGTGGTTCGACTGGTCGAGACTGTTTTCCAGAGATGGCTCGGTACCCATGTGTTATTTAGCCCTAGGTTCATTTTTGGCCGGAATTGTCCTTTAAACATAAATGTGAATAAGCACGATATAATTTGGCGGAGGGGAAGATTTTCAGCGAAAGTTTTAGTCCGTTCCTGCTGTGGTTTCAGAAAGTTCCCCTGGATGTGAGTCGTGTGTTTAGTTGAAGCTCGCCGATATCAAACTGTTCGTATCCAGCTGTGTTTCTGCATGTGGAGAGCTCTTCACCAGACGTTAGTCATTCACTCGCTCACTCAGCACAATCACTCCTCGACTTTACTGTAGTGATGCATTATTCCAGTCTCAAAGTATGAGGCGTGTCCTTTATTTAAGTTTTAAGATGAATGGAGACATTTTTAGTTGTTTTTTTTTCCACTGTAAATTTTAGGCGACTCTTTTTACTTATAAAAACAGCATAAAACATTATTAGGTAACACTTTAGTTTAGGGTCCAATTCTCACTATTAACTAGTGTCTTATTATCATGTATATTACTAGATATTGGCTGTTTATTAGTACTTATAAAGCACAAATTAATGTCTTATTATTCACGACCATATTCTACATTCCTAAATCTATACCTAAACTGAACAACTACCTTACTAACTATTAATAAATAGTAATTAGGATTTTTTTTTTTTTAGATAAAATTGTAATTAATAGATAGTTAATAGTGAGAATTGGACCCTAAACTAAAGTGTGACCCATTATGATATTACATTGTAATTATATATATTTAAATATTTAAATTAAATGTTTGCGGTTTATATTCATCATATATATAAATGTTAGCGGTGTAACAATATATCATGTCACAATATATCGCAATTCAGAAAGGCAACAATATGTATCGTGGATAGTAACTTTATATATTGGGTATAGTTCATCCGAAATGAAATTTCTGTGTGAAAAAAAGTGTCAGTACTACATTAATCGGCTATATATAATGTTGAATATAATGTATAATTATGCAATGGGGGAATATTTGTGTGTCCCGATAATGCCAAATGTCTGATGTGACCAGTAAAAAGTGTCCTACATTGTCTATAATAATTCTGTATTTTCAGCTTCAGAATCATGAATATCTTTATTCTGGTGTCACTATTGACCTGTGCATTGGGTTATCAGCACCAACTCCAAGCTTATTCATTTACACCCACAATGTAATCAACAGTAAAAAAAACTGTGAATCTTTTACCATGTGTCTTGAAGTATCGCAATAATCTCGTATAATGAGTTCAGTATCGTGATGTGTATTGAATCGTGACACAAGAGTATCGTAAGAACCTTAATAAATGTATATTTAACGAGATACCATGAAATTTTGTAATAAAATATTGTGAAAGTGCATGTTATATTGTTCAATGTACAATTAAATATAAATAAAAATATATATCAAAATACTAAATGTATTTTATTTTATTGTTATTTATTTATTATATTTTTATATACAAAATGTGTATTTTTATTATATGTTAAATATAAAAATATAATCAATAATATAATACATTTTGCATCTTGTAAATTACGTGTAATGCCTTTTAGTACATATATGTGTATATATATATATATATATATATATAAAATATTTTTTATATATTTTTTATTTTACTATAATTAACAACTTAAAAGGTTTGCTCAGAGGTTGTGGTTTTTGAGACTAGTTTAAGTTAAGTTTGAGATCTCTTGATTGGTCTCGATATGGTGGACATTTCGGGAAAATTGCGATGATCACTTCAAGGTAATAATTTGATAATTTATGGTCATGTGACCCAACGAATACTCGTGATTCATTTTAAAGCTAGATGGCGGGAGAGTTCGAGTTAACTTACAAACAGAGCAATTCAAGTTGTTTTGTTTTGTTTGTGACATATTTCACACATTTTTGTCATGTTATGTTTAAATAAGAAATATGATAGCTAATTCAGGGTCCGGTCCACAGATGAGACGGTTGAGAGTAGAGAAACACACTCACACATAGACATATATAATGCATGTTTTAAAAACTTTTTTTTAAATCCAAATGTATATTTATTTGCAACAGTTATGTTAACAGCAATAATAAGACATTTCTGTCATGAGAACAGCTAATCAGCTGATACACAGCATGTTGCGTTGTCATGGGAACATCCCCAGGTGAAGATAATGAGGAAATTACACTTTACAATTAAAGTGCGTTCAAAAACGACTACATAACACACATGTGCCCTGCTCGCTTGTGTTAGAAACATGCCCTTCTTCTGAAGCTGGAGAAAACACGTGATACTCAATACACTCCAATGACTCGGTCCTCCATAATAATCATTTTCATAGCGCTTCATCTCTGTGTCATGTTTGTTTGCGTGTGTATCTGACTGAAAACTTCCGTCATCCTGTTTTAATGAAGGGCAGCTTTATCTTCCGGCACCTCAGTGGGCAGCTGGCATTAGGACCCCTGATTTCACACATCCCACCTCATCTTATCCGTCACTTCAGGCCTGTTTTAGACACAAGCACAATCCGCCACGGCTGCGGTGTGTCATCATTCATCAGCCGCTTAAATACGGCATGACAGCATCACTGCACTAATAATGAAAATCCCATTCAGACACATTTCTCTCAATGACATGCGATCATTGAGAGATTATTTTAATGGTTATTAGCACTCTTTAAAAGAGTAGTTCACTTTTTAAAAAACTTTTGCTGATAATTTACTCACCCCCATGTCATCCAAGATGTCCATGTCTTTCTTTCTTCAGTCGAAAAGAAATTAAGGTTTTTGATGAAAACATTCTAGGATTTTTGTCCATATAATGGACTTCATTGGGTACCAAACGGTTGCAACCGGCTAATGAGGCTCGATGGTCGGTCAAGACATTTTTATATTATTTATTTTATTTTTTATTTTATATTTATATTTCACAACAACGTCGTAAAAAAACTCACTTGCGGCCCCTCCTCCCCCTTTCTACAGCTGCTCATGTGTATTTGTTGTTATCGGAGGCGGCCAACTTCATTGTGTGGATCTTTGTCTACCGAGGTGGGTAATACATCATACACATTGAGGGCGGCGTGTGTGTTTATGTCGAATTGCCATAAAGCAGTTTGTGTTTCTCGCTCGTTCTTGCTTCGCACGAGACTTCTTATTTCTAATATACCGGGACGTTAATCCTCATGTTGCAAGGTTGGTTTTCCGCCTGGGAACGCTGGGGGGAGCGGGTGAAGTCACCATTCTCACCAGAACAGGTTATTAAACCATCCAAATGATTTCTAAACAGTTTTATTAAGCTGAAATAGTGCCCATTTAACGCTCTCTCTGGGCTTACTGCTCTAATGACGTGGTGGAGAGTTATGAACCCGAAAGCGGGAAATCTAAGCTTGACATAGATACCAAACTTGAGTGGGTAATTCCCAAAGAGCGGGCTGCAGTGAGCGAAGGTTGCAGGTGTGTTTTCTGACTTTTTTTGCACGATTTTGCTGCATCCATTCACAAAAAATATTTTTTATATTTATTTACGGTAGGAAATTTACAAAATATCTTCATGGAACATGATCTTTACCGAATATATTAATGATTTTTGCATGATAGAAAAATTGATAATTTTGACCAGAGCCCGACCGATATATCGGCGAGCCGATATTATCGGCCGATATTAGGCATTTTCATAACTATCGGTATCGGCATTTAAAATGGCCGATAAATTAATATTTAAAAAATGCGGCATGCGGTGATTCATGTAAGGGTGGCGCTGCCAATAAAGCACCTAAAAGCTGTCACAAAGAACTGGCAAAAGCAATGATATGAATACATCAAATATTGCAAGGAGACATTTTAATTGTTTATTAATAACAAGTGTTTTCAGTCATTGTGGGCTGCAAAGATGAAGTTGACGATGCAGACTAGCGATCTTTGAACGCGCCAGAGAGAAATGCACATTTCATACGGATTATATAAGCAGAGAGCAGTCTGTCGTTTTGAATTGTTCTGTTTTAAAGTATACATTTCAATATAGATTTTTCTCAGGTCTATACGCTGAGTTTCGGTTTATTTATGAGACGAGTTGCAGTTCACTCGCCGGCGCCTCCGTGTCGAGATTATCTATTGTCCACTATATTTACTTCTTATTTATTAAATCCAGGCAATTGGTTGATGAAACATTGATTAAAATTAAGATACAATTAATACAAAACGAAATTTACTTTAATGAAAGGCTTTGTGCTTTCTGTTCGAGGTCTCTGTGAAAGTTTTAAAGCACTTTAGTGCTGCTTTCAGAGCGGTCATGTCCATAACATTGTTTTTTCCTCATAAATGCGAACTCGAAAAATGAAATGACTATTTTATGTTCTGTTGAGAGCCAACGCTTCTTCATCCGGTGGGTAGTAGACTATTACTTTTGATTTGCGCAGTGTAATTCACAGAATTGATTTCTCTGCTACCAGTCTCTGTCACGTATTGTGTGAGCTTGTGACTATTGCAAGCGTAGGCCTACAGCTGAGTCCTGATTATATTGTCTGCTATATTTATTTTTTATTTATTAAATCCAGGCAATTGATTGATGAAACATTGACAGTAAACTGATGCCTCGTTCTGCTTTGCAACGGGCGCTTTCTCGCGTCTATGGTAAACAGCTGTTGCGACCCGAGCAATAACGGCCGCGTCCGGTGTAGACAGTGTTAAAGCTCATTCTGCCTATAACGCTACGCTACAACATCAAGCAATATTCCAATCATTTATATAATTATAACACTTTATATAGGGCCATTTTGCATTAAGACTATAGTTTCACGGTACATTTTGCTTAAGTATTTAAAATAGTATATAAGTATTGTACATATGTAATTAAAAACGTTTTTGTTATGATATTATTAATTTTACTTTTGTAAAAAGATCTGAGTTGTTCCTCCACTGGTAGAGATTAGAGGAATTAAGAATAAAAATAGAAGATAATAAGGTTTTGTTAGTGACACTTTTTATATATTTATTGAAGTTGTTTTATATAACGTGACTAAATTAAAAGACAAAGTCGTTAGTGAAGATTATGCAACAGTGTTTAGAATATAATATAATATAACATGCAATGCAAACTAGTTTGGTTACAGCTCAAATTTATCATTCTCATTCTATCATTCACCCTGCCTCCATTACATATCTTTGTCACACAAGTGTTTGATCACCACATTTGAGTGATCATTGCGAAACGTTTATACATTTATTCTGTTTAAATACTGTGTATTCTATATACAGTACCCATCAAAAGTTTGTACACACCAATAGGAAAGTGTGTCCAAACTTTTGACTGGTACTGTACTATAATACACAAATAATATTGCTACTGTACACAAATAATATCGCCCGATATATCGGTATCAGGCTTTTTTTTAATCTGTGTCGGCATCGGCCCCCAAAAATCCATATCGGTCGGGCTCTAATTTTACCCATACAATGTATTGTTGGCTATTGCTAAAAATATACCCGTGCGACTTACGACTGGTTTTGTGGTCCAGGGTCACATTTGTCCAACATTTCCTTCTCAAAATCTGCCCTGCCACTATCATAAGCAACCGGATCTCATCCTGAAAGTTTCTGTGTCTGATCTCCATTATTCTGCCAGCTGAAGTTGCACTTCTCCTCCTCTGCAAGGCTTCCTGTCTTTCCTCACTTCCTCTATTCTCTCTCTCTCTCGTTTCTGTCCCTGGAGATGTTTCTCAGCAGGCTTTTGCTGCAAATCGTGTTTAGTCTCCCACACTTCGGCTTCATGAAACCATCTCTGTGTGTCTCTCTAACTCCTCATCCTCTTTTTCTCTCCATCGCTGTGCTTGTTACTGGAAATGTTGAGAGCTGTCTGACAGACTGTCCTCATGTCACTGAAGTTCACTTCTTCATTTACCCAGTGACCACCTGCTCCACGGCTTACTAGTTTTGTGTTTCACAGTGGCCTCCAAAACTATCTGGATTCTTCATTTTAAGAATAATTAAAATGAAATTGCATTGCAAAAAAATCAATCTGAGCTCTTCTCAGAATCTTCCCTTCTGCTGTAACTCTCAAATCTAATTTACAATCAAACTTCCTTAAAGGGACAGTGCACTCAAAAATGAACATTTTGTTATTTACTCATTCTCATTCTGTTCAAAATTCGGTTTCGGAAGGATCATGTGACAATGAAGACTGGAGTAATGATGCTGAAAATTCAGCTTTGATCACAGGAAAAAATTACATTTTACTATTGACAAAGAAAACACATCTTACAGCAGCTATATGTAGAATTCAGTCTGACCAATCAGAGCAGAGTAGACAAATCACAACAGAATGGGCCATCTGACCAATCACAGCAGAGTAGACCAATAACAACAGAAGGGGCCGTCTGGCCAATCACAGCAGAGTAGACCAATCACAACAGACTGGGCCGTCTGGCCAATCAGAGCACAGTAGACCAATCACAAGAGACTGGGCCGTCTGGCCAATCAGAGCAGAGTAGACCAATCACAACAGACTGGGCCGTCTGGCCAATCAGAGCAGAGTAGACCAATCACAACAGACTGGGCGGTCTGGCCAATCACAGCAGAGTAAACCAATCACAACAGACTGGGCCAATCAGGGCAGAGTAGACCAATCACAACAAAATGGGCCGTCTGGCCAATCAGAGCAGAGTAGACCAATCACAACAGACTGGGCCGTCTGGCCAATCAGAGCACAGTAGACCAATCACAACAGACTGGGCCAATCAGGGCAGAGCACAGTAGTTCTTGGAAAGGAGTGATGTTGAGAAACTGATTCATCCGAGTCTTTTGAGAATCATTGAAAAATATGGTGATGTGCAATGTATATTATGATAAAATGAAAGTGTTTTTGACCTTTGCTGAATGTAAACCTGTTGTGGGAGACACAATGAAGTTTATTGGAGTATGTTTTACAGGAAAATACTGTTTCAGTCTTTCTGCTGCAAAATTAAAAAATGTACTTGCCATTGCTTTGTAGGTATTTGTGAAATTTACTAGCAATTTCTGAGTAAGAATTATTTTTCAAAAAAGTGAATTATACACCAAAAATCAGATCTCCTTTAATAATATCTCTGTTGTTAAAAGTTCACAGTAATCTCACTTGCATTTGCTTTAGCGAGATCTGGAAAAAAAAATGTCTCAACCTGAAAGAGCAATTAAAAACTCATATTCAGAAGAAGGCATCGAAACTTGAAACCGCGCTTTTTATGAGCTGATAAAAATGCACGACTTCCTTGATTCATAATTATAATCTTCCTGAACTCAGACTCAAAAATAGCCTCATGAAGAAAAAAAAACAAGTTCTTGAAGAGGAGAAACCTGCTTAAATCAAACTCACTCCCTCTTCTTCTTCTCTTTTTACTTTCCTCTTCTTCTGTTTCTCCCTGTATGATGCTTAATTACATAACTGTGTGTGTGTGTGTGTGTGTGTGTGTGTGTGTGTGTGTGTGTGTGTGTGTGTGTGTGTGTGTGTGTGTGTGTGTGTGTGTGTGTGTGTGTGTGTGTGTGTGTGTGTGTGTGTGTAGGCTGTTCAGGGCTTTATGTAAGGAGGCATACGCTGCAGTCGGACATCATCTGTCTCTCCTCGGATGTTTTCTGGTCAGGGTTTGTGGTGTGAAGGTTTCTGACCCGTCAGTTGTGTGTGTGTGTGTGTGTGTGTGTGTGTGTGTGTTTGTGTGTGTAGGCTGTTCAGGGCTTTATGTAAGGAGGCCTACGCTGCAGTCGGACATCATCTGTCTCTCCTCGGATGTTTTCTGGTCAGGGTTTGTGGTGTGAAGGTTTCTGACCCGTCAGTTGTGTGTGTGTGTGTGTGTGTGTGTGTACTGATGGCACTCGCTCTCAGATTCTCTTGCAGTGGTTTAGTGCTTGTGTTTGTGGGTGGAAAGTCATCTGGGCCTATGATGTGATGTTTATGTAATAAAGCCTCTCCACAAAAAACCTCAGATGGGTGTTATAGGCCTAATGTACACACTGATTAAACAAAGCAGTGCTGAGGTATAATAGCTGCGATCGTGCTGCTGATATATTGGGATGCCAGTCAAACCATTGAACTGATTTCCTCACAGTCAATGTCTGAAGGTCAAAAATGTTTTTTTTATTGTATCTCAACTTTTTTAAGGAAAAAAAAGCAGCATAGCAGAATGGAAATGTCAAGGTTTATGACTCGGTGTATGTTTTTGAAAGAAGTCTTTTATGCTCACCAAGGCTGCATTTATTTGATCAATGAAACAGTAATATTGTGAAATATTATTACAATTTAAAATGACTGTTTTCTATTTGAATATATTGTAGAATATAATTTATTCCTGTGATCAAAGCTGTATTTTCAGCATCATTACTCCAGTCTTCAGTGTCACATGACCCTTCAGAAATCATTCTCATATGATGATAATATGATATGACGACATTTATGATTATTATCAAGTTCTATGTACAAGTATTATCTATGTATTATAAGTTCTATGTACAAGTTATTGAAGTCTGTATTTTATGGGTGATAAATATATTATAGGGAAAAATATTTTTCTTGGCACAAAGAACAAGAATATTGTATTTTTATTTATTTTTTTGCTTGGCCATCAGATGTTCCTGCTAGAACATTTAACCACAAAACATTTTTTACTGTAATAGTTAAATTCTGTTAATTTATTATTTTACTTACAAGGCACACATACTGAGTGATTCACCCAGAAATGATAATTTGATGTGCTAATTAATTCCTGGCATTTTTAGGTCTTCTGGGAATGACCAATAAAGAAAACATGCATGGCCAACACAATGAATCTATTAATGTAAATTAACGCTAACAAACTCTGATTGTGTGTGTGTGTGTGTGTGTGTGTGTGAGAGTGAGTGAGTGAGTGAGTGAGTGAGCGAGCGTGCGTCTGTGTGTGTGTGTGTGTGAGTGAGTGAGTGAGTGAGTGAGTGAGTGAGTGAGTGAGTGAGCGTGCGTCTGTGTGTGTGTGTGAGTGAGTGAGTGAGTGAGTGAGTGAGTGAGTGAGTGAGTGAGTGAGTGAGCGTGCGTCTGTGTGTGTGTGTGAGTGAGTGAGTGAGTGAGTGAGTGAGCGAGTGAGTGAGCGTGCGTCTGTGTGTGTGTGTGTGTGTGTGTGTGAGTGAGTGAGTGAGTGAGTGAGTGAGTGAGCGAGCGTGCGTCTGTGTGTGTGTGTGAGTGAGTGAGTGAGTGAGTGAGTGAGTGAGTGAGTGAGGGAGTGAGCGAGCGTGCGTGTGTCTGTGTGTGTGTGTGTGTGTGTGTGAGTGAGTGAGTGAGTGAGCGAGCGTGCGTCTGTGTGTGTGTGAGTAAGTGAGTGAGGGAGTGAGCGAGCGTGCGTGTGTCTGTGTGTGTGTGTGTGTGTGTGTGAGTGAGTGAGTGAGTGAGCGAGCGTGCGTCTGTGTGTGTGTGTGAGTGAGTGAGTGAGTGAGTGAGTGAGTGAGCGTGCGTCTGTGTGTGTGTGTGTGTGAGTGAGTGAGTGAGTGAGTGAGTGAGTGAGCGAGCGTGCATCTGTGTGTGTGTGTGAGTGAGTGAGTGAGCGAGCGTGCGTCTGTGTGTGTGTGTGTGTGTGTGAGTGAGTGAGTGAGCGAGCGTGCGTCTGTGTGTGTGTGTGAGTGAGTGAGTGAGTGAGCGAGCGTGCGTCTGTGTGTGTGTGTGTGAGTGAGTGAGCGAGCGTGCGTCTGTGTGTGTGTGAGTGAGTGAGTGAGTGAGTGAGTGAGCGAGCGAGCGTGCGTGCGTCTGTGTGTGTGTGAGTGAGTGAGTGAGTGAGTGAGCGAGCGTGCGTCTGTGTGTGTGTGTGTGTGTGTGAGTGAGTGAGCGAGTGAGTGAGCGTGCGTGCGTCTGTGTGTGTGTGTGTGAGTGAGTGAGTGAGTGAGTGAGCGAGCGTGCGTCTGTGTGTGTGTGTGAGTGAGTGAGTGAGCGAGTGAGTGAGTGAGCGTGCGTGCGTCTGTGTGTGTGTGTGTGAGTGAGTGAGTGAGTGAGTGAGTGAGCGAGCAAGCGTGCGTCTGTGTGTGTGTGTGAGTGAGTGAGTGAGCGAGTGAGTGAGTGAGCGTGCGTGCGTGCGTCTGTGTGTGTGTGTGTGTGTGTGAGTGAGTGAGTGAGTGAGTGAGCGTGCGTGCGTCTGTGTGTGTGTGTGTGTGAGTGAGTGAGCGTGCGTGCGTCTGTGTGTGTTTGTGTGTGTATGAGTGAGTGAGTGAGTGAGCGAGCGTGCGTCTGTGTGTGTGTGTGAGTGAGTGAGTGAGTGAGTGAGTGAGCGAGTGAGTGAGTGAGCGTGCGTCTGTGTGTGTGTGAGTGTGTGTGTGAGTGAGCGAGTGAGTGAGTGAGTGAGCGTGCGTGCGTCTGTGTGTGTGAGTGAGTGAGTCAGCGAGCGTGCGTCTGTGTGTTTGTGTGTGTGTGAGTGAGTGAGTGAGTGAGCGAGCGTGCGTCTGTGTGTGTGTGAGTAAGTGAGTGAGTGAGTGAGTGAGTGAGGGAGTGAGCGAGCGTGCGTCTGTGTGTGAGTGAGTGAGTGAGTGAGCGAGCGTGCGTCTGTGTGTGTGTGTGAGTAAGTGAGTGAATGAGTGAGTGAGTGAGGGAGTGAGCGAGCGTGCGTGTGTCTGTGTGTGTGTGTGAGTGAGTGAGTGAGTGAGTGAGCGAGCGTGCGTCTGTGTGTTTGTGTGTGTGTGAGTGAGTGAGTGAGTGAGCGAGCGTGCGTCTGTGTGTGTGTGTGAGTAAGTGAGTGAATGAGTGAGTGAGTGAGGGAGTGAGCGAGCGTGCGTGTGTCTGTGTGTGTGTGTGAGTGAGTGAGTGAGTGAGTGAGCGAGTGTGCAGCTGTGTGTGTGTGTGAGTAAGTGAGTAAGTGTGTGTGTGTGTGTGTGTGTGTGTGGGAGAGTGAGTGAGTGAGTGTGAGCGAGCATGCGCGTGTGTGTGTGTGTGTATGTGTGTGTGTTTGGCAAACCTCTCAGTACTTCCTCTGTAAATTCTGTAGAGACACTCGACACATGAATGCAATTACATGCACATTTATGTTTTTGGAAGCTGCTTATCTACAAAACCAGTGAGTGTAGATTGTGCTTGTGACATAAGGGTGTAAGTCCATCTCTAAAACTAACCCTCAATCAGTACTAGTACAGTTTCAGCAGCTACGCGGTTACTTTCATGTCATCAATGGCCTTTCTTCATTGTGAAGCGCAGCTGAATCTACCTGTCTGACGATGAGAGCGGTGTGAGGAGGGGACGTGGGCTTCAAAAACTAGATAAAAATATTGCAAAGAGCCCTGATTGTGCCGGAGAGCTCTCTGACACCGCTAAAGAGAGAAAGGGCACGAGAACCAGGAATTAAAAAACATCCTCTCTACTTTGCCAACAGTTCCTCGCCTTTTTAAGCGCAGTCTGCCTTGTGTGTGTGTGCGCGCGTGTTTCGGGTGAGTAGGTGTCCGTGGATGAGTGGGACTGCCTGGTAGGACGTGTAGGCATCTGTTGCCATGACAACCATCTGCTGTTATGCATAAGCATCCTCTCGGGCTGCCCACACAGTGTCATCGCAGCGAGAGCGAGAGCGTTTGAAGCACTGACTGCTGCACGGTTCATTGTCTGCGTGTTTCATGTAGGCCCAGACAGAATCTGCAAAGATTTCCAAAGATTCTGTGCTGTAGGTAACTGAAAGCAGGATCACAAGTATTTAATAAATATAATATACTGGGAACAGTTTGGAATCAAATTAGAGATGCACCCAAGGCTTGACATTAACTTTTTTTGCTCAGCAGCCACTCTGGCTAGTGGTTTTCCTAAGTTACTAGCCACTCTGCATTTTCACTGGCCACAATTTTGACATCGAGACCATGGGGAAAAACTGCCATATAGTAGGGCTGCACAATATAGGCCTATCGAAATATCGCAAATACTGTATATATATCGCGATATGCATATCGCAACGGCTTGCAATAACTGGGGTCATGAACAAAAGACTGAATGACTTTTGTGGCTTTAATAAGAATCAGTATATATATTTAATTCATACAGTGAAAAAACTACGCAGTGTTTTATTTTTACGTTTGATTATTCAGTTTCTGTTGTTAAATAAACCTGATGTAGGATCATTTGAAACCCTATACCCAGGGGTTTACACTGATGTTAAAATAACACTTCTTATGCTACAGTAAAACACTGTTCACTTTCAGAAGTTGTAGGATTGTTTTCTAGACACAAAAAGAATGTGAAACGCGTATGTAGGTTATATCATTTAAAACATATTTTAAAGATAATTTAAGTTTATTTTACACACTTTAAGCATTATCGTATAGCATATCGAATATCACATTATTTAATGAGTTATCGCATATCACATTTTTCTTCAATATCGTGCAGCCCTACCATATAGATATTTTTAATATTATCTCATAATTTGACAGCCGGTATATTAGGGCTCTGTCACTTCAAGAGCTAATGCACCGACTCAATATACTGTTACACGTGCGCTTTCTTTCTCAGCTGTTTACTTTCACTTAAAACATAACTGTGTTTATGTGAATACTCACCAAGATCGGTATTTTGACATTTTCTTGTGTGTATTTGACTGTTTAAGTGCAATAAGCAGCTAAAAAGAATTCAGTTTAATACTGAGAGGCGGCTTTATGTGAGCGTACTTTGGGTGTTTAAGCACAAAATCTGCGGGATTGTGTAAAATTATGCACAATATGCACAATCCCGCGCTGAAATTCAAGCCCTGTAACCAACAATATTCATCTGGAGCAAATGAAGCGAGTGAGTGAGGAGAGGCGGGTTTGTGTGTCACTCGCTAATGTTAACAAATGGGACCTTACTGTAAAGTCTTATCAATATATTTAATAAGCATATAATTTTGCGAATGTCAGACTTTCTGTGAGCTCAGATTCCTTGGTGGCCTGGTTTTGTGTTTGTTGACCCCTGTGCTCTGCGTTATAGATGGACGCGTCTCTCCAGAGGAGTTTGAGTGTTTTGGATCGTCTTCTCCTCACACACTCCATATGGTTGCAGCTGTCAATCAGCCCTGACTCCGCCCACCAGATCCTGCAGCGAGAGATAGTCGGGGTGAGAGAATCCCAACCGCCACTTGAAATCAAATCATCATGTTTTTTCACTATTGCTCACAATAAAAGTCGTAATTACAGTTATTATGCAGTGATGTATCTCTGCCTGCATAACAATAGCCAGTAAGACTGATGTATTTTACAGCTAATCAACCAATTACACTTCAAATAAACACAGATGCAGTCTGTTGCATTACATTCATATGGTGTTTACTTTATTGGATCCATTTTTTCTTTTTATAAATTCTGTCAATTTTCTTAGAAGAAGCACTTTTTAACAACTTTTTATTTTTATTTTGCAATCACCCCTCGCCACAATACAGTGTACTTGAATCTGACTTCTCAATAATGGTCTCATTTTATCATACATATTCAACTTTATTGTTGTATATAATAATTGGACATATGTATAATATTATACAATTTCATTATATATTATATCATATCTATCTAATAAAGGGGTTAATGAACTCTGTATCTTCCATCTTTGTCCATAGACGTTTCTGGTGTGTAAGTGTAGTGCCTCCCACAGGAAGGTTCTGTGTGTGCGAGTGCAGGAGGGAGGTGTGTCACAGTATCCCATCCGTGAGGAAGACTCCAGTGAGTGTAACACGTCACGCATACACACACTTTAGCAGAGTTTTTAGACTGAGCTAATGCTATTTTTATCTCTTAAGCCTAACACATTAACCTTGGGTCCCCACAACGTATGTTTGTTGTCTTATTGTGTTAGTAAGCCAATTATCGTTGAAATATAAGATATTATTTAGTCTATTTTTGGTCATTCATACTTTTAGTCACCAGTATTATAGCAAAGCTTAAAGGTGCAGTGTGTAACTTTTGGCGACATCTAGCGGTTCGGTTGCGAGTTTGCACTAAGGGCTCAGCCCACTGCTCACACCTCCCTTTCGAAGAAGCTACGGTGGCTAAAACGGGACAAACATCGTCGTCTGAGACAGCAGAGAATACCCAGAGTAAACCAAGTTTCTGTACCACAGTCCATTATAAACCACATAATGGATAAAGATTACAAAGCCATAGTCAGGTGAGGATCAAGGGTCTTAATACATAATATAATAATAGTAATCAGCTGTTTTTGTCACGAACGTAACCAGCACATTCTCCCCTCATAGCAAACCCATAATACAGCGAGGGAAAAACTACATGAAACTATGCAACTATATATTTTTTCTAACAGGGTAGTAAAAGTTTAGCTGGCTAAAATGAGCTGTTACTGTGGCTGAGCTGGTTAAAGCGTTAAGCCTTGTTTATACTCGACACGTCCGCATGAGCCCAAAGGTGCGTGCGGCAAAAAGGACATGATTGTAACAGCGCGCGCGCCTCCGCATCCCCTAGACACCATTTACTACACACAATAGGCTTTTTTTCTCTGATTTTGGAAACTCGATCGACTTAAAATGCTTCCAAGATCGACGGGTTGGTGATTCCTGTAACTGTTTTACGGTCAATGACAAGAGTACTAATCAGCTGTCTCACGAACGTAACCAGCACATTTATCCCCACATAGCAAAACCATAACACAGCGAGGGAGAAGAATTAAGTTACATGAAACAATCCAACTACATAATTACACCACTGACAAGGGAAAAGTCACTACTCACGGTGTTTATGGCTAGCTTCTTCTAGCTTTCTGCGGCTTCTCTTTCAAGGTAATGACGAAACGCGCTCTGTAACGCTGTTTGTTCGCTGTCGGCTACGGTAGAAACATGACGTCACAATATGTCGACCTTCATAGAAGTGGATTCCCGCGCCTATGTAGATATAAATGTCTCACTCTAAGGTAATAAAAACATTACGGTTTATTAAGTAAGTTCTTTATACACCACTGAACACATAGTTATGGATGTCATATTGCATTTCTGTTAATAGATACTCAAAATGTTTACACACTGCACCTTTAAATGCATTTTATTTGGTAGCCTCCCGGCTAAATTGTTATTGTTCTAGTAATGTTTTCAGTAAATAAATAGTTTTATTTTTGTTCCCAGAACATTTTCCTAAAAGGTAGGATAACATTGTCTAAAATCATTCTAAAAATGTTTAGTGATAGAACATTATCCCCTAAATTCTTATAAAAGTTTAAGGTGGAAATTTCCCAGCAGGCACTGGACATGGACAACTCAATAAAGAGCATTACCAGCTTCACTTATTACTAACCAGTTTGACTTTATTTCTGTCATATGTCTTCAAATGTTCATATTGAGAGGTAACAGAGGATTAGATGTTAATGATTTATTGAAAATGTTTAATTTGAAGTCATCATTATGGTGATCGGTGTTTGTTGGGCTCTTGACTTTTAAACATTAGTTTTTCTCTGTGTGTTTATAAAACACAGTCATTATGGTGAAAAAGAAAAGAGATGTGATCAGGTGATGTAATCATCATCTAGTGGTTCTGATTCAGTGATGTCACTGTCTAAACTTTGATGATATTAACTCTGAATAAGAACTTCTGTATGTGTTATTCATTTTATATGTTTGATTGTAGCCTGTGATTCTAAAGCATGAGAGTCAGCAATGTTTGAACTCCTGTGTCTATTAGACTCACTTAGACATCAAGAATCAGTGTATGAATCTCATTAACGTTGTCATGCTTCATGCTACAGTGAATCAGACCACTAGATGATGATTGTCATCATCAATAACTTGACAAACCACCTGATCACGTTTTTTCTTGTCTTTTTCACTATAACGAATGTGTCATAAACACTCAGTTACAGCAGCCAGAATTAAGCAAACACTGATCTCCATAATGGTGAGGAGCTTTGCAGGGTAAGAGACTGGCTCTCTGATAAAAAACTTTTATTGCATCTAGGAAAAACTGAATCCATATTATTTGGGTCGAGAAGTAAACTGAACAAAGCTCCTAACTTATCTATCAAGGTAGGGTATTATGTAATATCCAGAGGTGGAAAGTAACGAATTACATTTACTCGCGTTACGTAATTGAGTAGTTTTTTTGTGTATTTCTACTTTTTAAAGTAGTTTTTAAAATCTGTACTTTTACTTTTACTTAAGTACGTTTTCTTTGAAGTATTGTACTTCGCTACATTTGAAATCATATCCGTTACTGAGTAAAAAATAATAATACAAGGGGGGGGGATCACACACTCCGGAAACTACTGAATTGATTGAAGGGCGGGAGAACAAACCCGAACAAACGCGCAAAAAAGGTGACGCAGACCCAGCTGAAGCTGAAAGCTAAGCGCCAAGCGAATTATGGCCAGTATGAAAAGTAGAAAAAAAGCGTGGTTGTCCTCGAGGATAGATATCCAATTTGCAAAAAATGTGGACGCAAAGTGGCTGCAAAAAGAGGATATAGGACACCATCCCTCCTGCAGATAAAGGTATGTCCCGATTTACGTGATGCAAAGGGAATCCCGGAATCCAGTCATGAAAATGGAATTCACTTAATGCAGATGTCACGTAAAAAATGCAAAATAATGGATGGATGAATACATGGAAAGTAGAACTGTGCAATAAACCCAATCGCGACATGGTCTGTGGATAATTAAGCTAAGCACAAAAATACTGCAAGTAAATATATAAGTTAACCCTATTTGTTCTGCTGAGCTGCGTTTGTCTACTACATACTCAAGTACTCGTGACGTTCATGGTGTTTTCAGCGTCTCACAAACAATTTGAGGATATGAATACATGAACATTTCCAGAGCTGCTCTGAGAGAACGCCTAATGTGCGTTCACACCGGACGCGAATAGCATTTTCATAATTTTATTTGAGAAAATCCATTGTCAAATACACTATTACAGGTCTTCACAAACCGTCAAAATAAAAGTTCGGTTTTACTAGGAGAAATTATGACAGAAATATATTACTATTGTAGGCATACAGTAGAACGTAGCCTACTTCTCAAAATAATAATAATAATAACAATAATAATACATTTTATTTGAACATTATTTATAGGAATGTTTTTTTTTGTCCATGGTTTAATTTAGTAAATCTTTTTTTTGCAGCGCTTCCCCAAAAAATAAAAGGACACAAGTTTAAATTTACATTTGATTAGCCTACCACCGTTTTTGATAATATATTTGGATTAAATCATAAAAAGTAGGGGTGTAACGATACACAAAACTGACGGTTCGGTTTTCCCACGGTTTTGATGTCTCGGTTCGGTTCGGTTTAGAAAGCTAAAAAAAAAAATTAAACAGTGGTTTAATGAGAAAATTGTGTCTTTGTCAGTTTTTGCATTAACTTTACTCTAATTTGTTATTGAAATATAATAATTTACACAGTTGCTGTCATTTTCATTAAAGATATTTTAAACGTACTTTAAATAATCAAGATATAATTAACAGGTTAAGTAAAATATAATATATAGGATAATATTGTGCATTTATTTAGTGCAAGAGTTCATTTCTCTAGGAACCAACAAGTTGTGGACACTTAATCACTAGCCTGCTGAGGTAAATATAATGCTAGTGACAAGCTATGCAGTTTTATTGACGTCTTTGCGCTGATGAAACACTGATTGAGCGATTACACGAGTTATGATGCCTTTCAGTAAGTATACTGTATTTTTCAACATATCTTCAGGTGTCCATTCATGTTTATTCTGTAACTGAGGAAGAGATGATCGCGTTTACTCGCGTTTACTCCGCGCTACCGCTACTGTTACAATCCGTGGTGACAGATAGTTTTAAACTGTGGGTACAGATTGTCAATTTACATCCATGTGGACAGATTGGTAAACTGTGCCTAGTTTTGTAAAACTGTGCACACGGTAGTTTATTTTTCTTCTGTAATGAAGCTTGGCTGTCCATCTAGTGAAAAATTTTGGTACTGCGGCCAAATAAAATCTTACTGAAAGCTCATTTTTTGAGATATCAACCTAAAATGTGGAACACAACTTCTTCAGATTTTTGGCTTACATTTTCTGGCAGTTTTAGAGTAAAATATATTTTGTAATATATATATTTTATATAAAATATAAATAATGATATTTTTACATTGTTCATTTTCATAAACTCAAACTTGTATAACTTTTTTTCTGTTTCACTTTCATAACTTCATAATACTTCATTTCAACATTAATCTGGCAAATGTCTTCTTTAAAACAAGACCAACCATAGGTCTGTATTCGAAAGCATTCTTGAATTACAACCATTTAAGTTTGAATAGTGATTTTCATGTCTATGCGATAAAAGGGGGAGTGACAGTTAAAGGGTTAAACAATATTAAACTATAATATCTATATCTATAATATCTAAAATATAATTTATATATAAAAACTCTCCTACAGTCCAGTCACCATCAGTCGCGACAGTCGCGACTCGCACGTATTTTCATTTAAACGTCACTCACTGACGTTTTCCTAACCAGAAAAAAAAACGATTGCCCTGCTCTGCCTCTGATTGGCTAGTACTTATTGCCATCTGGGTCAGAGCCAATTAGAAGCAGGATGTGGGTGGGGAAAAAACTCTGTGTATAGGGAAAGGGGAGAGACAGAGGGAACAGGCAAGACAAACTCCTACGTTTAAATAACATATAGAAAATATCTGCTTGACAACGAGCTGAGAACAAGCCCAAATAAGCAACTACACTTTAAAACAAGCCCAAAAAAAAAACGCGACCCGCGACTACCAAAGTTTGTAAGCGACTTTACAGAAAAACAAGCCCAAAGTTGCTTATAATAAGCGGACTTGGCAACACTGATTCCAGGTCCAATCAATTAGCCGGGCTGGGCGGGGCCGGGGTAGCTTGCAGGGCGGGGCGTGTTCGGTACGCCATGAGAGTATCGCCATTCGAATCGTGGGTTCTGTATCGCGGTTCTTCGGTTTGGTTCGAATATCGTTACACCCCTAATAAAAAGAAACATTCATTTTTCTGAATAAAATACATTTCATAGGACAATATTATTCTTAAACATTTTAATAAATTATTAATGTTAAAAATAAGTTGTTAATCTAATTCATTATTAATTATCAAATTTAATTGATTAGACATGTTTTATTGAAATTTTAATAAACAAACAAATTATTTCAAGTTTGTTATAATAAAAGCATTTGTTCAACCAAAAAAAAATCCTGTTTTCATTAATTTAACTGTCATTTTAACTGATGATAATAATAATAATACCCATAATTTAATAATACAGTTTATTTATTTAACAATTGATTAATACTGTAAACCGTGATATTTTCTGAGACGTTACCATACTGTGAAAATCTTATACCATTACAACCCTACACGGGAGGGTCCCCCACCCCACCCCCGCTGTTAAAAAAGTAACTCAGTAACTTTTACTCTGAGTCAATTTTAAATGAGCTACTTTTTACTTTTACTTGAGTAGATTTTTAGACCGGTACTTTTACTTGTACTTAAGTAAAATTTCATTGAAGTAGTAGTACTTTTACTTGAGTAGAATATTTTATTACTCTTTCCACCTCTGGTAATATCTAATAGAAGTACTGTTAATTATCTTGGATGTGTTTTGGACAATGATTTAAGTGGTACGAATATGGCTATGGAAATTCTAGGGAAGGTTAATGCTAGGACAAAATTTCTTACCAGATATGTTGGTTTTTTGGATAAGCAAAATTTAAAAATACTTGCATCATGTTTAGTGCTATGTCATCTGGAGTACGCATGCATTTCTTGGATGTCCGATTTGTCTAGTTTTTGTCTGGTTAAGCTACAGAAATCTCAAACTAAATTGATAAGGTTGGTTTTAGGTTTTAATAGCTTTACATATGTTGATACCTCCCATTTTAGACATCTTAAGTGGTTACCTATAGAAAGGAGAGTTGTGCATTTTAAATTAAAGATGGTACACAAGATAATTAATAAAAGAGCTCCTTCGTATTTTAATATGTATATCTCTAGGGTAAGTAGGAAACACTGTTATAATACAAGGCAGAGTCTAATGGATATTACATTATGTCGTTTTAAAACAATGTACGATCGAAGGTCTTTTGAATACTCAGGGGCCCAGTCTTTTGAATACTCAGATGTTAATAAGTATGATGTAAATTTTGAAATGTGTGTTCTTATTATCAGTATAATCAGTATGCAGTGCCAGGATAACCTGTCTCTAGGAGTGAAGTTGTGCTTTACATCAAGGGCCATAATTGAAACAAGTTTTTTGTTAAACTTTATTGTGTTATCCTTGACAAATGAGTGTCTTTTTCACTATTATTTTGTCTAATAAATCAAATCTAATCAAAATCAAAATAGTGAATTCAAACGAAACTATTATTTTCAATAGTCATGTCAAGTCACCTTCATTTATATAGCGCTTTTAACAATATAGATTGTTTCTATAGACTAGAATAAAGTTATTTTTCCAGATACAACAAAAATTCTCAATAATAACTTCTGTAGACGTATGACAGAAATAAAGTCAAACTGGTAAGTAATAAGTGAAGCTGGTAATGCTGTTTGTGGAGTTGTCCATGTCCAATGCCTGCTGGAAAACTTCCCGTTAAAAACTTTATAAGAATGTTAGGATAATGTTCTAACAATGTGATCACTAAACATTTTTAGAATATTTTACATAATGTAATCCTACCTTTTAGGAAAACGCTGTGGGAACAAAAATAAAACCTGTCACTGAAAACATTTCCAGAACAAAAAAAATTCTAACTGGCCTAGTCCTAAATGAGACCAGCTCGCACAATTTCATGATTAATCGACAGCCAAGGCTGGTAAACCTGGTTTTGTGTCTGTTAACATTTTTTTTATCTTAAATTCTTACATCTGATTTGTCACCATTTAGCGTTTTCTCTAGAAAGTTCTGCCCTGAGCTTCCCTGATCTCTGCAGACTAGTGGCGTTTTACACCATTAGCAGGTACATCAAACCAACAAACATTATAGAATTCATGTACATTAAACAAGTGTTTTATCTATAATGTATTATGTCATTTATGCTAATTGTGTATGTGTTCAACAGAGATGTATTACCTTTCCCACTGGAGCTCCCAGAAGCAATTATACAGGCCACAACACACACCCAGCTGGAAAGCATTTCGCATCTGGGCTTAGGTAAGAATACTTGTTTTTCATGACCATTTCCACCCCCTTACTGACCCTTCAAACTAAACTAGCCTTTTTGCTGCTGTAACTTTAACAGTTATATGTAAACACCCACTTAGTATCCTTAACACCATCTTATATTCAGTTGCAGCGCTTTTCAGTGCTTACACCAACCTGCAGGTTTGGGGTTTTGTCCACTTTAGTATTTAATTGTGTTCATATTTAATTACTTTCCTTCAGTAACAGCCCATTTACAAAGTTAGCATATCCTTGTGACTGGATCACAAAATCAATTAGCACTAAAATGTGCTGCTAAAACTCTATTGTTTAACATTTGTTTAACCGTTTTTCCCACAAACATCTGCCAGCCACCACCATTTTGATAATTTTCACAAAAATGTCATGGCCCTTAGAATCTGAACATGCAATATATCAAAAGAAAGAACAGAGAAAAAAAGAACCTCTGCTTTAAAAAAAAAAGTTTTTATTTTAGCTTCATGCTTTCTTTTTTTTTAATAAACACTTTATTTGTGTGATAGTTTCATTAAAAAGCAACATTTTGAACAAAAAGCTGAGAAACTCGTGTTTAATTTTTTCCAAAGACTAAAAAAACGTACATTAGCAATGCTTTTATCGCTTATTTCTGCTCCTTTTTTGTCTGTGTTTTGATCTGGAGATTCCCCCCCCCCCCCCCCCCCAACGTATAACAAATAAACCCGGAAAGCTGGAAAATGTCGTTAATGGCGTGGAAGCGTTGTCTCATAAATGACGGAAAAATCCATCAATGGAGGACAAAGAGTTGAAACAAACGTCATCCACTCATTTATTGGTGCTGGAAACAAGAGTGACAGACTTTCCCAACATCTTACTCTTATTGTTAGTTAAATTCCAACTAGCATATACCAGCTGGCTAAGCAAAATCAGCTAGCATGCCAAATAGCATCCTTATCAAACCATACCCGGCCAGGCCAAGTTTCACCAAATAGATGTTGTTTCAGAAAGTTGCAAATGTTATGTTTTCCTGTTACATTAAAAGCTTTAATTTCAATAGATCTAAAAGCTATGACTACTCTAAAATTCTTAACTTCAAAAGGTTAATGTGCAATTGTGTTTTCCATTTAATTTTCACTCTTTGCAACCTTCCATGGCTCTTTCAGAGTTCTGGAGCTCTCAGATGTCCCCTGGCCTTCCTAACGGTCCCCCTCCGCCCTCAGTGCCCCACCGGACATCCAGATTGATCAGCCCATGTTTTGTCAATCCCCTGTTCCTTCAGCCTCCTCAACCCAGCAGAACTGCCTCACACAAACGCCACCGCTTCAAACGCAGCCTCAGGGTCCGTGTGTCCAATGAAACCTCTCTCAGCCTGTCAGGTGGAGAATCGGATCTAACCCAGGGGGAGACACAAGGACAAATTGCCAACCAGGGCGGCCCGAGACGGACAGGAGGACTGAGCGTGCTCAGGAGGACTCCGGCACTCACTCCCACTTCAGTAGAGGAGGATGAACAGATGTTGGGACAGATACCACCCGTAAGTATGTGGACCCTAGGCTGACTGAATTTTTTTCAAGTAGGGCATGCTTCTGAACCAACATACTTGCTGGTCCCTTTTAACTCAGGGTGAAGATTAGGACAGGCATGTCCGATCCTGGTCCTGGAAGGGAATTTAGCTCCAATGAACCTGCCTGGAAGTTGTGCTCTTGATTAGCTTGTTTAGGTGTGTCTAATTAGGGTTAGAGCTAGGGTTGGGTATCGGTTGGGTTTTATCCGATACCGGTACGTACTCTGTATTTTTTAAGCGGTTCCGGTGCTTAAGCGGTTCTTGAACCGGTACTTAAAATGAAACCGCACACACTTTGTCAAAAAACAATACCCTTTTATTTACAGGGCCAAACTGGACACAATATCAACTTAAATCTTTAAATAATATAAATACAAGTAACATATTGTAATAATAAATAAACCAATATAAAATAAAAATTCACATTTACATGATATCAAATAAAACAATATTGTATCAAACAATATAATAATACTGGAGATTAATAGAGATTACTATCAGGGTAATCTTATCTCAACATGGCTCCAGGTTCTCATGTTTTGTCTGCTTGAACCAGTCATGTAAGTTATCTGGTCGTTGTACTAGTTACGGCAGCGCTTAGTTTGGCGAGTTTGGTATTTCGTTCCCACTGCGTCTCAGCTACGCAGCGTTGAGTGAACCTATGAAAGAGAACGTCTCTGGTTACTGGTGTAACCTATGTTCTCGGAATAGGGAACGAGACGCTGCGTTCGCTGCCAAGCTCCTCGCACTGCCGACAAGCTTCCTTTTTCGGCAGAGAAATCTGAGGAGCAGATGGCGCACGCCCCAATATAATATGATGACGTAAGAGCGTCGAGGTGGCGCCCGTGCCATCAGCCAATGAATTGGCGTGATTCTACATGGGCTTCAGACAATCGGCTCACCCAGAGGGCGTTCTGACGTGTAATTTTACACGTGAAATGCAGCCAAACCTTGGAGCATTTTGCCTAGTGCATCTTCATTAATCCCCTCACTGTCAGTTCAACAAGTGTGCCGAGTAATGGCACTGAACGCTGGAACACCAAGGGGCGGTAAAAAAAAGTCTGGCACAGAAATTTTCATTCTTATTCGGCCTCGTTACTACCGTTTACCGTTTATCAGTGTTCTTATTCATCCTGGACCAATGATCCAATTAGAATTTAAGGGGTTATGCCAGAGGGTCCAATCCTGCTCCTGGAGGGCTTTATTCCTGCAAAATTTAGCTCTAGACCTAATTAAACACACCTGAACCACTTAATCAAGGTCTTCAGGATCACTAGAAACTTTCAGACAAGTGTGTTAGAGCTAAACTCTGCAGGACAGTTGCCCTCCAATAGCAGGATTGGACATGCCTCGGGTTTGGCTTTGGAGTGGAGTATGGCAGGGGTTATCGATCATGCTCCTGTAGGGTTACTTTTCTGCAGACTTCAGTTCTAGCTGTTAATTTTTAAGTAATCCTGAACACCTTGATTTGCTGGTTCAGGTTTGTTTGATTAGGATTGGTGCTAAACTACAGGATGGTAGCCCTCCTGGAGCATCATTGGCTACCCCTGGCATATGGGGTCGAACAAGATTCTTATCAACCCCTCATTTTCCTCTCAGGTTAAAGGACAATTCCGGCCAAAAATGAACCTAGGGCTAAATAACACATGAGTACCGAGTCGAGCGTTCTCTGGGATGCGTTTTCATGATGGTAAATGGTAAATGGACTGCATTTATATAGCGCTTTCACAGACCCAATGGCCACCAAAGCGCTTTACATATTGCCTCACATTCACCCATTCACTCACTCACTCATACACCGACGGCGGTGTCAGCCATGCAAGGCGCCATCCAGCTTGTCGGGAGTTGCTGGGGTTAGGTGTCTTGCTCATGGAAACCTTGACACTTGGTCAGGTGGAACCGGGGATCGAACCTGCATGAACCACTGATCCACTGCCGCCCCAGGCCAGCACATAGCACGGCGTTCGTGGTTCGACTGGTCGAGACTGTTTTCCAAAAGATGGTTCATTGGTTCATTTTTGGCCAGAATGTTCTTTAAGGCTTGATAATAGTTATAGGCATATGGGAAGGGTTATGAGTGTCTTCGATGTACAATAACATTTCAGGGCCAACAAAAAATGGAACAGGAGCACATCCTACTTGTCTAAATCATGGTCTCCACGCAACTGTGCTGAAGTTAGTGCGGGTGTAGAGAGGTCAGCACAAGTATAACCTTTACTAGTTAACTGCCTCCTACAGCCAATATAATGATATTCCACATACTGTGCCTACACTGCACTGTGGTTCTGGAAGGTCGTGATCGTGATGCCTGTTTGAAAATATTTCAGTGGTGCTATGTTCTAAAATTAATGTTGTTTTTCTAAACCTTTTTTACCACATCATGTGGTTCTCTAGAGTAACTCCTTACCCCAAAGAGACAACGCTGAACTCAACAAAGACACTGAAGATGGTGAGGTGTGTCTCGCTTTGGAAAGAACCCGAGCTCCTTCCCTTGCTGAACTGGACAGCAATAGTTCGTTCAGCAGCCTGGAGGAGGAGGAAGCCCAGGACTTCGGCCACCAATGGCCGCCTGCGGCACGTGGGACCCGTTTCCCCTCAGCGAACCCGACCTCGACTCTACGCCGCATGACCGCCGCCTTTGTATGCGTGTTTGCTCCTGAGCGCCGAGTTGCCCGATTGGTGGACGAACTCTCCCATGAAAAACGCTCCACATTTGGGTCATTGGTGCAGGACTTCTTAGAGAAACAGAGGCAGGAGATGGAGGCCTCGACGTATAGTTCTGCTGTGGAGCTGCTTCAGGCCGTGAGGATATTTCTGTCCCAAGCCAAAAATCTCCTTCTTGAAGCAGGAGAAATAGAACCTCCTATTGAGACACTGGTGCCTGAGAACGAGAAAGGTAAGAAGGCATCACTCGATCAATGACACATTGCTGATACAGCAGTTCCTTTAGCTCAAACAGTAGAGCATACACTAGCAATGCCAAGGTTATAGGTTCAGTTTACAGTGTATGAACGTCCCGGGTTACGTATGTAACCCTAGTTCCCCGAAGGGACGGACGCTGCGTGAAATCGCAGTGGGAACGCCCTCAGCGTGACGCGTCTGAAGCATGAATGAAATCAGTCAATGGAGAGAATGAGCGTACGGCGAGTGACGTCATCGACCAGGAAGCTATAAATATCCCCTGAGTACACAACACGCCAGCTTAAAAGTTACTGAAGCAGCGACCCAAGGGGATGCCGAGAGTATGGCAGGACACGCAGCGTCCGTCCCTTCGGGGAACTAGGGTTACATACGTAACCCGGGACGTTCCCCTTCAGGGACTACCGCTGCGTGAAATCGCAGTGGGAACGCAATACCCACATCCCCATACGACCAAATCCCCGTCGTGTGTCATTAGGAGACACAAACCAACGAGAGAACCTGAGCCCCGGGAGTGGAGCTAAGATCGAGGGAATAAAATCTAACGAAAGTGTGCGGTGAGGACCAGCCTGCCGCATCACAAACGTCCTGAAGAGAAGCTCCTGAAAGAAGAGCTGTAGAAGCAGCCATACTCCGGGTGGAATGAGCCCTTACAGCCAAAGTGAAGGCTGATGGGCCGATCCATAAGCAAGTGGGATGGCCTCGACCACCCACTTGCTCATCCTTTTTCTAGATGCAGGACACCCTTTCTTAGGTGACCCAAACAGACGAACATTTGTTCCGATCTCCTCCACAGGACAGCTCTGTGGACGTAAGCATCAAAACCCAAACTGGGCACAGCAAATTAATTTTCTCCTGGTCTGACGTCAGAAAAGGCGGAGGACAGAAAACCTGCAGAACTATAGGTCTAACTGAAACAGTTGGAACCTTAGGAACATAACCTGGTCTCGGAAAGAGAAAGGCCTTAACCAACCAGGAGCAAATTCCAGGCACGAGGGAGCCACCGAAAGTGCTTGAATATCTCCAATTCTTTTTAGAGATGAGATAGCGAGAAGAAGGATAGTCTTTAGAGTAAGAAACTTTTCCGAAACTTCCTCGATGGGCTCGAAAGGAGCAAGGGAGAGACCTTCTAAGATGACGGCCAGATCCCAAGCTGGTACCCTTGTGCGAACTGCAGGCCTCAGCCTCAAGGTGACACGAAGGAAGCGAGACATAAGCGGGTGTTTCCCGAGGGAACCTCCACTTGAAGGGGTGTGGTAAGCAGCTAAGGCCGCCACATACACCTTCAGTGTGGAGTGGGATAACCCTGTGGAGAGACGGTCCTGCAGGAAATCCAGGACTGTACCAACCGGGCAGTTAACTGGGTCCTGCTGGCGCTCTCCACACCAAGAGGTGAAAAGTTTCCACCTCGCGGCATATAACTTCCTCGTGGAGGGAGCTCTGGATCGGAGGATGGTCTCAACGACCTCAGCCGAGAGACCAGAATCTATGAGCTGGGCCCCCTCAGAGGCCAAGCCCACAGCCTCCATAGCTCTAGACGGGGGTGAAAGATCGACCCACTCGCCTGAGAGAGCAGATCTCTCCTGATCGGTATCTCTAGGGGAGAGCCGTTGAGGAGAGACACTAGGTCCACAAACCATACCCGGGCCGACCAGAACGGGGCTATTAGCAGGAGACTGAGCCCGTCCCGGCGAACCCTCTCCAGAACTCCTGGGAGCAGAGCGATCGGGGGAAAAGCGTACAAGCGTGACCTCGGCCACGGATGTACCATCGCATCCAACCCCAGCGGGGCTGGATGGCTGAGAGAGAACCACAGCGGGCAGTGTGATGTTTCTCGAGAAGCAAATAGGTCTACCTCGGCAAGACCGAAATGTTTCCATAGGAGTTCCACCACCTCGGGGTGAAGACTCCATTCCCCGGGCCTCGGCCCCTGTCTTAACAGGATGTCTGCCCCCTGATTTAAATACCCCGGGAGATAAGAGCTCTCAGAGAAAGAATTTTCCCCTGGGACCATAGAAGGATCTGACGTGCCAGTTTGTAAAGCGGGCGAGAACGCAAACCCCCCTGATGGTTGATATAAGAAACCACCGATGTGTTGTCTGTCTGGACAAGAACATGGTGGCCCCTTAGGTCTGGGAGGAAGTGTTTCAGAGCCTGAAACACCGCCAACATCTCTAGGCAGTTTAAGTGCCACAGACGATGATGGTCCTCCCACAGACCCTGAGCCCACCCGTGAGAGAGGCATCTGTCATTAGCATAACGCGACGACAAGGAGCTCCTAACACAGGGCCTTGGGACAGAAACCAAGGATCTTTCCACATGATCAGGGCGTGATGACACCGTCGCAAACTCACGATCATGCGAAGCGGATTTCCCCTCGGGGAGAATCCCTTGGTCCTGAGCCACCACTGTAACAGTCTCATGTGCAAGAGGCCAAGAGGTATCACGTTGGACGCAGCTGCCATGAGACCTAGCAGTCTCTGGAACTGTTTTACAGTGGATGACTGGCCTAGCTTGACCTGATCTACTGCAGCGAGAATCATAGCAATACGAGCAGGTGACAATCGTGCCTGCATCGTCGTTGAATCCCACACTACACCTAGAAAAGTGGTTCTCTGTAATGGAGAAAGAACACTCTTTTTGGCGTTGAGCCTCAGCCCCAGTCACTTGATATGAGCAAGAACGACATCTCGGTGCCGAACCGCCTGTTGTTCCGATTGAGCTAGAATCAAGCAATCGTCTATATAGTACAGAAAGCGGATGCCCTGTAACCTCAGCGGGGCTATAGCAGCATCCGTACACTTCGTGAATGTTCGGGGTGACAGTGCTAGGCCGAACGGAAGAACCCGATATTGGTACGCTTCGCCCCCGAAAGCGAACCTCAGGAACTTCCTGTGTTGAGGGAGGATAGATACATGGAAGTAAACGTCCTTTAGATCTATCATGACAAACCAGTCCTCGGATCTGATTTGAACATCCCCAGTGACAGACACAGCGCCCTGTAACGTACTGGCAGGGAACAGCTGGTCTGGGCACTCCACAACCCTCCTCGGAGGGGGCGAGCGTCCCTCGGGAAATCGCTCGCCGAGTCTCTCTACGCCCTGTGAAGGCAGGGTTAGTAGAGCAGACCACTGAGGGCATCGGAAAAGACAGGGCACCGTGTTCTTGTGCAGTGAACTCAGATCTTTCACGATAGGGACCACCCTCAGAACCCTGACGTTCAGCACGTCAGGATTTTTTTTTTTTTTCGATGAAGTAGTATCCTAACTCCCTGCTGAGTGGGGGACCCATTCCGCCAGGAACTCTACTAAGGGAACCAGCCTCTCGAGGCTGGCCTCCGGATGAACATCCCGAGTGACAGACACAGCGCCCTGTAACATATTGGCAGGAAACAGCTGGTCTGAGCACTCCACAACCCTCCTTGGAGGGGGCGAGCGTCCCTCGGGAAATCGCTCGCCGAGTCTCTCTACGCCCTGTATAGGCAGGGTTAGTAGAACAGACCCCTGAGGGCATCGAGAAAGACAGGGCACCGTGTTTTTGTTCGGTGAACTCAAGTTTTTCCCGATGGGGACCACCCTCAGAGTCCTGACGTTCAGCCCGTCAGGACTTTTTCGACGCGGCCTTTCTGGCGACAATGACTGTCCTCAGATCAGTCCTGCCCCGAGAAGGCCGCGCCGGAGAGCACCCCGCCTCGTCCCTCCAGTTTCTCTGCAGGGGGGCACGAGACGTGACACTCCGCTTCTGCTGTGCTCTTTTTGAAGACGAACTCGACGAAAGACTTTGCTCTGGTTGAACATTCTGCGTGACAGACACAGTGCCCTGTAACGGCGCACAGGCAGGGAACGACTGGTCTGAACACACTAGAACCCTCCTTAGAGGCGGCGAGCGTCCCTCGGGAAAGCACTCGCCAGACCCTTCTACGCCCTGTTTCGGCAGGGTTAGTAGGACGGGCCCCTGAGGGCGCCGGGAGAGACAGGGCACCCTTAAGGGAGGTGAACGCAAGTCTCTCTCGGCGGGGACCCCCCTCAGATTTCCTTTGAGCAGGTCGGCCTGAAAAGCCTGCATAAAAGACATCGTATGCAAACATGCAGCCGCCTGCCGAGCCACCGAGTAAGCCTTCCCCACCAGCACAGAGGTATATATATTTATTTATTTATTTATTTTTTGGTGGAAGAGCCGGTGCTTTAAGTGAAGACGATGAAGCAGGAGAGAGATAGCTCGCAAGCGTCTCCTCCGCCTACAGTATCGTCACATAACCAGCAGATTTAGCACCAACAATGTTACCATAAGCATTGGACTGATTTGTGTAAATTCTGCTTGAAACCGGTCTAACCCAGGTCTTTGAAAACTCAGCATGAAGATCTGGGAAGAACGGTAAGCACCGGCTAGAAGGTTGAGGTCGTGCAGACAGAAATCTATCATCTAGATTGCTTTTAATTCTAGAAACCTGTCTATCAGCTGGCCACTCGATACTGTTATTTTTTTTTTTTAAATTTTTTTTTTTTTAGCTTTTCAACAGCCCGAGATAATACATCCATCAAACCTTCTTCATTTGCAGTATAATGTGATAAACTAGTTTTCTCTGATGATAAACTTTCGACATCCAGCTCCTCAGAACTGGAAAATCTCAATTCAACATCATCATGTGCCTCCACCCGGGCAGAAGTAACCGCCGCAGCGCGTGCTTCCAGAGCCGGGTGAGAGGCACTAGATCTCGTCGGAGATAGCTGAGATAGGGCGGAGCCCGTCTCAACGTCGCCAGCGAGATCCATCTGCGAGCCCCAAGACAAGCGCCGCCGCTCTGCCTCAACAGAAGCGGGACCCGAGCCTCGGGGAGCTCGCAGCAAATCACTCTCCTCGAAGAGCGATCGCCGCGAGCGCAGAGTTCTCAAGGGAAAACGCTCGCAATGCTGACAATCGACTCCCTCGAGAGCCGACTGGGCATTGCTGCACTCCCAAACAAGCCACACTTAGCTCGTGTGAATCCCCACCCGTGATGTGCCGAGTACAGGGGGGAACACACTTCTTATACTGCTCGCTCATATTGGTTTTTTTATATAAAATATATATAGTGAAAACTCCTGACAAAACAGACAAACACAATCGACAGATTCAGACACACACAGAGCTGCTGAAGTAACTAAAAGCTGGCGTGTTGTGTACTCAGGGGATATTTATAGCTTCCTGGTCGATGACGTCACTCGCCGTACGCTCATTCTCTCCATTGACTGATTTCATTCATGCTTCAGACGCGTCACGCTGAGGGCGTTCCCACTGCGATTTCACGCAGCGGTAGTCCCTGAAGGGGAACTTATAAAGTGTATATCTTGCATGCAGTGTCAAACCATCAAACTTTTTGTCTCCAGCACAGCAGCCACTAGGCCACAACACCCCCAATTTTAACCAGTAATATAGAAGTAAATATTAATGAAAATAGACCTTTTTTCATTTTTGTTGATGAAAATGTTACTGGTAATTAAACAAGTTGGCACCACAATGCTAAGATTTTGTGAGTGGTTGGCAGAACATTACTAGGATGCCCTGGGTGGTGTGTAGATGATTGCCCTAAGTCTCTATTACCGCATTTACATACATTTTTTTCCTCCCATGTGGCACAAATCCGATATAACCCACAAACGTGTAAGCGGGAAAAAAGCACATGGATTCTGATATTCTCTGTTCAGTTTCAGGCCTCATTCATACATGGAAATAAAGCTGATATGAATCGGATACGTGCGTCTGCCATGTAATCGGACAGATCGGATGTTTCCCTGTAAATGCGAGTTGTATGTCATTGAAAAGGCGATGGTGGCGTGGCGAATGACTTCAAATCAGGAGGACACCAACCATGATCACATGAATCTTTTCAATGGCACAATGGAGGATAAAGACTCCAGCCAATGTTTTGCTGACTTTTAAAGATGGTGCGGAAAGCAATCGTGCTGTTTTTACTTCCTTTTCAGCCTTTTCCGGGTCAGTACGTCTACCTTGGGTTGTTTCACCAAGTTTATAGTGTAAATGCAGATATCAGATGGTTCACTTTTAAAACAAGATGTAAGCGTGATGTAAAAAAAAAACTGGATTTAGTCAACAAATCAGAATTTGGCATTAAAATTCTGCAGTGTTTAAAGGCGGCCTGAGATAGCCTAGTCTTTTCATTTGACTCGGGTCCTTCTTTTATTCAATGTAGGAAGTCTGCTTTTGCAAAACATAATTCGGGTCTTGTTTACAGAACAAAGAGTGCTGTAAAGTTACACAAGAGTTTAATACAACAGGATACTTCAGGAGTTAGTTTAAACCCTAAGTTTGAGCAATAATAATTGTGATGCTTGACTTGGCAAACACCACTTAGGATTTTACAGGAAGGAAATGACTCAACGCTATGGATTGCATCACTGAATCCAATCAGTTGATTTCTAAAACTCTAAAACCTTTGAAGTGGATAAAAAACTGTGATTGGTTTCCTAGAATCCTTTGATATATTGAATTTCTGGAAAATAGTGTTTATGTTTGAATTGTACTATTACAGTACATAAAGCTCTTATTAACACAGATGTAATGCAGTTTTGCTGTAAAAGTATAACTCTCGTTCTCTGATGCACCTGTAAAGTCTTATATATTACCAAATATGTTTCTTAAAAAATATGTGCACATTTATGCAGCACAAGCAGTACAGCATTGGTTAAGTCACTCAAATAAAAACATACAATCTTTCATAACCCTGCATAGCTGGGACTATGAGCTGATTATGAGATATCTCCCCCAAATCAAAGCAAGAAATCCGGCCACATCCCTGGGGATGGATGCTGTTTCAGATGTTGGTGGAGGCATTCGCATTTTCCACTTTGCATTTATCATTAGCACATTGCACATTCCCACGCATACTTTGGGAAGCGTGTGGAGAGAGAAGAGATAGAAGGAGCGATGGGGAGGTGATTTTGCACAGATTTTCCTGTTTTGCTATAATGTGTCTAGCTCTTTCTTCTACTGTACAAACATTAATTTGCCATTGAACAGAGCTTGTTTATTTTCGCCAAGCTGCTCAGTGGCTTTATGTTCACTTCCACAGACACACTTTGTGTGGCAAACATTTAAAATCACTAACCTTGGCTATAAAAAGTTACATTACAAACCAATATTTCAATTCCGGGGCGGTCAAGGCCATATAAAGCCAGTAAACACTGTAAATTGCACAAGGACACCAGAAAGAGCCTGAAATAACCATTCACAGGGATGATTTAGAAATATTAAATATATAAGTTTATTGAATAGGATAAGCCCCTTGAGATGAACCATCTCGTTTTCGAGGGGCTCCTAATATACAATACAATACAGAACAAGGGGCAAATCAAACACATTACAATAATAAGACATAAACAATACCACAATCAACACACTACCACAAAGACGACAAAAAAAACCCATCAAAAAGATAAGATTTTAGGTAAATACAACCAGTGTTGGGAAAGTTCTCTTTCTACATGAACTAGTTCAAAGGTCAGTTCACAAATTTTAAAATGAACTAGTTCAGTTCATAATTCATACTTTAAAATTTTGAACTAGTTCATGGTTCTTTTTTTTCCATATGTTACTGGGAGCTATTATTTTTCAAAATTATTGCCACAGCCCATATAGCACCAAAGACAGCAATTATTTTATCGGCGGGCAAAGTTTGAACAGAAATGTACGATTTTTCCCATCCTCACCGACCTTGTCATAAAACTCGTTTAAATGATCATACGACGCCTCCTTGCTGCTTTTTGTTTTGATGACGCATGCGGCGGTGCGACACTGGTGGCTGGTGTTGCCAGATTGGGTGTTTATTCCGCTACATATTAAGGCCTGTTTACGGTGTGTATTAGCCGTGTTTTTCGGCTGGAAGGCTCTATAGACATCTGGCACCCTATTGAACGAAGTTAAACTGAGAGTGCTGCCGTTCACAGACACCAGAATGAACGAGTTCACAGTAACGTTCATCAGTCAGTAATACAGTACGTTCAGTTCACAATCGCCCAAAATATGAACGAGTTCATGAACTATCGTTCAATGAACGTGTTCAGGCACAACACTGAATACAACCACTTGATAGCCACACAGAGGCGGTGAACAAATACTTTCCAGCAAAAACATAACAAAGAATAAAGTGACTTGTTAATTAAATATAGGTATAGTATATTATTTGCATTTTCCTTCCCTGTCATGTGACCCACAGATCTAGCCCTGGAAAAGGCTCTGTTTGGCTGCGTGTTGAAGCCGTTGAAGATTCAGCTGCACCAAACGCTCGTATCTCTCCACACTCTGGACGGCTCTTTACGGAGGATCACAGACAGCTTGCTGGCCTACCAGGAGGGGGCGCTGGAGCGCTTGGCCGTGCGAGTGGGAGTCCTGGACGGTCGTGGTATAGACCGAGCGAAGGCAAAGCTCACGCTGATGCAGCGCAGCCATTCGCCCATTGACAAGGTTTTGCTTTTGCTGCAGGTGTGCAAGAGTGTGTACAAGGCTATGGAGACGCAAGCGGGTGAGAACAGATTTAGAAACTGGTTTGTCATTAGGTATAGAGCAACTTTAAGACGTTGAAGTTAAGACTTTTCCTCATTTCCTCTGCAGATCAGGATGTGGGTTCTGAGGATTTCCTACCGGCACTGTCCTACGTGCTTGTTCAATGTAATGTCCCACAACTGCTGCTGGAGACAGAGTACATGATGGAGCTGCTTGAGCCGTCATGGCTGACCGGAGAGGGTAAAGGAGGATTCACCTCAACAACAAAAACATACAGACTCTGTTTAAAGAGGACGTATTATTCTCTTTTACATGTTCATCTTTCTTTAGTGTGTTATGTTGCTGTTTGAGCATGAAAAAGTTACAAAGCACAAAGTCCCTCCAGCGGGAGTTATTCTCTATATTCTCAACTCCCTGAAACGCCTCCATTGTAGTCTTGAGTTTTCTTCTGGAAACGAACACGTGAAAATATTCATCATTTAAATAATTCATAAGCAAAATAACGGGATGGGGCCTGGTTGAGTTAGTTAGTAGTGTGTTGAAACTCGTTGTGTGTGGAAACTCGCGATTATGGTAAGAGGCGGGGAATTTCCCAAACACTCTCAACACACTTGATCAATCACAACACACTGGTCCAGCCGACCAATCACAACACACTGGTCCAGCCGACCAATCACAACACACTGCTCCAGCCGACCAATCACAACAAACTGGTCCAGCCGACCAATCACAACACACTGGTCCAGCCGACCAATCACAATACACTGGTCCAGCCGACCAATCACAACACACTGGTCCATCACAACACACTGGTCCAGCCAACTAATCACAACACACTGGTCCAGCCGACCAATCAGAGCACACTGTGGAGGGGCTTCATAGTGACAGGAACTAAACAGAGCATTACTGACAGACTGGGAAAAGAGGTGCTGCAACAATCTCAAATATAGTGTTTTTTGAACATTCAAGCATGTAAACCACTTCTAGTCGAGTCCAAAAACAACATCAAGACTTTATAAAGGGTATAATATGGCCTCTTTTAAAACTCTAGTTACTTTTAACGTGAAGGTTGTGTCAAAATCTAGGTGGAACATTTATGCTACTGTGTAAGATAACTTGTCAGATAACAGATATCACATGTATCCTTCACAGATATGAGAATCGCAGACAAGACTGGGAGGAAAATCCATATGCTATTATAAATGACAAATATTTTATTCATTTGTAAATCAAAATGGTTTAATTGAAAAATAAACCTTTTAGCCAAAAAAATTGTATCTTGATTTTTAGCAATAATATACAAATCGTGCAAGAAGGTCTACCATGAGCTCTGAGCCACAAGTGAGTGTGATTTCCACATCATTTATCATTTTTCTTCATTAACTTCAACAGCCAAATTCCCAGTGAAGAACTGCAATACCTGAACAGAGTAACAGCAATCAGAAGTTGCTGTTACCATGGAAACCCAGCAGCATGAAGT